>NC_057711.1:79056297-79190200 GCF_004010195.1 Chiloscyllium plagiosum | reverse complement strand
CCCCCACCTCTCTCCCTACTAAAACATTTAAATCCTGGAACCCGCAACTGCCAATCCTGTCCCTGTTCTAGCCATGTCTCCGTAATAGCCACATCGAAGTCCCAGGTACCAACCCACGCTGCAAGTTCACCTGCCTTATTTCGTATACTTCTTGCATTGAAGTATACACACTTCAAGCCACTTTCCTGTTTACAGACACCCTCCTTGGAAATTGGTGCCATGTTCCTAACCTCCCTACACTCCAGTTCCTGCACCCTAAAGCTACAGTCTGGGTTCCCATGCCCCTGCAGAGTTAGTTTAAACTCCCCCCAAGAGCACTAGCAAACCTCCCCCCAAGGATACTGGTGCCCCTCAGGTTCAGGTGTCGACCATCCTGTTTATAGAGGTCCCACCGTCCCCAGAAAGAACCCCAGTTATCCAAAAACCGGAATCCCTCCCTCCTGCACCATCCCTGTAGCCACGCATTTAAGTGTTCTCTTTCCCTATTCCTCGAATCTCTATCACGTGGCACGGGTAACAAACCAGAGACAACAACTCTGTTCGTTCTAACTCTGAGCTTCCAACCTAGCTCCCTGAAAGCCTGTCTAACATCCTCGGCACTCCTCCTACCTATGTCGTTGGTGCCAATATGTTCTCCAGCTATTCTGTCCAGTACATATCCCTGAAATACAAAAATGTCCAAATAATTAAAAGCAAAATTCTGTGGATACTAGAAATCTGAAACCAACAGAGAAAATACTGGGGCGACTCAACAGTTGGTGTAGGGGTGGAGGTGAGGGTTGGGTGGACGGAAGGTGTGTCGGGGGGAGGTAGGTGGGGGGATTGGTGATAGGGGGAAGTGGGGACAGCATCTGTGGAAATAGAACCAGGGATGACATTTTGAGTCCGATATGATTCTTCTTCACAACAGAATTATGTTTTGAAGTACTTTGGCTTGACCTAAATATCTTAATGGAATAGAAGTGAAGGCATAAATTGTCAAAACTCTGAAATAATAATTTTTTGCTCAAATTGTTGACTCTTCATCAGGCTTAATCAAATCTGACCTTTCATGTCATCCTCCTAGGACACTATTGGAATAGATTTTAAATTTTAGTTTTTCTTCTCTCTTGATGTTGCTTTGCTTAAATTACACCAATTGGGAGATCACAAACAATTATTTTCTTCACTTTCCTCATTTTTGAAATCCAAACTCCTGATCTAATAATTAGCTTGATGAAAATAATGAATTCAAAAAACATATATTTGGGTTATATATCGTACCAGGCTTGTTTTGTGTAAATCAATGATACAATAGAAATATGTTCAAAGACCTATATTTGGCTCTATTTATAGAATTGTTCACAAAAAAACCTATAAATGTATGACAGGAATATTATAAAGCACGTTTTAGACTCCACAACAATTAAGTGGCTGGAAGGTATATTAAGAAAGTTGCATGACTTAAAGAGTTAATATAAGTAAATATGTTTTTGAATGTAAATCTTCCACCCAGCCCCTGATTTAAATTAAAAAAAAAGATTGTACTCAACATGAGAATTTATTTGTTTAGCTTCAGGTAGTTTTGTAGCTGTTGTAATATGGTACATTTTAAAGGAAAGTTGAATTTATTACAGTTTAGTTTAAAATGGAAGCAAAGTTGACTACAATTTGAAATGAGAGCAGTTATGTTTCTCATGGATTTCTAGTCAAGTTTGTTGCAATCTGAATTGTTCTTGAAATGGTCATTGTAGGAATTACTTAAAGACTGTATAAATGTAAATACATTTCCTCATTTATCATGAGGAGAAAGTGAGGTCTGCAGATGCTGGAGATCAAAGTTGAAACTTTATTGCTGGAACAGCACAGCAGGTCAGGCAGCATCCAGGATGCTGCCTGACCTGCTGTGCTGTTCCAGCAATAAAGTTTCAACTCATTTATCATGACACAATTGTCTTACCATTGACTACAATTTGAAATGAGAGCAGTTATGTTTCTCATGGATTTCTAGTCAAGTTTGTTGCAATCTGAATTGTTCTTGAAATGGTCATTGTAGGAATTACCTAAAGACTGTATAAATGTAAATACATTTCCTCATTTATCATGACACAATTGTCTTACCAGCACTGAATTCTAAGTTGCATGCAACATATATTGTGCTTCATCTTCACCCTGTCTTGCTTTTCTTTTACTTTACTCTTGAAGTTAGATTAAAGCAAACTAAACTTTGTAGTGGGAGAATGGTTAAACATGAACTTGTAAGTTGAGCAACTTATTGTAGGCTGTGGGGTCATTCTGTAAGTGAACAGAAAATTGCCTAACCTATGTCACAGAGAAACATGACAATTACTACCGAGCTTGTCATCTAGAAAATGCTTCTGCAAAGACATCTTTACAGTCTGTACTCTTTTTTTCTGCAGCACCACTTAATGTCGGGTGACGTGGTGGTGTTGGTGTGTGTTTGGTTTTATTCTTACACAGAAATATTTCATATTTCTACACTGACATAAAGTGTAGGCCATTATCTGACATCAACATTTGCCAATTTAGAGTCACAGAGTCAAAGAGATGTATAGCATAGAAACAGACCCTTCGGTCCAACTCATCCATGCTGACCAGATATCCCAACCCAATCTAGTCCCCACCTGCCAGCACCCAGCCCATACCTCTCCAAACACTTCCTGTACATATACCCATCCAGATGCCTTTTAATGTTGCAATGTACCAGCCTCCACCACTTCCTCTGGCGGCTCACTCCATACACATATGACCATCTGCGTGAAAAAGGTTGCCCCTTAGCTCTCTTTTATATCTATCCCCTCTCACCCTTAAACAATGTCCTCTAGTTCTGGACTCCCCCACTCCAGGGAAGACACTTCGTCTTTTTCTCCTATCCATGCCCCTCATGATTTTATAAACCTCTATAATGTCAACCCTCAGCCTCTGACGCTCCATGGAAAACAGTCCCAGCCTATTCAACCTCATCCTATAGCTCAAATTTGAAAACAAATTTTTCAAAGCCCAAACATTTCTGGCATTTTTGATATTGGGCATAGATTTAATATTTATCCACTTGCTAAAACCATCTATAAAGACAAGGCACTCTTTCCCTTCCACTTCAACGGAGCTCATTCTTACATTTTTTTTGGTTTTTGTCATTCATTCAGAGAATGTGGGCATCATAGGCTAAGTCAATACTTATTGCTTCTCCTTAACTGTGTGCAACTTAAGTCACATGTAGGCCAGCCAAGAGGTTGACAGCAGATGTCCTCCCTAAAGAACATTACTGAACCAGATGCGTTTTTATGACATTCAGCAGTGGTTACACAGTCACTATAAGACCATTACAAGTAGGAACAGGAGTAGGCATTTGACCCCTTCAGCCTGCTCTGCTATTCAGTGGGATCATCGCTGATACAACATTCCTCATGTCCACTTTCCTGCCCTTCCCTGGGCTGATTAAGAATCTCTCTATCTCAGCCATATATAGACACAAGATAAGAATTGGGTTGCCATTGGGTTAGCTTTTAATTCCGGATTTTTCAATTGTGAAGAGTCATTTCAAATTTAAAATGTTAAATCTGTATCTCTCTCCTCAGATACTGCCAGTCCTGGTGGGCTTTTCCAGCATTTTCTGCTTTTAATTGTTTTTGAAAATGTTAGGTATCTTTTTGTATATGGTCCTGGGTTATCTTTATGAGAAGTTCAGTGCCTTTTGTGAGAGGTGAGATTCTCTTTATGAGAATAATATAATCTTTGGGATTGTTAAAGGTAGACATGATTATTCAGAAATGCACAAATCCATTGGAAATGTTAAGAAAATGCAACAATATAAACTTCACAACTCTAATAGCTTTGTGGGCTGAAAGAACCAACAATAATTATTTCTGGAATAAACTGTAAGGCAAAAGAGGCAAGGAGACATATTTTTAAAGAAGGAATTGAAAGCAAAATGTGAATTAGCCATCTCTGGGAATAAGCAACCTGTTTCCTGGGAAAAAGGAGATCATAAAACTGCTTTGATTCCTGTTTGATAAACTGGAAGCTTTATTGCCACAAAGGGCAACTGGTTTAAGGAGTTAATTTAAGGAGTTAATTTCAGGAAAAGCTGTGTTGTAAACAGACAGCTAACTCAGAAAGAACAGGGAAACTACTTCTGAGAAGAAGGCAACTCACAGACCTGAGGTCTCCAGAAAGAATAATGAATGTTGGAGATGAAAGAATCCATTTAATCAACAATAACGTCACACCACAAACTTGAAAGAGTGAAAATTGTATAAGAATCCAACAGCAGAACAAGTCAGCAACAGAAATTCAAAGAACAACACCAAATAAGGATCAAACTTTAGATACTTTCGGAAATAAACACTGTTGGTGAAATTCTGGTCAGATTCCATCTTTAATCGGATAGTAGCCAAATTGAATTGTGAGACTTAATTTGCTTACTTGAGGGGTCATATTTTGGTTGCTACATGCAATAAAGTTAAAACCATTGTTCCAGTATTTGATTGTCTATAAGATTTCTAATAAATGTCTCAATTAAGAGAACTTGTGGTGATTTACCCGCAATAAGAATTATCAAAATGAACTGTCAAGAGAGCTGTCAAAATGAAAGTTCAAGCTGTCAAGGCATGTAAAAGCCTTGTCCTTTAAATATTTTAGGAGAAAGGTAATAACAATCAAGCGTCACAATTTCACTCTATTGTCATAAGACTGAGGGTTATCAGCACAGGATAAGCACAGCATGTCAGATTTTGCAACATTCAATTAACGCAGTACAATTTCACAGTTTGATTGACAGCTCCAGTTAATTATAAAATGTTTGCAATGTGACTATGAATTCCAAAGTTTATTTTCATAAATGATTAAATTAGCATAAATGCAGTTATTTTTCTTTTCTTGTCGATTAAAGGGTTTTTTGCCGAACAGCGAATTATTCAATAGATACTTAAAAATTTTAATGCATGAGGGGACATGGGGATTGGCTGTGGGGTTTCAGATTTCATGGACATACCAAATGTGAGAAAGAGTGTGAAGGGTATATGGGTTAGCAAGAGCCATTTTATGTTTTATTATTTTATTTTAAATTCAACACAGTGTTCATGTACCAAAGTATGCCTTCGAACCCACCTCCTGACTGACTCCAGAGTTGCTTGTCATAATTCCCAGAAACCACAGGTACCACCATTCATATACCTGCCCTTCTACTGGATAAGTCACATCTCAGAATGATTTTTTTTTTCCTTTTAGTTAATATACTGGTTAGTTATCGAACTATATTCACATGAGGTTGCAGATTTTCTTTAATGGTGGAATAGAATTTTATTACACAATGGAAGATCAAAACAGGAAACAAACTATCTAATTATTGAAGACAATTCTAATGATCTTAAATTATAACAAAACAAAGTTTCAACATGTTTCTTGACTTTACCTGTTACTGATGTTCTGAAAAATCATTCCCCTATCTCAACTTACTCACTGACTCTTAATAGTTTCTTTGCGAAAGACCATGGAACAAATTCACAGAGTCCTTTCCAAGTCTGACAGCATAAACCTTTCACAGATCTGACAGCTTAAATTTTCTCAGTTCTAATAACCTGCATATTTCTAAACAAATCTTCTTTGTGGGAAGGTTTGCAAACTGAATATGACCTTAAATGTTTACTCTATTCATTGTAAACACGGCAGTATTAACCTTACTTCACAGGGGTCAACAGCCACCTGCTTCTGAAAATATGGAATTTAAGTCAATGTTCCATAAAGGCTCCATTACCCATTTTCTTGAAAAAAAAGCTTCCACAGAACTAATGAACACCCATCTGCCTCTACTTTGACATCAAAATTCTAAACATGATTGCACATATATGTATATAAATATTATATGTATATAAATAATACATGCAATCAATGAAAAGAACACCCAGAGGAATTTTAAATACTCTCATTGTTGCAGTATAATACAAATTTAAAGGGTAACTTTAGTATTTATGCATATTGTCCAGGAGAATGCTGCATTGTGATACTGTATTGCCAGCTCAGAACACACACCCATTCTCTCCAGAAGTTCCAAGCTTGAATCTAATTACTTCATGTACCTGTTCATTGTGCTTGAAAATGTCAGAGCTGCATTGTTATAGCTAGTTAAAGCTAAGCTGTCTTGTAAACTTACCAGACAGAAGGTGATGATTATAGAATTTGAGGATTGCTGGCAGCATATCCCTTGGGGTTCAGTTAGTTCAACTGGCTGGATGGCTGGTTTCCATTGCAGAATAATACCAACAGCATGGGTTCAGTCCCTGCACCAGCTGAGGTTATGATGAAAGACTTTCCTTCTCGACTCCGCCCCTCATTGAGGAATGCTGCCCCTCAAATTAAGCCACCAGTTCTTTCTATCTCCCTCTCGATTGAGAGAGCAATGTTGTAGTCTGGTAAGGCACTGGTGACTTTACCTCTTAATTTCCAAGGTTATGGTACTTATTATAATACTTCAGATATTTTCGAATCAACCTGTTCAGAGATGCTATTGCACAGCTCTGGACGAGAGGGGACTTGAATGTGGATCACTTGGCTCAGAGGCAGGACATCAGCACAGTGCCACAAGAACCCATGGTACTTCATGAAATGATGCAATTCAGGCAATTACTCCTATAAATGCAGAGAAAGAGGATGAAAACAGGATGAATGTTAACTAGAAAACTAACAGTTGTTGGTTGCAAAGCAGAAAATGATAAAGCTGATATTCTGTGTTCCTGAGCAAAAGTGGATTTGACTGAACTGTTTATTTCATGGCTGCATTCTGCAATATTATCCCTCCCCAGTTTAATGCAGAGGCTGCCAGGCATATATATTAATTATCTAAACAACTCTTTTGAATACTTAGTTTTGTCATAAAGTCCAAATTTAAGCTGTGGCTCACTGAAACGCACCCCTTACTGAAATCACATAAGGGTTGGTTTTGTGCAGCAATGCTGTATAATGAATTTTCACACAGTCTGCAACAAGGTCACATGGGCATCATTGGGAAATTGTGATACATTATTGCATCAGGAACAGAGCTTTGTCTGTCAGGGAGCAAATATGTAAAATGCACCCTTTTATGTGCTCTTAAAACTTGTGAAATCTCAAGATGCTGGGCAGTGTTTTCTTTTTAGTGATTGGATATAAAGTAAATACTGGGAAATCAGATTAAATTAATCATACATGAGTAGTGTAGTCACTTGACTTCCCTCATATTATTTTAAATGGATAGAAAATCAAGTGAGGTCATCCTCCCTACCCAATCTTCTTATAAGCTCCATTCTTGCAATACTTTATACCAAAGTCAATGTTATATCTGCAAACGTACATAAATCCTTTAGCTGAATATTTGCTTGACCTGTTAAACAGATTAACTAAACAGAACTTTCAAAATTAACTGTCTCTGTTGTTGGATACAGGGGGTCCAATTTACGAATACTCATACTTGCAAATATAATCCCGTGCAGGGGTGTAATTTTAATAATCTGGCATATTTTCTGTACTTACAAATGGCTATTTTATATTGTCCTGCATTGTACCTAGTTTTGCGTTAAAATTGACTGAACAGACTTAGGAACAGAATCAATTTGCAGCCTGGGGATTGCCTGTAATAACATTGATGCAAGTAAACAAGAGAGATGGGAATTATTAACAAGGATAAGAGCATAAAATAATGGAGTTTGCTCCAGTGCTTCCTTAAGTTATGATTTGGATGTGCTCTTAAAACCTGATGAAGGAGCAGCATTCTGAAAGCTAGTGCTTCCAAATAAACCTGTTAGACTATAACTTGGTGTTGTGTGATTTTTATCCTTAAGTTATGAATACTATATCCATGAAAGCGAAACACAATAAGTTAGTGCACAAATGTCTTAATATGTAACGTTTTAAATTTTTAACAAATATTTTCAAAATGCTTTGGAATATTTGAACAGATGTTAGAAATAAATAGAAATACATTTGAAAAATGTTAAGGCCTGTAAACATGCAATGCAATGGCTGCAAAAGTTCAAAAGCCTTTTGAAAGGGTAAATATATGCCAGGGTAAATTTTACCAGTACAGATTGCAAGCATGTTAACAGCCATCTGTTCAAACATGTGTAATAAAGTTCATGGAACCAGATAAACAAAAAGGTGTTACATCAGACCTGTCACATAGCATTGATAAGAGGATAAATAGATACTCTACAGATAGCTGAGGCGCGAGGAGATTCGCAGCATTGGTTCAGAACTGATATTCTAATCTCTAAATCAGAAGGTTAGCAGCTCAGGTCCCACTATAAAATAAAGAGAGCACATGATGTTGGTGGATCTTCACTGTAATGTGATGGCATGTGGCTCTCTGGAACATTATATCAAGGTTAGATTTGCTTCCTCATGTGGATGTAAATGATGCAAAGCACTATTTTGAACAGAAGTCTACCAATATTTATTCCTCAACCGACACCACAGAAAAATGACAGTTTACTCATTTATTTTATTGCTGTTTGTAAACTGGCTTTAATATTTGCTATATTAGAACAGTGATTACAGTGCAAACGATTAAATTGGCACCAAAGCATTTTCTGTTGTCCTGAGATTGTGAGAGATGCTGTATTAATGGAACTTTTTTCTTCACTGCAGAGATAAGCATTGTGAACATAGAACATAGAACAATACAGTGCAGAACAGGCCCTTCGGCCCTCGATGTTGCACCGACCTGCGAACTATTCACAGCTCGTTCCTATTCGAATCTGCGAAGTTTCCCTATTGCTGAGGTACAGCATCGTATCCCCTTACTGCTGAAGCTTCAATTTTATAGTTGAATTCTGTCAGAGAAACAAAATGATTCATGAAAATATAGGTTTGTAGTCATGTCTGATTTAACTGAGCTGCATATTATTTTAGAGACACCATATGTACTTTATTACTATTGTTAATGATCTTGCTGAAAAAATGTTTCATAATGGACTTATTCTTTGTATTTTATTAAGATGATGAACGATTAAGACCTTAATAGGAACAATGCTGTGGAGAACAAAGAACTATTTCCTCCAGTTTCAAAGATTTTCAATTCAGTACATGCATGCCAAGAAAAACTCAGCTTATCTCATTAAAATGCTGTCTGGAATTCAATTACCATTAAATAAACGTATGATAAAGATTGCAGCAACCTGTCAATGTAACATTTACATTTGTTTGGCATTATTGACACTTATTGAATAAAGCCAATTTCCTCTGAGTACTAAAGACTAATTAAGTGTATGATTCAGCTGAAGAATGTGATTGAGAAATTCTCTGAACTGAATGAGGTTTAAATAAGCACTCTACAGAAATGTTTTAATTACACTGCTGTTTGTAGTGTAATTTTGACTGTTTAAATTATGATTTAGGAGGAGCTAATTGCAAATCATTTTCTACTGTGTAATTATTAATTACAAAATTGCAATTAGACAGCTGCTGGCTTGCACTGCAGTAGTCTATGTGCACTGATGCTAACACAATTACCAGGATTACAAATTTACGGTAACTGCAGCACAGTCTCTATTTTGAAAGTTGGAACACTTCCATCTTAATGTCTTGATGTAGATATAGATATATGAAATGCTTTTTAAAAGTTGTTACACACTGCTGTTTTAAGGAACCAAATCCAACAAACATGATGCAAGAAAAGATCCTTCAACCCACCATTTTTCTCCTTTTGCTATCCACTCAATCTTTATCCTATTCTTAATCCATGGAAGTTGCAACATAAATAATGATACCCAATGAAAGTAAATCAAAACAGAAGCATGTCAGCTCATTGTCAGACTTTAACTATTCAACAATGGCAGGCTGTGTTCCACAGGATCCAATAGGACAGCAACACAGGACTCACGATAAATCCTTTGAACTGTCCTGCTCAGATATGCTGTGATGCATTTTCACAGTATGTTGGGACTTGTCGGATCTCCTGGCTCAGAGGTTGAAAATACTATCACTGTACCACAAGAGCCATCAGGAACCATCATATACTGTGAAATGCTCAGCCTATACAGATCCTTATAATTCACTATCTGATTCTCAACCAGGTAATTATCCAGTCCCTATTAGAAACAATTATCCAATGCTGGAACATTAATTGAGTAGCTCTTTTAAAGAATTGGCACAAACACAATGAGCTGAAGCTTTCCTTCTGTGCTGTATGATTGTAAAATTCTATAGACCTATTGTTTTGCTGAAAATGTACTCCACTCAGTTTCTATTCTTTCCACACATCTTTATTCTTGCAGCTTGTTAATTTTAAACATGCCTGTTTTGTCTGAGTCATATTTTGCTGACATTTGTATCTTTTAAAAACCTGGATCATATTCATCTAATCATTTTTTTTGTCGAAAGGCATACACATAGAAATGAGAAATATGGTAATAAATAGGCATCAGGGGTTTCAAAAGGGAAAACGTTGCTCAATCAATCTTCTCTGGACTTTCAAAATGCCTTCAATAAGGTGCCACTTAATGAACCAGGTCAGAGAATATGCAGTCAGGGTACAAGTAACAGCTTGAGTTGTTCACTAGCTTCAAGACAGGAAGCAGAGTAAATGAAAGAAAATTACTTAGAGTGGAGAAGGTGTGAAGTGGTGTTCCACAAGGATCAATGCTGGGACCACTGCTATTTACAATTTAAATTCACCTTTCGGTGTTTGCAAATGAAACAATCCAAGATGTAAACAGAAAGATTGGACAACATTCAGAATTGACTTCATAAATGCCAGATAACATTTGCACTACATAAAATCAACTACCTCCAAAAACAAAGACATGAAAGATCTCCTCTTGAAATTCAACAGCATTACTATTATGTAACCATCAACAGAATAAACATTGACGAGAAGTGTAATCAGTTACATCAATATTGTGGCTTAACTCACATCCTGGTTTCCCAGAGCTTCTCTGTAGAATGGAATAGAATATCCTTTACTGTCATGTGTACTAAAGTACAGAGAACAGGTGTACAGTGAAAAGTTTTACAATGTTACCTCTTATGGCACCAATTAGGTAAAAGTACCTAGGTACAAATCTTAGATACAAGGCTGGCGTTGGTGGATTTGTAGGTAATTTTAACTCTGAGTGAAATAGACAATATTGATACAGTCAGTTCTGCTATAATGTTTGTTTCTTCAATGCAAATGGGCTTTAATGCGATTGAAGAATTTAGACCATTATTTGTAGAACATGAACTTTCCTTACCTGTATTGGCTATAACGCAATTCCAGCCCCATTAGTTTAAATGAAGTGGCTATTGCGTGATTTTCTTATAACACAAGAATGGACTATCGCGTTATTTCAAATCAACTGTACAACCATTCATTCTGTACCTCTCTCAATTTCCATGTAAGTTATAAGATAGATAATATGTGGTTGATCAGATATTGTCTGTACAACACAATAACACATACTTATAATAAGAGCTACCCCTCCTCAACACCCCACTCTAACCTACTCCTGGCTAGAGCCTTTTGTAGCACGGGAGCAGAGTCTCAGGGTGCCTGGACAGGTCAGGTTTCAATCTGATACTAAATCTCTGTTTGTGCTTATAAGGAACAAACCCTTTCCTGCTCCTTACAAAACCACTACTGTGAAGGGTGAGACAGGGTCATGTGTATTCCTTATGCTTTTCTAACTTAAATGGGAATCTAAACAAGTGAGATACAACACAACAGCTTCCAAAAGGATAAAAATTAGCCTATAGAATGTGTAGGTTAGGAAAATGAAATGGATCTAAACAAGTGAGATACAACACAACAGCTTCCAAAAGGATAAAAATTAGCCTATGGAATGTGTAGGTTAGGAAAATGAAATGGACAACTGCAGATTGATTTTTAAAAATTTATTCATGAGAAGTGGGCATCACTGGCTAGGCCAGCGCTTATCACCTATACCTAATTACCCTGGAGAAAGTGATGGTTAGCTGCTTTCTTGAACTGCTTTAGTTCTTGTTACATGGGATAGCAACAGTGCAGTTAGAGAGGGAGGTCCAGGACTTTGATCTGGTGAAACTGAAAGAATAGCTATTGAGTTCCAAATCAGAATGGTGAGTAGCTTGGAGAGGGACTGGCAAGTGATCATATCCCCACGCATCTGTTATCCTTGTCATTCCAAACAGTAGAGGTTACAGATTTGGAAGGTACTGCTGAAGGAGGTTAGATGAGTTACTATTAATTTTTAACATTGGTCCATTCACTCAGTTTAAACCATGTGTAACCTCAGGATACAAGAAGGTAAGGCAAGAAGCATGTATGTGTTGTAACATATACAGTATTAACTTGAACATTGCACACAGGCACTCTATCACTCAGGGTTGTGTGTCATTACCATCATTTTGTTCACATACTGAGTTTAAAAGAACAAAATGCGTCCTCACAGCATAAATCCACAGAAATACAGAAGTGTTAAAGTGCAGATGGAGGCCACATATTGTTTGCACCTGCTCCCTGAATGAGCAGCATGACCTGTTGCCATTTTTCTGCCCTTTTCCCACAACCTTGAACATTATTTGAATAGAAACAATCACCTATATCTTCATCTGAACCCATCACCACCACAATTTCAGGCAATACCTTTGGAGATGAAGCAGTCACAAGCTCTTTCTTACATCCTGGAGAGCAATGGCATTGTGATGATGCCACTGGGCTGATAATGCAGAACCCTGCTAGGGTAGGTGGTGAAATTTGGGTTTGATAAAAACTTTAGAATTAAAAACAAACTAGCCAAATGGCTTCCATGTGACTCTGATTTATTAATGTCCTTTAAGAAAAGAAATTTGCCGTCCTTATCTGGTCTGGCCTACATGTGAGTCCAAGCTCATGTTGAGCCATTGACTCTTAACTACTCTTTAGGCATTTAGGCATGGGTGATAAATGCTGGACTAGCCAGTGATGCCCACCACATATGAATGAATTTGAAAAAACTGACTTTTACATGTATGCCCTCTCATAGAATCTCTACAGTGTGGAAAGAGGTCATTCAACCTAACAAGTCTACATCAACCCTCCAAAGAACACCCCCCAGACCCAGCTCCCCCAACCCTACTCCAATAACCCAACATTTACCATGTCTAATCCACCTCACCTGCACACCGTGGTCAATTTACCAATTTCAGAGAGAATGTGCAAATTCCATACAGACAGTCATTCAAGGCTGGAATCAAACCTGGGCACCTGGCAGTGTGGGGCATCAGCACTAATCACTGAGCCATCATATCTCTCAACGGGGAACCTTTTACAAACAGTTTCTCCCAGTCTGTACTGTCTAGACTTCTCATGATTTCAAAAACTGTAATCAAATCTTCTCCCAGCCTCTTCACTCCTAGAAAAATAGACCAACGACCTCAATCTATCTTTACCACTCAAATGTTTCATCCCTGAATCATGCTTGTAAAATTATTCTGCACTCTTTCCAAGCATTCATACTATTCCTAAAGTATGGCCCCCAGAACTGCACACATTTACTCTAACTGAAATCTAACTAGTATCTTATACAGGTTCAGCATAACCTCCCTGCTCTTATACTCTACTAACAAAACCTCTTAATATACATTACTAACTGCTCTTTCCACCTGCACTGACACCTTTAATGATTTATTCACATATACACACAATTGTCTCTGCTCTGAAATGCTCTCTACAATAACACCTTTTGTTTTATAATGTTGCTCTGTATGTATCTTGCAAACTATATCACCTCATACATTCTTCTCATTGAACTCATTTACCACCTTCAGCCCAATCTGCCAAACTGGTCAATGTCAGTTTGATGTTTAACTCCATCCTCCTCACAGTTTGCATGGTAAACAAAAAGGACCTTACCAGAAAACAAAACTAGAGAAAGTTGGCAGGTCTGGCAGCATCTATGGATAGAGAAACCAAGTTAACATCTTGATTCCAATGTGACCCTTTTTCAGTTGTAGTTGAGATAGAAGTGAGGATTTATTTTGTGTCAATAAGAGTGCTTTCCCAAAAGGTAATAAACGAGGTTCACAAAAACTTCTCAATTTCAACATTATTATTTACTGAGGGACATATTTGAAAAGAATAGTATGCAGTTCAATGATGATGCCATATTTTAAGCAATAATTCATTATAGCTCCCAGTAATTTGATGAAATGTTGGCTCAATAGGTTGTGGAAGCGAATAGACAGTTCTGAGATTGTTGATGTTTTGGCAGCTCAGATCTAACTAAAATCTCTGAACATTTTGTTTAGATTTAGATAGTGCTTCTTTTCTTGATGAAACTGATACATGGGCATATAGGCTGAGACAGATTAAGCTTTTCAATGTCCTATGGTAATGTTTATTCCCCAGAGAGATAGGATATCAGCTGCAAAAGTCCTACACCCACGACTTTGGAAACAGATATTCAATTAATTTAGAGTCAAATTGTGCTCTGTGCCTTTCCCTGGAATGTAATAAAGTCATTACTCCATCTCCCAGGTGGTGATTGAATGAAATGGATTCCGCCAGGATTCCTAGTGCACGGAGCTACTTCCTAAATGAATTGTTAAATACCTGAAAATTAAAGCACTGATTTCAGGCGGATACTTCACAGAAAGAAATGATGAGCAGAGTAAGAAAATGAAAGGAGAGTCAATTATGTTTTCCAGTCTGTCAACTTAGGAATCATTAAGCAGAATGAGAAAACTTCACATATAGGACAACATTAATGACTTTACAAACAAAGGTTTAGCTGTTTAGGCAGGTGAAAAAATTCAGGTAGTATCTATTGTATCTGATTCATGTCCTTTTTTCACAATTACTCCCTCAAGCTTCAATTGTTAACATCAATTCATAGTTATTTCTCGCGTAGGTGGCTTACTGTTTTAAGTTTCTGTTTGCTTCTTTTAGTTTTGAAACATCATTCAGTACAACACTTGCATTGCACATTTGGTTTATTTCTTTTCAAGAACATTTTTCCCTTTGTTTGGATTCTTATCCAGCTGTTCTTGAAGTGCAAATCATTTTTGTCCACTTTTCACTTTGCTCCAGTTGGCATTTTTCATGCTTGAACTAGGCAGTATATTAATGCATAGACTCATTGACTCATACACATTTACATCACAGGAAGAGGCCATTCAGCTCATCCTATATTCAAAAATCACACAACACCAGGTTATAGTCCAACAGGTTTATTTGGAAGTACTAGCTTTCAGAGAACTCCTCATTCATCAGATAACTAGTGAGGCAGGATCATAAGACACAGAATTTATAGCAAAAGATCACAATGTCATGCAATTAAAACGATATATTGAACAAACCTAGATTGCTGTTAAGTCTTTCATCTTTTAGAATGGGCTGCAGGTTTCAGTTCATTGATACGTAAATCCCAGAACTTCTTTTAAATCACATTCTTGAGATAACTTAAGGTTTTATATAAAAAAAGGTGACCTCTCAACTCAGACAATGCATTGAAGGTGTGAGATTAGAGCCTGCCTATATCCCAAACTTGAGTCAGACTGGTCCTATTTCCAAAGTAGGAATTTATAAAATGTGATATGGATTGACTGCCTGCACTGAATGCTTGCAAGTTGTGTGTTTTTTGAGAAAAAATAGAATGTATCTGTAAATACAATTCTGCAAATGCAAATTCACCCCATAGGGGGGTTCCACTGAAGTGTTCCCCGACAGGGAGGGAACATCCCAGTGTCTATTCATCCATTTCGTAATGTCTCTTTGGTCTCGCCAATGTACCATGCCTCAGGTAATCCTTGCCTGTAGCATATGAGATAGACAACGTTGGCTGAGTCACATGAGTACCTGTCGTGTACATGGTGGGAGGTGTCCCTATGTGTAATGATGGTATCTATGTCGACACTCTGCACAGCTTGCAGTGGTTGACATGACAGGGTATACGGTGTTGTCCTGAAGGCTACAAAAGTTCCTGATGAAGGGCTTTTGCCCGAAACATCGATTTTCCTGCTCCTCGGATGCTGCCTGATCTGCTGTGCTTTTCCAGCACCACTCTAATCTCGACTGTGAAGGCTGGGCAGTTTGTTGCAAACAATGGTCTGTTTAAGATTTGGTGGTTGTTTAAAGGCGAGAAGTGGAAGCGTAGGAAAGGTCTTGGTGAGGTACTCATTCTCATTAATAAAGTGTTGCAGGCTGCAAATAACATGGTCTCCACTCCTGGGAAGTACTGGACAATGACAACTATCCTATCAGTTGCATCCTGTGTCTATCTCTTGAGGAAGTCATTACGGTTTCTCGCTGCGACATAGAACCAGTCTCCTTTCTCCTTGTTCAATATACCATTGTGATTGCATGATACATGATCTTTTGTTATAAATTCTGGTCTTATGATCCTGCCCCACTAGATACCTAATGAAGGAGCAGTGCACTGAAAGTTAGTATTTTCAAATAAACCTGTTGGACTATAACCTGGTGTTGAGTGATTTTTAACTTTGTCCACCCCAGTACAACACCGGCACCTCCACATCATCCTATACTCAACAAAGATCTGACTATACTAATCCCATTTTCCAGCTCTTGCCCTCTGGTCCTGTCAGCTATGGCAATGCAACTGAAAGTGTAAATATTGCTTAAACATTGTAGGAGTTTCTGACTCAATAACCCTTTCAAAAGTGAGTTCCAGACTCTTATCATGTTCTGAATGTAAAGAAAACGCTCAATTCTAATCTTAGTCTTTTACCCCTTACTTTAAATGTATGCCCCTGGTTATTGATGATTTTACTGATGGAAAAAATGCCTTCCTTTCCACCCTGTCTATGCCCCTGATAATTACGTACATATCTATCAGGTCCTCGCCTTCGCTGCTCCAAGGTCTATCCAATCTTTCCTCATAGCTCAGGAAACTAGTCTAGGTAACTCCCTGGTAAATCTCCTCTGCATCCTCTCCACTGCAATCCCATCCTTCCTGTAATATGGTGACTGAAATTGCATGCAGTATTCAAGTTATAACTTGGCCAGCATTTTATATAGTTCCACCATAAATTCCATGCTCTCGTATTCTATCCCTCTGCTAATAAAGACAAGAATCCCATATGTCTTCTTAGCACTTTGTCTAACTGCCCTGCTACCTTCAGGGATCTGTACATGTGCATGCAAAGGTCTCTCTGATCTTCAGTACTTTAGAAGGTTCTACCATTTATAATGTAATCCCTTGCCTTGTTAGCTCGCCTCAAGAGAATTGCCTCACACTTTTCTGTATTGAATTCCATTTGTCACTATTTTGCCCAGCTGATCACTCTGTTGATATCTTCCTGTAGTTTATGGCTATCTTCCTTACTATTTGCCACCTCTATCAATTTTCATGTCACCAGCAAATGTTTTGATCATAACCATCTACATTTAAGTCTGCTGTGCACTGCATGGTTATGAGCTCATTGCATTTGCACCTAACTTAACATCCATTTATTTTCAATTGGGTCACTGGGTAGTAATCAGAAATTCACTAAGGCTTAATAAACTCAATAACACTTCATATTCTTAAGATAATGCATTGAATTTGTATCTGGATAGCTTTAAACATTATGGGAGATCATGGATAAATGTATGGGTGTTCTTGCTTTATTTTTGGCATCCCTATAGATGTATGAATGATACACCATTTATTCTCCTGCCTGTAGGGCTGACACTAACATGGAATAAATGGTGTACGTATTGTGCAGAATACAAAGCAATATTGTTCCAGAAGATCAAGGCTTTGGAAGAGATATAGATACAGACGGCAGACCTTCCTGAAGCGAGAACACTGGAATAAGATTTTTCAGCAACTGGTCAATTAAAGAGATTGAGTGATTGTACCCTAACTTCCAACTTTATGAGCAAAGCAGGGGGACTTCTGCTTTTTGCACTGACCAGCTTGAAAGACAGGGAAGGGGTCAAATTGATGGATGAGTTCCATTCTTTCAAATAATCTATTTATTGTCTATGCTTTGCTTGGAGATTGAGCATCTCCCATTAGTCTATATAACAGAAAAGGAATTCAAACTATTGTACATTTTTCCAGTTAACAGAACTGTGTGACACCATGACCCCTAGCTATATTGTGAAGTATCATTTACTTTTGAATTCTGTGTTCACTGTCAATATGTTTAAGAATTTAAAAAAACTGTCTCAACACATTGCTTAAAATGTATAGCTAGTTTCTTCTGAAATCACAGCATGTTTTGAAACCAAAGTTTTAAAACGCAGACTAGTCAGACTCTTACATAAATATCTGAAGAATTGGTTTGAATGACAAAGACCTACTAAGAATGTGCTTTTTGGATTGAGTTCTTTATTTTATTTTATAATTGACATCACTTTTCTTATTATTGGCCCATGTAATAATCCCTTCAGTCTAATAACAATAACTTCAGTTTTAATCACTAACATTCTTTGCTATGGAGTAGCAGTGGTTAACCCATTAGGCATTTTTTTACAATTTTCATAGTAAAATATATTTTAGCATTCTTTATTTTGACTATTCATAAATCTCTTCACTGAGTTTTGCCTTGTTACCTATGATACACTTTGCCTATGTGACTTGAATTTCAAAAAAGGAATAAAGGAATTTGAATAGTTGCTATTTATCACCTTTTAATAGAGGTTCTAAAACTCTCTTGCCACAGTGACAATAAGCAAGTTGCAACATGTCGCAGTAGGTCACCCTAATGGACAAAAAGAAAAAAAAAATGAAGGCTTCAATATCTTTCATTTTCTTATTTGCTCAAACTGCTTGCTATTACCACGTGAGGGGCAGGTACTTGAACTGATATTCAGTTCTAGTGAAATCAATGGATTGAACATTAAGCAGGGCATAACAACAGAGATTGATAACATATGTTTTACCTTACTCCCAGGACAATCTCTAATTCCAAAAATATAAAATTTATAACTGCTATTATTTTTGATTTACCAAATTTTAAAAGGGTGACTTTAGTGCATGAAGAATTAATTTACATCGGGCTGCAGTGTTTGGTCCACTTTTTGTATTAGCTTGACATAAATTCACACAGCACTGAAACAGACACTTCATCCCAACCAGGTTTCATAAATTGAATTAGTCCCATTTGCCTGCGTTTGTCCCTGATTCCTCTAAACCTTTCCATCTATGTACTTACCCAAATGTCTTTTAAATCTTGTAATTCTACCTGCTTCTATTACTTCCTCTGGCAACTTGTTCCATATGCACTACCCTTTATGTGAAAATGTTGCCCCTCAGATCCCTTTTCAGTCTTTCTCTTCTCACTTTAAACCCATGCCTTTGAGGGTTTTTTTTAACTTTATAAAGTGGATAGGAGATGTTGTTCTCCTGCATTAAAGTTGTTCTTTTTCTCTGTGACTCTTCCTAGTGTCTACTTCCAGCAAAAGCTGAATGGCATTCTCTAAAGTCAGATCTTCTTTGGACTGTAATGAATCTGACATAGACTCATCAATAATTCCAATAACAATACTGTCGCTAATGAAATCTAATTACGAAGCTCCATTTCATAGTTTTCCACTATTCCACACAGATAATTGATGAAATTAACCATGGATTTCCCCTGAATACTGATCTATATGATTAAACTTTACTTTTTAAGAGATTTATTTGTTCCCTGATTAAAATCATTACCAAAAACTATAGAACTTATTTTAAAAATGTACCTGTGTCTTCATTTATGTTTTGATAATTTATAATATCATATAATGCCATAAGGTCCTAATTCTATTTATAGAAGATATAAGGGAATGCCACCACCTGTAAGGTTCCTCCAATCTATCTTTCCTGTAGTGTCATTGGGTCAAAATCCTGAAATTCTCTCCCTAATGGCATTGTTACCATCACATGGACTGCAGAAATTCAAGAAGTTAGCTTACCATCATCTTATCAAGGGCAGTTAGGGACAGGGAACAAATTGCTGGCCAACCAGCGATACTCATATCCCACGAGAGAATGAGAAAAAACAATACAATGACATATTTTCTTATAAGTTTGTGTTTAAGCTTGAAATAATTTTATATCTTCAGAACTACTTTCTTCAAGATGTCCAGTTTTGTGTTTTATTTGACTGATGTCTGATATTAAATATTGCAGGTATTGTTATCTCTCCTTCCATATCTTTCTTGTAAAATTACTTATCCTGCTTATTTTAAAATCTTTAAATCCCGCAGCTTCTCATTGGTGCTATAAACTCTTTCCAATGAAGACGTTTGCTTTTATAAATAGCAATATTCTTTTATTTATCTTGTCTTAAATACTGTAATCTTGCACTTCTTTTAAACTTTTTAAGTATGTTAAATAATAATGTGATCTAAGTGTATGGCTTACTGGGGTTTTCTGCTGTCCTACGGTTAAAATAGAAGTTTCCCTCTTTATACAGGCAAAATGGAAGTTTGCCCTTTCTTCGTGTGTAATACAAATGATTTCCCATCTTTTGCAGCCTAATTCACAATATACATCCTTTTCATGACTTCCCGAAGACTTTAGTCTTGTACCTGTAGTCTTAATACATTCTCTCACTTCAGTCGTAGCTTAAAATATCACAGGAGGATCTCCTGCCTTTATCACAAACTCAAAAATCTCCTTACCCTCTCTTCTGACAGACTCTCTCTCTTCCAACTTTTATATTGTCTCTTGTTGCCTCAGGTCTACATTGTGACATTCATTCCCTGTGCTCGGATGTTGGTATAAAGAATTCTATGGATCTTGAATTTCTTAATGTAGCCATGCATCATGGTGTCTACTCACTCTGATGACAAATCTTATTGTGAACAGTACTCTTTTAGTCTTTCCAGCCTGTTTCTTTTTGCATCATAAACTTTAAGTGTTTCCCCATGTACAACAGGGGTCTTTATCTCTGCTTGTGGAACTCTGCCATTTTTATTTCCTAGCTGAACCGCAAATCGGCAATACTTTACAAATTATCACTTCCCACTGAAATTTGTAAAAGTTAGTCATGACTAGTCTTTAAGCTTATCACTGCTTCTTTTGTGCTTCCTTATCAGGTCTGCAGTTGAAGAACAATTTTCCTTTATGGTCTTTCCATGAGTTCCTGCTGGCTGCTTGGCTGTTCTAGTGCTAATAGCTGCTGACCATCTGCATGAATGGGTCTTAGGGTGGTGATGTCTTTAAAGCTGTAAACCACTCAATTTTCTGGAAATTCCTTTTAGAGTCATGGAGTCATAGAACAGTACACCATAGAAACAGACCCTTCGGTCCAACTTGTCCATGCTGACCAGATATCCTAAATAAATCTAGTCTCATTTGCCAGCATTTGGCCCATATCTCTCTAAATCCTTCCAATTCATATTCCCATCTAAACACCCCTTAAATGTTGGAATTGTACCAGCCTTCACCAGTTCACTGGCAGCAGCTCATTCCATACATGCACCACCCTCTGTGTGAAAAAACAATGCCCTTAGGTCCCTTTTAAATCTTGCCCCTCTCACCTTCAAAATGTTCAATGAGGCCCCAGTGAGGATTCTTGCATTATTTTGCTGTTGTAACTTGTGCAATAATGCCTGCCACCAGTTATAGCATGAAGTTTGTGGGCAGAAAGATGCTGTCAACTATTCTCTTTGCTTGATTGGATCTAAGGCCCGATTTGGTTTACAGTGGGATAGGAACAGCTGAGTCATAACAAAAAGAAGCTCTTGTTTTAACAAGATGTATTTTATCACATGATAGCATTTAGTTACACAGTAGATATTGTTGCTAAGACTATGTGAAGACCTATGGAGATAGATTTGCATGCACTACAATCCTAGGATGTTATGCCTTATCCTTACCCAAGCCTGTATGAGATTGGTTAGAGCTTTCTGTTCTTTCCAGCATTAATTTTTTCAGACAACAAACACTATTATAATCCAGGAACCAACATGTCAGCAACAATTTTCCACAATTATTTAGTTGTAATGATCAGGTAAGCTGTTCGAGTGATGATTGAGCATTGACCTCGGCACTGAGGAAAACACACTGGATCTTCAGAAAATGGAATGTTATAGCAGTGACAATTATTATTAAGGCTGGACTGGAAGTCAACATATCCTCTGGTCAGAGGTGAACAGGCTGGCCTCACACAATTACACGGCCATCAACTGGTTAGCTATTCTCAGTGGAGGGGCATGGCCAGTTCTGCAGATGGGGCAGGATAGGACTCATTAATTTGACGCAATTTAAATAGTGTCCAAACAGGTAATCACTCTCTGTCAGCCACAATGATTATGTTTGAGAGAAGGTTTTAATCGTGAATTAGTGCCACCTACTCCTCACCTGCTATATTTGGTCCCTGAGCTGCAAGCCATCAGCCTGAAACCTGCTTCAGTCACCTTTTACCTTTGTTCTATCAGCCTGGCCCTCCACCTGTCTCATTAGCCCTGTCTTATGTGACAACTGAGATACCCACTGTCACCCTGACTGCCTGTCAGCCCAGAATTGCCCTCTGCCAATACTTTGGACTTGGCTTCCATCACCATTAACCTGTCAAGACTCCCTTTCTTTCCACTAGTGCTTGCTTTCTGTTACAATTGCCTCTTTCAGCATTGACATTGACCTGTTCTCAATCACTCTTGATTTCTCCTTTAACATGCATGAGCTGCCTTCTGCAGAAATTGACCTTCCTCTGTTGTCTGGCTCGCTCTGCCTCCAAAATGGCAGACCTCATACTCATCTCCATTGAAATCCATTCATCATAGTTTGCCAACTCAGCTAATTTGTCAATATCGCTTTAGACTAGATTAGATTACTTACAGTGTGGAAATAGGCCCTTCGGCCAAACAAGTCCACACCATCCCTCCAAAAAGCAACCCACCCAGACCCATTCCCTTACATTTACCCCTTCATCTAACACTACGGGCAATTTAGCACTGCCAATTCACCTAACCTGCACATCTTTGTGACTGTGGGAAGAAACTGGAGCACCCATAGGAAAACCATGCAGACACAGGGAGGATGTGCAAACCACACAGACAGTTGCCTGAGGTGGGAATTGAACCTGGGTCTCTGGCGCTGTGAGGCTAACCACTGTGCCACCATGCTGCCCCAATGTAGTGTTGTGTTTTTACATAGATTATTTGTTTTAACACCAATCTTTGACATTGACAAATTTGGATACAGGTAGCCACTTCCTCTCAATTACTACACATAACCATTACCTCCACTTATTGTTATCAATTGCTCAACCTCTCTCATAACTAACGCAATAATTTTCCTTCAATTCTCTGAGTTTTAAATGCAATCAGCAGTGTCTTATGTGATCTTGCAGTGCAGTTCATGTTCCATTCCAGGGCTTAAGGACCAAAGAAGGTACATTGATAACATGGCCAAATAGGTTGAGTATCAACCTGAAAATCCTTCTGGCACATACCAATGACAGCTGACAAGCGCAGACAGATTCCTGGACAGCAATATCATATGAAGAATTAAACCTTAGACATAAAAAATTGTGTTGCTTAATTGCATGCAATGGAATGAAAGTTGAAGTCCCTACCATTAGTATCCATTGGTCTGGACTTCAACATGCATGTGCAAATATACATTGTCACATCAATGTGAATTTCCTGATTGATCAGTATCACATGCCTTCCTCTTATATGAAACATTTTCATATGGCTTCTTAAATTCCACACAAACTACATCCATTTACATAGTCTTCTACTTTAGCTATATCCTTAAAAATAACTATTAATTTGCTAAACACATCCTATGTTTTCCAAATTTTTGTTGATTTTGTTATAATATTGCATGTATCAATGATTAGGTAAACATCTATTTTTAAAAGAATTAAGAGATGACATAATGCCATCTGATGTTCCCATAGAAAAGTATCCGTTTCATCTTGAATAACAAACGTGGCATTTTGCAATCCACAAGGTGAGTCAGTAAATCAATTAACTTAAGCCCAGACACCAATAGAACATTGAACATAGAACATTACAGTGCAGTACAGGCCCTTCGGCCCTCGATGTTGCGCTAACCTGTCATACCAATCTGAAGCCCATCCAGCCTACACTGCTCCATGTACGTCCATATGCTTGTTCAATGACGACTTAAATGTACTTAAAGTTGGCGAATCTACTATCGTTGCAGGCAAAGCATTCCATACCCTTACTACTCTCTGAGTAAAGAAACTACCCCTGATATCTGTCCTATATCTATCACCCCTCAATTTAAAGCTATGCCCCCTCGTGCTCGCCATCACCATTCTTGGAAAAAGGCTCTCCCTGTTCACCCTATCTAACCCTCTGATTACCTTATATATCTCTATTAAGTCACCTCTCAACCTTTTTCCCTCAGCCTTTCCTCGTAAGACTTTCCCTCCATACCAGGCAACATCCTAGTAAATCTCCTCTGCACCCTTTCCAAAGCTTCCACATCCTTCTTATAATGCGGTGACCAGAACTGTACACAATACTCCAAGTGCGGCCGCACTAGAGTTTTGTATAGCTGCACATAACCTCATGGTTCCAGAACTCGATCCCTCTATTAATAAAAGCTAAAACACTCTAAGCCTTCTTAACAACCTGTCAACCTGGGTGGCAACTTTCAAGGATCTGTGTACATGGACACCGAGATCTCTCTGCTCATCTACACTACCAAGAATCTTACCATTAGCCCAGTACTTTGCATTCCGGTTACTCCGACCAAAGTGAATCACCTCACACTTGTCGCATTAAGCTCCATTTGCCACCTCTCAGCCCAGCTCTGCAGCTTATCTATGTCTGTCTGTAACCTACAACATCCTTTGTCACTATCCACAACTACACCAATCTTAGTGTCATCTGCAAATTTACTAACCCACCCTTCTACACCCTCATCCAGGTCATTTATAAAAATGACGAACAGCAGTGGACCCAACACCGACCCTTGCTGTACACTACTAGTAACTGGACTCCAGGATGAACATTTCCCATCAACCACCACCCTCTGTCTTCTTTCAACAAGCCAAATACTGATCCAAACTGCTATATCTCCCACAATCCCACTCCTCCGCATTTTGTACAATAGCCTACTGTGGGGAACCTTATCGAACGCCTTGCTGAAATCCATATACACCACATCAACCGGTTTACTCTCATCTACCTGTTTGGTCACCTTCTCAAAGAACTTAATAAGGCTTGTGAGGCACGACCTACCCTTCACAAAACCGTGCTGACTATCCCTAATCAAATTGTTCTTTTCTAGATGATTATAAATCCTATCTCTTGTAATCTATTACCAGCAACTGAAGTAAGGCTCACTCGTCTGTAATTACCTGGGTTGTCTCTACTCCCCTTCTTGAACAGGGGAACCACATTTGCTATCCTCCAGTCTTCTGGCACTATTCCTGTAGACAATGACGATTTAAAGATCAATGCCAAAGGCTCAGCAATCTCCTTCCTGGCTTCCCAGAGGATCCTAGGATAAATCCCATTCGGCCCAGGGGACCTTTGCTGAAAATTTCATGGAAAATAGATGCTCTGAAATTCAGCAACATTATGTTAATAACTTACGATTTTACAGATAAGAATAAATCTCAGTGAGACATGAGGAAAAGGTGCTAACCATATGCTGTATGTCGCTGGAACAAATGTTCCCACGATCTTGGTATTAAGCAGTTGCAATTAGCGCCTTAGGGTTTACCCTGATCCTATCCGCCAACAACTTCTCATGTCTCCTCCTGGCTCTTCTGAGCTCTCTCTTTAGGTCTTTCCTGGCTACCTTGTAACCCTCAAGTGCCCTAACTGAGCCTTCACATTTCATCCTAACATAAGCCTTCTTCTTCCTCTTGACCAGAGATTCCACTTCCTTCGTAAACCACGGGTCCCACGCTCTACAGTTTCCTCCTTGCCTGACAGGTACATACTTATCTAGGACACACAGGAGCTTTTCCTTGAATAAGCTCCACATTTCTAATGTGCCTATCCCTTGCAGTTTCCTTCCCCATCCTATGCTTCCTAAAACTTGCCTAATCGCTATCACCAAAATGCTCACCTACTTCCAAGTCTAACACCTGGCCGGGCTCATTACCCAGTAACAAATCTAATGTGGCTTTGCCCCTTGTAGGTCTATCTACATACTGTGTCAGGAAACCCTCCTGCACACACTGGACAAAAACTGACCCATCTATAATACTCGTACTATAGTGTTCCCAGTCAATATTTGGAAAGTTGAACTCTCCCATGACAACTACCCTGTCTTTCTCACTCCTATCGAGAATCATCTTTGTTATCCTTTCCTCTACAATGTCTGTCATAAAGTAGTAATGTGTTTGAAGAAAGTAACATAACTCAATGGAATGTATTCTGAAGTGCTATTGGACTCCATAGATTCTGCCAGACTTGCTGAGTTTCTCCAGCACTTTCTGCTTTTATTTCAGATCTCTGGCACCTTTGGCATTTTGCTTTTATTGTTACAGCTTTAATTGCTCTCTGAATAAATGTCTGAAACTTATTCCCAGTAAGAAGTCAGTATCAATGTTCATGTTACCAGAGTTAAAGTAAAAACTTGAAACAACACATCGATCTTTCTATCATCACATCAAATTTCTCCAAGAGTTCAATAATTCTGTCCATAATTATAGATTCCAGTAATTCCTCCACAACAGTTGCTCAACTTAGACACCAGACACATATACACTCCACTCCTTATGTGCAGTGTGAATGTAAATCCATCATTCAGCTGTCTGAGAGATCAGTTATACAAGACACAAAGCTCTTCTGAACTTAAGGATTCCAATACGAAGCATCAAAATACTTGCATGGAGGTCATCGTAAATCAACAAACCATAAATTTGTGTTTTGGAGAAATATGCAATTCAGAATCCTAAACCAGACCATATTTCAAATTAATAAGTAGCATTTGGCAAATCACAGAGAGGATTATCCATGTGGATCATGGAATCTAGATGTCAGGGTCAAATGGTAGTCTGTCATCCAGCTGTGATTCGCTACAAAATGTAACTTAGTGGTCAGATAGTAAGCTCATTATCTGATTAAGGATGGTAAAAAGGCTTTTGAAATAGGCAGCCAATATCTTTTCAAATAAGAAGGTAACTATGTCCCACTATGGAATCACTACTCTCAAACATTTATTCCTACTTTAAAACAAAAATGCTCCTAGTAGCCAACCGCCACTGGCTAGGGGACTTCCCTCCACAGGTTGGTCTGTAACTGCAGCTGAAACCATGGAAGGTGGGAAGGACCCCAAGTCCTACCTGGAGCACTGAATCCCAGCCTGGCACTAGGAGACCCCGTCCACTCAGTCGAACAGCTCCATAATATCTCTGAAACTAGGACATAATAGATTTTAATTGGCCTCAATTGACTACCCGCCAATTGGAGAGGTAGCATTTCCACCTACAGGCCTCCACCCCCGCCACTAGGGAAGTGATCCAGGAGTGGGATTGTTCTAGGAAACAGACACACAGACTGTAAAATCCTGTGCTGATCTGCTTTAACACAGCCTAAAAATGCATTCTGCATTGTTTACTGATAAACCCTGTCATGTAATATGACAAATTCTATCCAAGCATGTCTTGTGATAGGAAAACAGTCATTGTAGTGGACTGCTCCATTGGAAGCTATCACATCTCCTTAATGAAGCATGCATGTTATCAGACCCATAAACAATGAATGAAAAGAGC
Organism: Chiloscyllium plagiosum; assembly: GCF_004010195.1. Classification (NCBI taxonomy): domain Eukaryota; kingdom Metazoa; phylum Chordata; class Chondrichthyes; order Orectolobiformes; family Hemiscylliidae; genus Chiloscyllium; species Chiloscyllium plagiosum. Next base: position 79,162,642 of record NC_057711.1, on the reverse strand, counting down.
AGTAAAATGGTTCATGTTGAAGCAGTTTTAAAGTCTAGATTATGCTTATTGAAGGTTCAGTTTATCTTGTCCATGCGACCAGACATCCCAATCTGACCTAGTCACATTTGCCAGCATTTGACCCATAATCCTCTAATCTTTTCCGATGCATATATCCATCTAGATGCCTTTTAAATGTTATAATGGTACCAGCCTCCACCACTTCCTGTGGCAGCTCGTTCCACACACCACAACCCTCTGCATGAAAACATGACCCCTCAGGTCCTTTTTTGAATGTCTAAAGATTAGACCCATTACAGCACCAGAAATGCTAGTTATTTGGAAGGGTAATGTGACCCACTGTAGTCAATGATTGATTTGGATGACTAAATTGAGAATGCAGCTAATTCCTTCTTCAAACTTGCATAGGGTGATCATAAATGAGCAAGCAAATGCAATAACATCTGTTTTCATGTCCAAGAAGAATACAATATCATAAACAATTGTCTGTCAATGCACCATTTATTACAAAGTCAAATTATTACAATCTAACAAAGATTATTTTTATCTCGTCAGCTGGAGGCAGACATTTTACAAAAAGAGTGTTTCACCAAAACATGGACTTTTATTGAAACTGGGAGTAGATGACATTTTGCCAATTTACACCATTACATAGTCCACATAGGATGGAGATACAGGATATACGAAGACCCCACCTGAGATAATAAAACCTCAGGAATATGTTTATAATTTACCACCTGAGATAGTCACAGCATTCAACCATGGGAAAATGAACTATTGAGAAATTAATCGCTTAGACAAAAGATTTTGATTTTCTGAAGATGGCTGTGGACCATGATCTAATCAAATGTACGGTTCTGAATGTACCATTATTCCACTTCTTATGTCAGTTAGAGAGAAACTATGTGATTAACCAAGCTTGAGTGTGTTTACCAAGAATATGTTTTAGTATCTGGACATCTGGTTTATGATGTAGAGTGATGCTAACCGCGTGGGTTCTACCCATGGCCTGAATCATGGCGACCCTTAGGTTAAACCACCACCAGTCCGCTCTTTCCTATGGTCCGACATGACTATGCTGATATTCCTGATGAAGGGCTTTTGCCCGAAACGTCAATTTTACTGTTCCTCGGATGCTGCCTGAACTGCTGTGCTCTTCCAGCACCACTAATCCAGAATCTGGTTTCCAGCATCTGCAGTCATTGTTTTTACCTCCAACATGACTATGCTTACTTTACCTTTACCTTTTAACAATTGTGTGAGAAAATTGTTGCTCTCTCTATCTCCATCGAAGATGCCAATATTTTTGCAAAGTTTGCTTAGTTTTACATCCCTGAATGCAAACAGAAAACTTTTAAAGGAAGACTTTAGGTTCCAGAACACCATTCCCAGAAGGAGAAATAAGCATCAGTGACAACGTTAAACTGTTAGCTGAGGACCAAAGCTTTTTGATGGACCTGGTCAGACCAGGCAGCCAGCTGCAACTAGTGAACTCTTTTTCCTCATGCTGAACTTCAACCTGACTAAAGTTAATCTCCTCCACTCTGTTTTTTGTATTTTTGCATGTTTTGTTCAAATAAGAGTATTTACCTGAGCTTTAGAAGTTGGACGTTGTAAAACATGTATAAATATTTTTTACTTAGATGGGTTTTCGCTCATTAAAATTAATACCTTAATTGTTTAACTCAAGAAGTCCTGTCTGCTATTACTTTATCATCTGCATGCAATTAAGTAACACTGAATTGGCAAAAATGCCACTTAGAATATTTGAAATCTATCAATTATCTGAGGTTGGGAAAAGAGGAGGATTATTCCATCCCTCCTCACCTGGTTGTAGATACAGAACAACCTAGATTATCCGAATGAGACAGGCAGGAAGTGTTTTGCTCGGATAACTGAGTGTTCGAATAAAGTATAACGTTTTTACAGGACCTTGAGATCTTGGAGTTCGGATAATCTGGAGTTCGGATAATTGATATTCGGATAACCGAGGGTGTTCTGTATATATTTTTTGAGAATCAATCTGTTCAAACGTGTTATGACACATATCTGAGGCAGGTGGGGCTTAAACCCAGGCTAACTGGCTCAGAGATAGGGACACTACCACTGCACCACAACAGCCCCCTCACCTAGCTGTAATACAGGTTATAAGCAAATGAAACAATAGGTCAACATTTCATGCAATGGAGGTAATTAGTAACCAAATCTGAATGAATACAAATGGAATCCAATGCAAATAATTGAAGTTTGTTCCTCTAGTCAATGTCACAGGAATGCATTCAAATAAGACACAACTGAAGATAGCAAGGTCAGTATTCCCATTAGAATTGAGAGCTGCTGAAGTTGAGGCTAACAACATGTCTTTCAATGTGATTGTCATTCTTCCACTTCAACTCTTGTGAACAGTTTCCATCACTCATATGCCAGAAAACCAGTTATAAAGGAACAACACCTACCTCAAAAACAGAATCATGATTTGTCTGAACCATGTTTCCACTGAGATATCCGCAGCAGACAGAATGCCTTACTACTGGTAAATAGTATAAAGCTTGTGGAAAATTCAACCATTTTACCTGGATTTGTTGTTTTTCATGCAATCTCAACTGTTAAGACCAATGCTACCAGAAAAGTACCATATAAGCAAGAAAGATGTCACTAGAAAAAAAATGAGAAAATTTATGAAATGTAGAAGTAAACGATCCTGAACACAAATTAGTTCCTTCTTCTGAATACAGTAACCAACCACATGTGATGGTGAATACTGGCTGTTTGGATGTAGGTGCTCTTATAGACACAGAACCATCATCGGCGACAAACCATTTTGCAAATTTGAGGCTGTCTATTCCTCTGCAAACTTGAAATTATAACAAAGCACTTAAAGCTCACTTGTCAAATGCCAGATTCATTCAAAGACATTAAATCAAAGGCTGTATTTTCTGCCATACCTGGAGAATGCGATATTCTGATCAATTTCTACATAGCAACAGTTCTGCACACGTTTGTAGTTTCATATGCAATTCCAACAAATACCAACAACATTCTCGAACTATAAGGAAACTGCTTCATTGATATTGGCAAACTAAAACATGTCACGTGTAAGGTTTAAGTAAATCTTAAGGTGTCTCCAATCGTGCATCAATGTAGCCTACATATTGTTTCGCGCCAGAAAACAGACAGAGAATGAGTATCCACAATTACTTGACCTTGATATTGATGAGACATTTGAGGATTGATCCATCCTTTGGGTCTCATCTATACAAGTTGTCAAGAAACCCAACAGCAAGGACAAGATCCAAATCTGCACAGTTAAGCAATTATCAAACCAGGACGTACAACAAAAAAAAACTTGACAATATCATAGAGAAAGTGAATGGTGCTGAATATCTCACCAAATTTGACTGCTTTGTTGATTATCATCAAACTGAACTTGTAGAAGAATTAATGTATTACAATAAATCGTATAGTATTCTCCATTCACATCAGATGTTTTCAGTAAGAGAAGCTCAACTTTGGAGTCAAATCAGCAGTTGAGTTATTTCAACATGAAATCTAATTTGCGCCACAAGGACTTGAAGATCCATTGACTCTTAGAGATAACCTACTCATTGACAGTGGCACTGCAAGTGAAAACATGCAAACTTGCATGCCTACAACATCTTAGAGAATGTAACCATCACCTTGAACAAAGACAAGTGTCTGTTCAATGAAAGCAGAATCAAATGTTTCAATCATGTATTCTGCAGTGATGGAGTATCACAGAGAAGAAGTAAGATAAAAAAAGTCATTGCAAATCCTTCAGATCCTGACAACATACTGATAGTCCTGAGTCCACTAGGGCTCAGAACTTATTAAAGACACCTCAGCCCTGAGCTTGCTATGCAACCTGTCCCCCTGCTCAATCCAAAAGGACACCACCTACTGGGAGTGAACTAAATCAGAATGAACTAAAAAACAGAATGTGCAATAGATCAAACAATGGTTGCCAGAAAGTTGCACAAATACTTATTGTGAGGTGGAAGAGTATCAACCAAGCAACAAAGATGGCGCCTGAGGATCGGCAACTTTGATGTTGATTGGGTCTGATGTCCACTGCAGCATCGTCTACAGTGATGAGGTGGCTCCATCATAATGGACTTTCTTCAAGCTATATCTTTCTTTGTCTTTTGTTATTCTTAAATTATTCAAAATGGCACTTTTTCATGGCAACAAATGAAATCTTTTCACTGTATCTTATTGTATTTTTATTGCAAAATACACATGACAATAAACTCCAGCCAGTTGTGTGTGTAAACCTGGTTGTATAGTTCTCACGCAGACAACCACAAAAACTGCGGCATTGCAGACTGATCACTAATGCCCATAGATCAAAATTACTTGCAAACAGAGAAAGATGCACTCTCAATCATGTGTAGTATCTTACACTTCCCTCTTTACTTGCATGGGAGAAATTCTAAAATTATATATAGATCATAGGCGACTAGCAGCACCTGCATAACAATCAAAGGTAAATCTTTTACTTGCTTTGCATGATGAATACAAAAGTGACAAGAGCTCAAGTTTTGAGCTCCACCTAACCTGCACATCTTTGCTCTGTGAGAGGAAACCAGATGACTTAGAAAACCCATGCAGACACAGGGGGAATGTGCAACCTCTACACAGACAGTCACCTGAGGGTGGAATGGAACCCAGGTCCCTGGCACTGTGAGGCGGTAGAGCTAACCCCCGACCACCCTGATATACCATGGTCCTTTGCTAACAATTAGTCTGACTCTTCATGAAAGAACCACCTGAGAAGATATGTGGTGTCAAATTTGCTGAAATTTAGTGACATCAAAGTTAAACAAAACAAGATGAAGCATTGCTGTCATATTTGACAAATATGAAATCATTAGTGGAAAGATGCATTAAAAATGGCGTCTGCAAATGAAATTGTTTGCACAATGCAAAGTTTCACAATGTTTTATACAGCGATAGCTGACACCAAGTCATAATAGAAGCATGTCAATTTCTTTATCATTACAAAGTGATTCCTCCATCAACAATTGGAATACCTTCAGTTACACTTATCTTTATACATCTTTTTTACACAAGCCTTCCTGAGCTATCTTCATGGTGTTAATCATGAACTGGATCAAGAGCAGAAGGTCTGAATGAAAGCAAAAGCAGAGTGAAACATGAAATATAGGGCTACACAATGAAAGAAAACAGAACTTGTGAAATGTGGTGATCATTTTGGAAAGCAAATAACCCCTATGACATCCAGCTAATAATTATAACAAACATAAAAGGATCAATAATCACAACAATGTGATGCTCACAAATCATCACATGAAACATATAATTCTTCAAAACACTTCAAACACTATTCAAAAGCTAATGAGTTTTGAGAAGATTCGTAGCTCACATGTAACATGGATGTTGGTTTGCTTGCTGAGCTGGAGGGTTCATTTTCAGATGTTTCCTCATCATACTAGGTAACATAATCAGTGAGCCTCCAGATGAAGCACTAGTGGCATGGCCAGCTTTCTATTGATGTGTTTAGGATTCCTTGGGTTGGTTATGTCATTTCCGGTGGTGAAATCATTTCATGTGGTGACATCATTTCCTGTCCTTTTTCTCAGGGGTTGGTAAATGGGATCCAAGTCAATGTGTTTGTTAGAGTTCAATTTGGAATGTCATGCTTTTAGGAATTCTTGTGCGTGTCTCTGTTTGGCTTGTCCTAGAATGGATCTGTTGTCTCAGTCGAAGTGGTGTCCTTCCTCATCTGTATGTAAGGATACTAGTGAGAGGGGTGATGTCTTCTTGTGGCTAGTTGATGTTCATGTATCCTGGTGGCTAGTTTTATGCCTGTGTGTCCAATGTAGTGTTTGTTACAGTTATTGTAAGATATTTTGTAAATGACATTAATATTGTTGATTGTCTGTATAGGGTCTTTCAAGCTCATTGCTGTTTTAGTGTGTTGGTGGGTTTGTGGGCTACCATGATGCCAAGAGGTCTGAGTGGTCTGAGTAGATTGACAGTCATTTCCACTATGTCTTTGATGAAAGGAAGAGTGGCTAGGGTTTCTGGATGTGTTTTGTCTGCTTGATGGGGTTTGTTGCTGAGAAATCGGTAGACTGTGTTCATTGGGTATTCCTGATTCCTAATGAAGGGCTTTTGCCCGAAACATCAATTTTCCTGGTCCTCGGATGCTGCCTGACCTGCTGTGCTTTTCCAGCACTACTCTGATCTAAACTCTGGTTTCCAGCATCTACAGCCCTCACTTTTGCCCTGTCTTCATTGGGTACTCATTCTTTTTGAATTTCAGTGTATAGATGATTTTCCTCCGCTCTGTGTAGTTCCTCTTTGCTGCAATGTGTATTGGCTCATTGAAATAATGTTCTAATGCAGCTTTTTTTGTGAGTGTTGGGATGATTGCTTCTGTAGTTCAGTATTTGGTCAGTATGTCTTGTTTTCCTGTACATGCTGGTTTGAAGTTCCCCACTGGCTGTTCATTCTACTGCGATATCAGTTTGTTGTTGTTTTCCTCCTCTTTAGTGAATTTTATGCCAGTAAGGGTATTATTGATGGCCTTGAAGGTTTCCTCTAATTTGTTTTGCTTAGTGATGACAAAAGTGTCATTCACGTAGCGGACCCAAAGTTTGGATTGGATGATTAGATGGAACTACTTAAAAGTGTTAAGTCCGAAATCAGACTTCAATCTGTCACAATGAGGAATGAGTTCTATGAGACAACGCATAATGATACATATCAGTATCCTACAAGTGAGAGGAAATGTCCACAATTCTTAAATGCTTATTTTATAAACTAAACTACTTCCAATTGATGAGCAAATTTTTATCTTGTACATGATCGAATGTAAAGCCCGCATCAGTTTCATAAATTAGCATTAGAAAAAGTAGATGCAGTCCTCCGGTTGTGAACTGGTTCTGTTCTGGAGTCTGTTCATAAGTTGATCTGCGCGCAAGTCAGAACACCATGCAAGACAATATGAAGGAGCTATTTGTAAGTACAAGAGATGTTTATGTGCTGGGTCTTTAAAATTCTACCCCTGTATGAGATTGCATTTGTAAGTAAGTCGGATGTTGGTAAATCAGCGACCCTCTAACTGTATATAAAAGAGAAAATAGCCATAAGTCTGGCTTTTAATAAATGGAAGATGTGGAAAAGGATGTGATTGCAATAAGGTCAACCTTGCTGATGAAGTTCAATGTTCAAATTATATTTATGTTAATTATTTTCATTATCAACACTTTTGAAAATAAACCAAAGAAACATGATATGAAATAAATAACTAATTCTGGAGGTTTGAATATTTTTTGGATTCAAGAAAAGGAGACATACCTCTCATTTACCAAGAAGAACCATAATGTGTGTGCAGTAGTCCCTCAGTGGTGTGAATTTGCCCCATGCATGGTATTTTACTTAATACAGTAATGCTAATATTAGCTTCTACAATATGAGAAACAAGATGAGACTATCATGGTATTGAAGAATCCAATAGATAATTACTGCAACGAAGGCTTATATATGAACATTACATTCCTAAGGCATATAAATGTCTGCTATAAAAACAAATTACTATATTAAAACAAGGTAGTATGTTTCCAAAGGGTGACATGCTTCAATTATCTGAAGTAAGATGGACAATGAAGATCATCATGTTCTCAGAACAAATGCTATGACACAGTATTGATGTCATGAACATATCTCTTAGAGGTATATTGACATTCTGACTGAGACATAAGACAACAGTCAAATTTAAATGACACATATTCATGGCAAGAATTTGCATGTGGAGTCTTTTAACATGGAGAGGCTGTTGCATTACAGTGACCATGTGATTCTGGCCGAGCAAGAAACTCTCCCATTCCTATCATCTGCCATAGACTTATTGGAAGGATTCACAGTTTGATAAGATGTTTAGCCACATATCCTTCAAGTCCTGAAGTGTGACTTTAAAAAAATGACTCTTAGCTTGGATGTGGGGTACTACCAGTGCAACACAAGATCTCCTCAGATGAAATGTGTTGCAGTGTTGGAAACAGTCACATTTATCTGAAGGAAAATGCCCAGTGCTGCAATGTGAAACATAGAAAAAAACCAATAAAGTAAGTTTGTATTACAACTATTGAGTTGAGTCCCATGTGAACTTCTTGGAGGCTTGTTGTAATCATATATCTTACTTTCGACATCTTTACAACAGAGATGTGCAAGTCTTCCCCACTGTAAGAAAGAAAGTGCTTAAGCATTGACATTGTCAATAACTTTGTTCATTTCACTTAGCTCTTAGACTGATCTCAATTCACACAAAGTATTTATTTAATCTGTTGAAAAATATTTCTACAGTATCACATGCTGACAACTCATCTGGATAAGATTGGAATTAAGAAGTCAAGGGGATGGAAAAGGGCACTGCAGAGAGAAGTGCATCCTTTGGGTTAAACCTGATCAACATCAGTCAGTACTTCACTATGAATCTTTTCAGAGCTGATAATTAATAACTATTTGCCTGCACCACTTCAATATCACACTGTGTAGATTGAACTTATGTGGCCTGCATCAGACATCCATGCCTGATTATTCAAATACATTTTTATTTGTGAATGCAAGTCTTATTTGCCTACTTCTTGTTATCACAGACATTTTAGAAATCTTTTATGGGATTTTGACATCACTGGTGAGGCCAGCATTTATTGCCCACCCTGAATTGCCGTGAGAAGGTGGTGTTGAGCTGCCTTCTTGAATCTGTGATGTAGCTACACCACATTGCTAATAGGAATGGAGTTCCAGGTTATGAACCAGTCACATTGAAGGAATAGCAATATAGTTCTAAGCCAGTATTCATGTGCATTCAACAATGGTAAATGCAGGTGGTAGTGTTGCCATGTATCTGCTCCACTTTCCTTCTAGCTAGAGAAACATCTACGAGGTGCATTTGTCCTTTTAGGGGCTCTGAGTTTGGAATACTTTCAAAGGAGCCTCGGTGAGCTACTGAAAGATTTACAACCAGTTTCTTTGCCTTTTTAAATCTGAATCTGCAGAAGATATTTTCTTGGCAATAGCGTTGGTATTATTATAATGTTTCACATCCATACGAATGTGTATTAATCTGCTATTATAAAGAGTTTGAAAGTATTGGACGTCATGGAGACTTGGCAAAGTGAAGGAGGAGCTTGAAGCAGCTAGACCGAGGCTAGTGTGTCCCCAAGAATCTCTGCAGAAATGTAGATAGTAGATTCATAGACTCAACTGACCATTCAGTTGTACTCGTCCATGTTGATCAGACATCCTAAATTGATCGAGTCCCATTTGCCAGCATTTGGCTCATATCAGATCATTTTCAAATTATCTATGAACAGTGGTAGTAATACAATAAACTTCACATTATTAACTCAACAAGACTCTTCTGGTTAGACCAGAATGGTGGCTATCCATATCCAAAATAGGCCATTTCCGGCTTGAAGGAACCTACAAACAACATGGTGCCAACAGTGGGACCCTGCTATAATTTAGTGAGTAGTGCTATTTGCAAATGATTCAACAAACATAAATTCGATGTAAAACCTTCAAGAACAGAGAAAGAAAACGCACACAAATATTGCTGATTCACGATGACAACAAACCACACAAACTCAACACAGAAATATACTTCACAAACAAACACAGAAAGCATTTGAGACCTGGCAGAAGATGCACAGATTAGAAAAAATCTTCAACTCTTCATATTCTTCAGATTCAGGCTGCATAGTGAGGTATTAAGAGTCATAGCAACACTCTGAAGAATGGGAAAATCTCCAATACAGCTGAAGAGTATGGGAGAACTGCAGAATAGAGTCTTTAAAGAAGATAAAATATCTAATCATATAAGGAAGCGATGGCATCAGAAATAATACTGCTAGGGGGATTTAATTCCAGAGATGACCTAAATAGAGCGCATCCAAAAGAAGGCAGTTCTTGAGGTATAGAATAATTTCTAAACTTATAAGTAAGACAGAAGATGAGCAAATAAATAGACTTCTGTACACAAATGGGAGGAGAGGTGATGATTTTATTGCTTGCCAAGAGTGTTAATGAAGTATCAAAAAAATTTGAAGAGGTATTGAAAGCTTTTGACAATTATTTCAAACTTAAAACTGGCACACTTTTTCAGAGGTTAAGATTCAAGAGGAATGCATTATCCAATGAACATACAAATGATTTCATTAGTGACCTCCACTAGCTAGTGGAGAGACGTGAATATGGTGACAAAGTTAGAACTTTTGAGACCAAAGTATTGTAGTCATAATTGATGAGCCTTGGTCTGATTTATTACCGTCCAAAGAAGATCAGCTCTTGAGAAGCCCAGCCAAAGGGTAAGAGAAGCAGATGTCCAGAAGCAAACCCAATCATTCTTAATAGGACAAGACAAAACTTGGCACAGGAGACATGCAGTGTCTTTCTTAAGGTACAAAGCCACAAAAGACACATCAGATAAACCAGAACAGTGGGTAGAACAGGCAACAGAGACTTTGCATGGAATCGTACAGAGGTCTGAGCAATGAAGACATTGGCAATTGCACAAGACTGCATCTCTGGGAATTTTGCTTACTTCGGCCTTGTGCCATTTAGTGCAGAGAAAAGGAAGGAAGCTTGACACATTGTCAGCAAACCTCAGTCAGGGCAAAAGGGATAGCCTTCATTAAGGTGCTACCTCTCATAACAGTCCTAGTGCTTGCACATGGTTAATCAGCCATTCAAAATAGTCAGAGCCAAAATACTTTCTACATAAGGATTTAGGAGCCAATTACTGATCAGTCCACCAATCATCTTGAGATTTTCTGACTTATTGTGAGCTGCTTTCCTCTTGGAATGAAAGATAGATAGGTATCCTGGGAGATGAAAAGGGATGGCACAGCTGACTTAGTTAATGATTTATTTGTATCTTGAAGACACAGTGAAAAGTGTTGTGTTTGTTGCCACAATCTGGCACTATTTTGAAGTACAATAAGGATAAATTATTATTCTTATTGCATGTGGTTCCGGGTGATTGAATATATAGCACAGAGGGCATGCAGACTTCATGCTGTCAGGAGTTGGAGTAGGTGACAGGAAATGGAAGAAGATGTTGCAGATATGAATGAGCATGGTAGAACATGAGATTTGGTAGGAAGTGTGTACAGAAGCCCACATAGGATGAGCTATCAGAGAGACGATGATGGCACTTACTCTGGTGGAGTAGAAAAAGCAATTAACCTTCTTCCCACATTGCTATGCCTTCTTGTGAAAAGGGACATCGGGGATGGAACAGACCTTTTGGTCAAATTAGTTTATGCTGACCATATTCCCAAACTAAACTAGTTCCAACTGCCTGTGCTTGGCACGTATTCCTCCAAACCTTTCCTATACATGTATTTATTCAAACACCTTTTGAATGTTGTAACTGTACCTGCATACATCACTTCCTTTCACAATTCTTTCCACACACAAACCACTCTTTTTGCAAAAACGTTGCCCCTCATGTCCTTTTTAAGTCTTTCTTCTCTCACCTTAAAGATATGCCCCCTAGTTTTTACCTCCCCCAGCTTAGGGAAAACACCTTTGCTATTCACCTTATCTAAAATCCTTGTTACGACACAGGGGTAATCCCCCTCTGTTAATTTTAAACCAGCAACACAGAAAAGATTTATCCCTTGCAGTAATCTGAAAATTGGAGAGTCCAAGAAATATTTAAAGTAAAAAGCAACAACTTTATTTCTTAATGTATAACAGAGAATAATTAACTAATAATTATTTACAACTCCTTCCTGTAACCTATCTTTTACTTTCCCTTCTTTAATACTAGTCCAATAAAACCACCAAATAATATTAACTGAAAAATTCAAATTTCAAAACCAGCCAGCTGTCGAATCTTCTCGTTATATCTTTCTCTGTAGACTTGCTGTCCAGGTCGATGTTAATGTTTTTCTCTGTGCAAACTCCTTCTCTAGACAGGTACCTCTCAGAGAGTTCTAACTAGCAGCCTACATCTGATAGTCTTTTGGCAGTTCTCCCCCAACTGTTCAATTTGTCCCAGTCTTGTACTCCCAAAGCATCAGATTGTGTCATTGGCTTTTAATATTGTTAACATACTAAATTCAAACTTGATTGGAGTTTAATATTTTTTCTGGGTATAATTTAAACCGATTGGCTTAATTCAAATTTGTTTTTTGTCTCCAGGCAATCAGCTACACTAGCTGCTAGACCAAAGGGTTACAATATATCTTGTCAGCACACTTGATGCTGTCAGGTAGTTCTGCTAGCTTTTAACTTTCTTAAAGGTACAGTACATGCACATCTTCATAACACCCCCATGATTTTATAAACTTCTATAAGGTCACCTGTCAACCTTCTAGACTCTAGTGAGAAAAGTCCTAGCCCTATCCAGCCTAATTGTATAACTCAATCCCTCCATTCCCAGCAACATCCTGGTAAATCTTTTCTGAACCTTCACCAGTTTAGTAATATCCTTCCTATAACAGATACCTTCTTAAATCCTCTGCCATTTCCTTGTTCCCCATAACTATCTCCCCAAATTCATTATCCAAGGGACACATGTTCACTTTGGTCTCTCTCTTCCTTTTTTATATTGAAAGACGTTCTTATTGTCAGTTTTTATATTCCATATTAGATTGCCCTCATGGTTTATTTTCTCTCTCTTTATTATATTTTTAGTCTTCCTTTGTTAGATTCAGAATATATCCCAGTCTTTGGGACTATCACTGACTTTCACCTCCTTATATGCTTTTTCTTTCAATTTTATACTGTCCATAACTTTGCAACTGTTAGTTTATCCCTCCATTAGAATCTTTCCTCCTTATTGGGATGTATTTTTGCTGAGAGTCACGAATTGCCTCCTTAAATATCTGCTTCAGCTTGCTTCTTGTCATTCCTGCTAATCTGTTTGATTGCCCACTTCAGCTAGCTCTACATTCTTTGTGTGGAACTCTCCTTGTTTCAGCCCTATCTGTGCCTCTGCTCACAACTGTTTATCCAGTGCATCGATAACATCATCAATGTTGCTTCCCTCTCTCATTCAAATTTGAGAAAAATTTATCAATTTTACTTCCAATTTCCACCTTCACCTGATCCATCTCTGACTCCTCCCTTCCCTTCCTTGACATCTCTGTTCCATTTCTGGATATAGGCTGGCCACCAATATCTACCTCAAACCTAATGACTCCCATAGTTGCCTCGACTATACATCCTCACACTCTGTTTCCTGTAAAGACTTATTCCATTCTCCCAGTTCCTCCATCTCCATCGCATATGTTCCAGTGAGTCCAGTTTCTACAAGGGGGCCTCTGAAATAACCTTCTTCCTTAACCAAGGATTCCCCACCACCCTGGTTGACAGGGCCCTCAGCTGCATCCAACCAATCTCCCACACTTCAGTCCTCACCCTCTCGCTCCCCTTCCACAACAGCGATAAGATGCCCCTTGTCCTTACCTACCATCCCACCAGCATCCATGTCCAGAGGATCAATAACTGTCATTTCCGCTACCTCCAGTGGGATGGTTCCCTCTGGGACATCTTTGTCTACTCTTCCTTTACTCCCGTCACTCCCTCACTCTGCCACGCACCTTTGCATGCAATCTCAGAAGGTGCAACATCTGCCCATTTACTTCCTTCCCCCTCACTATCCAAGGCCCGAGGCATAAATTCCAGGTGAAGTAGCAATCTAGTATTCACTTCTCACAGTGTGGTCATCCTCTACACAGGGGAGACGAAACACAGACTGGGCAAGCACTTTGCAAAACATCTACTTTCTGTCTGGAAAAATTACCCTGAGCTTCCAGATGCTTGCCACTTCAGCACACCAGCATTTTCCCTGGCCAATATTTCTGTCTCAGCCTTGCTGCAGTGGTCCAGTGAGGCTCAGTGCAAGTTAGAAGAACAGCATCTCATTTTCTATTTGGGAACCCAGGACTCGATATCGTGTTCAATTACGTAGGGCCTGAGCACCTTCTCTCATGTCCTTGTCCCACCTGGATCACATGGTGCTGAAAAACATTGAAGATTTTTAGTACAGAGTATTATATTCACAGACAATCAGTGTCTGGACTACATTTAAGCTATCCATTTATAAAGAGTAGCTTTTGATACTTCAAGTACTCTGACTTGAGATAAATCAGAGACCTTTATACCTTCGGATCACAGTTTATTATACAGTGATGTCACCATGAGCATGTCTCTTAACTTTATACTGACTGCAAGTCATAACACAACAATAACTCTTTAACTCTTATACAAATGAAAGCCACTCTTCTCTCTTCTCACTGCCAATGAGGGAGTGGAAAGAATGAAAAGGATACTGCTGCAGCAACAATCAATTCTGTAGAGGGGTTCCTTACTTTAACTTTTTCAGCAGATTTCCAATGCGGCCTCCATTTTGAGACACCCTCATGGTCTTTTTTCTCCCTCAGCATTGCCCATTTCTTCCAATGACACTGTAAGATATCCAGTGCCATCAATCCTCCTGTTGGGCCTACCATCTTGGGTACCAGCTGTTGTCTTTAAATAGGTTGGTAAACACATAAACATCTTCTTCATGGGTTAATTTTCCATAAAATGACAATGGAGGCTCATGAGTGAGAAACAGTAAAACAAGTACTTAGGTTAACCTGAAGCCAGTTAAAGATGGTAAAGTTATGCCTATTCTTTCTCACTGAAGTTCAAGTCAGAGAATAAGTATCTGAGAACATATGCAATTTATCCTTCTTATTTTTCTCTATCTAGCAGCTTTCACTGCTCTGCATGCCATCTGCTCATTCTTCCAGTCACCTTGTATCTGAGGGGAATACCTAGTGTGTGTAAATATCTGGGTAGAAGCTTTGAAGTCAGGACCAAGTCCTTCAGCAGCAGGTACAATATTGTCTGTGGACCTTTTCAACTTGAAAGAAGAATGGAAAAAATTTGGGCTATCGTAGCAACAATCAGAGCTAATGAACCAGCAAGTAAGCTGTAAAGAGGTTGTTAACTCTCTTTAAGTTGCACTGGTGAAGGTGAACAGAGCATAGTGTCCTGCTATTTAACTTGTGTTTGGCTGTTCAAGCTGCTGAAAAGCCATTGACCAAATCAACATTGTATACTGATTACATTGTGACCTACTTACTCTACCCACTAGTCTAGCATGAGTAGCCCTGTGGTCCTCTGGGAAAATGGCAACTTGACCTGTATCTTTACTTTCACCAAGATGACACCCAGGTGATCTGTGGCATATGTCCAAAACACATCATTTCATTCTGTCAACAGCACCCTAAAAATAGATATTACTTAGCCCAATTTGAGCCCAAGCTCTGAAGTAGTTAACAAGAAGTATCATATTGCCAGAGTCCAGTACGAGAGTAGGATGAGGATAATCTGTAATTAATTAATTGATCAGAATTAAAGTATAGAGCTGTTCCAAACAGAAGTATATAAAATCTCCATAAATATTAACCATTTTCCATAATTATTGCGATTAGTCTGTCAAATTTTCTCACCCAGTACCATTAAGCTCACACAATAGAAATGTGGGTAACAGTGATTAGCAAAATCTTTCAATGACTAACATGACCACCTAAACAAAATCTTGTCTTGGTTTTCCAATTATAAGCCATCATGCACTAACGTGATGGAATACCTCTAAAAATGTACTCACAATACATGGAGCAAAATTATTAAACACAAGAAAATCCCATTAGACTTTAACATAAAGTGTTTGAAATGACATCTCCAAGAGAATAAAAAGCAAAAAAAAAACTGTTCAGTTAATAATAAAATATCAACATAAAAATGTCAATAGGAACAGGACTAATAATATTTCCCTTTAGTGATGGCTGGGTTCTCATTATGTGTGCCTTTTTTAACACTGGAAATGCAAATGTCTCTGCTAGTAAATTATTAAGCAGCACTGCTCTACATCTCTCAGTTTTGCACAGCAAACATAAGGAACCTAATACAATAACAGAAAGATATCCAAATCTGTTTTGGTACTGTGTCGTTTGACATTACCAGAGACAGCCATCAAGCAGCTCCATTTCTGCAATGAAACCAATAAAGTTTCACAGCTTTTTTATTGTAATCAACAGCCAAATTGATCTGACACTTCATCCGTACAGAAGGGCCCCTGAGGGAAAGTGAAGTCATCAAAAAATAATGAGCCTGTTCCACCCAGCTTCCACTAAGGCAAGGTGCAGAGAGCATTTTTCAAATGGGGAGGTTGCTCGGCGTTTTAAATGATTGGTCATAGAGAGCTGCAAGCAAATTGCTTTGACAAGGCTGTTACTGTTGTAAAGTTGAAAGGTTTTTGCCACTAGGTCAGTGGCTGCCAATCAACTGAATAGAAAGGCTGCTCAGTGAGCCAGTGATTTCTACCTATGCTGTAATTATCCCTGACTATTCCTGTTTCTCAGCAATTCCTCTGATTAAACCTGCCTTCTTTAAATCTCTTTCAGTCTGCGATTCAAACACTAATTAGTTCCTACTCTCTGCAGAGATGTCAGGCACTCACTCAATTTATCTCTATTTCAGTGCACTCAGAGTGACTACCCCAGTTATCAAAATTTAATCATGCCTGCAAAAATGTTGAAAAGTGGTAATTAGAGGCAAAAGGCCACAGGATACAATATTCATTTTTCTCTATCTTGTAGTCATCCAGCTGGCATCTATAATGGATATCCTGGGGGCTGTGCGAACACATTGATTTATGCAACCTCACTCTTGCTATCACTGTGGTGCATCGGGCTGCTTTAAAGAACAGGTTTTAACAAGGTCTGAGGTGGGAGGACATTAATCATGGTAGCATTGTCTGTTAAAATGGCGCCGTGTATCCAGGTATACCCCCTACTGGAGGGTAGTTAGACTTTTACCACTTTCACAGACAAAGGGATAGATGGTTATTGATTAAACCTCCCACCCCCTGCCGCCCTGCATCCACTCTCACCACCCTCCATGATGAGTTTGAATTATCATACCAGCATTGTGAAAGCCATGGGAACCTTTTTTTTATGATGTGCAGGTCTTTAGAGGCTGATTTTATGTCCATCAGAAATAGTACTGGAAAAGATACTTTTCAGATAATCAAGCCTCGTTAAACTTTTGTGCTCAGTTCCGTGACACACAGGAGATGATGGCTTGCTCTGTGGTGGTACCATAGTGATTTTAAATGCTCCATTTGCACTGCTGTATCGTCATGTATCCAAGCACTCAAGTCTAAAAATCAATCATCGTGAGGAGTTTTATTGGTATTCATTTGGGACAAGGGGTTGTAGGCAGATTGCCTGGGGACAAAAATAAGAGGAAAAAAAAGAACTACTTTTAGTGCGTGCCATTCTGAACATTAAATATCCAGGAAGCCTGAGAAATGTTGGCATTCACCTAAACAGCTGGCCAGTTTTCATTTGGAAGAAGCTAGTTTCCAAGTGGTAGACAAAACATGGAGGCAGGAAAATATGATGTAGGGAACAAATATAGAGTGGGGTTGCTGCACAATTTAAATTTGACTTCCACAAAGTCACCTTTACATTGAGAGACTAATTCATTTGTTCATGCCTAGTTTTCAAACATAATGTATTGGTCCTTCAGAAATGAGGAGAAAGTGAGGACTATAGTTGCTGGATATCAGAGTTGAAAAGTGTGGTGCTGGAAAAGCACAGCACGTCAGGCAGCATCCGAGGAGCAGGAGAGTGATGAAGAGTTCATGGTCAAGACGTTGAATCTCCTGCTCCTTGATGCTGCCTGACCAGCTGTGATTTTCCAGCACAACACTTTTCAACTCCTTCAGAAATGAGAATGGAAGTTTCCATTTTGTGTTCAAGGATGGTCAGCAGATGAGCTAGTATGTCATGTTCATTGCTTCCCTCCTCCATGCATGCTTCTAATTGCCATTACTGGAGAACCTGTAAGGAAAAGAGAGTAATAGATGTTGATTATTTTGTTTCAATGTGCACGTGGCACGTGGGCGGCACGGTGGCACAGTGGTTAGCACTGCTGCCTCACAGCGCCTGAGACCCGGGTTCAATTCCCGCCTCAGGCGACTGACTGTGTGGAGTTTGCACGTTCTCCCCGTGTCTGCGTGGGTTTCCTCCGGGTGCTCCGGTTTCCTCCCACAGTCCAAAGATGTGCAGGTCAGGTGAATTGGCCATACTAAATTGCCCGTAGTGTTAGGTAAGGGGTAAATGTAGGGGTATGGGTGGGTTGCGCTTCGGCGGGTCGGTGTGGACTTGTTGGGCCGAAGGGCCTGTTTCCACACTGTAATGTAATCTAATCACTAGAAAAGTGCAAATTGCAGACATATCAATGCTCACAAATGTTGTCATTTATGATGGGCTGTGAAGGGGGTAATGTAGTTTTCATATTTTAAGACATTGACAGCTCAGAAACATGTGATAAGTTAGTGCTTGCATCAAGATAAGTTTATACAAACTGAATTTAAAGAGACATAATTTAGCTCTTCTAGGACAGTTAACAAGAAGAGATTAAAAAAACGCAGATGCTGAAATCCAAAGTAGACAGGCAGAAGGCTGGAAGAACACAGCAGGCCAGGCAGCATCAGGAGGTGGAGAAGTCGACTTCCCCAGTCTTAAAGAAGGGTTACACCTGAAACGCTGACTTCTCCACCTCCTGATGCTGCCTGGCTTGCTGTGTTCTTCCAGCCTCCTGCCTGTTAACAGGAAGAAGCCAGTTCATTGTCAATTGGATATCATTTTGCCTTTACGTCATCTAGTAAACCATAACCTAACTATCCAGATTTGTCTTAACCAAGAAAATATTGAACAATAACCTACATTAAAACAAAAGGATAGATATAGTTGTTTTTTGAAAGTTTGAAAATTGCTCTGAATTAGTGGTTTCATTATTTCTGTTTACAACATTTGTGTTGTCTCAGAACACTGAAGTTAAAAATATATTCCACACGAAAAGTGCTCAGCCACTAATCAGAACTAACAACATCAAGTATCATTGAACAATTTTTATACAGCTATGAAAAAGTTTACATTGAAGTTATTTTAAGCATCCTTTCAACTATTAGTTAACATTGCTTTGCAGATAAAATGATCAATGAATAAGATGTCATGTGTATTTTCTATTGGTCATTATATTTATATTATTTTATATTTACTTTTGTGTTGTGGCCAAGATGACCAATGACAAAAGGGAATAGTAGGTGGCAAACTGCAAAATATTTCATGTATTGCCAACACCAACCCAGAAGGAGGCAGATCCATAAATATTTAATTCCATGACCACCTTCATAGTCATCGATCCTTGACATTCTTTAAAGTTGGACTTGTAGCTACAGAAGTTGGGAGAAATCAAGTAGCTCTCCTTAGTGAAGTCAACAGATCTTAAACATCAGTACGGTTCTGGTCCGAGAATTGCTCCTTGAACATCTTGAGCAGGTATTTAATCTAGCAAACGTCTCCTATCAGTCTCTCCACCTCCACCTTTCTCCTACAACAGGTTACTGCCCTGCTGTTTTTTTCTACTGATTCTCCTACACATGGTCAATTTCAAAAGGAGGGCTTACTGGGGAATCCATGTCTGGAATCAATTGGCTTGTGCAGAGTTCTTGAAGTCAGCAAAATGTCCTACAGATGTCTGAAATAACTGAATATTAAAAACCCAGAAACAGAACCCAAAACGTAAAAGCATACAAATGTATCGAATCATGACAACAGGCCAAAGAAACAAACCTATAAATAGTTGATGCCTTTAAGTTGTGCTGGTATGGGGTCCTTCCTGCCACTTGATGTGTGCTCATCTTTACAAGGTTGAATAGGGTGGCAGTGGGAGTGTGGAGCTCCAAAATGGCAGCAATGGTATTAATCATAGCCTGCCTGTTTTGCACACTCCCATGAATGCTAGGAATGCATGCATTAACCATTTTACCAAGAAGACATTTGACATGTTCACTTCTGAAATGCTCATCTGTGCTTCAGATGCTGTTTGAAATTATAAATACAAAAAATTGAATTGAATCCAATTTTGTCTCCCAGCTCTATCCTAAAACCCTTACTTTTCATCCATCTATGTCTTCTTATTCTAGACCCTTATATCGATAGGAACAGTCAGTTTCTATGGCATCTTGTTAAAATGTAATTAGATGTTACCAAGTGGCATTCCATTACTGACTTGAGAAGCTGCATCACTCTTGAACCTTTGAAATAACAAACATCCTTTTACAACCTGAAGCTGAAAGGCTGCCATTATACTGCAATTTCCTATCAATGCAAAATAATTTTTGGGTGTCCATTGATGTGAAAGTGGGAGTATAAATTGGGAATCTGATTCCAATCTGACTCTTGTGCACTTATATGGAAATCAAGCAACAAGACATTCCTTCCACAACTCTTTCATGCTGTTTTTACTGTGAAATGTAGATTGTGCAATCTCATAGATTTTATCAATTTAGTATTGTATCAGTCTTTTTATAATAAAAGCAACATTATTTTTATGTGGTTGTTTCTTTACACAAAGTAAACTCTTATAACACAAACAAAATTTTTATAATAAGGTGAATTGAGGTAGTTTGTGACATTGCTGTCTCCCAACCTATCCATATAAGTCTACTGTAACTCTCTAGCTACTTGTTTTGTGCTCTAGAAGAAGTTGTCAACTGGTCCAGTAGCCAACTGATATTTTACTTGGGCTCTGTTTATTGTTTATCTTAATGAGGTGTATGTTAATATAATGCATTCAATTATTCTAGCACCCTGTAACTTGCGCAAAAGACTTGGATATAAATATATAAGTGCAGAAAGGTAACTATTGGATAGTAGTTCAAAGTCAAAACATTGAAACGTGTGATGACAAAAATTGTTTTTGATCTGATGGCTCCGAGTAATGGGTTATTGGCGTTTTACGACACAGTAAGAAAATAGGTACTGTCACTAACTCCTTCCTAATATCAGACAATAGCATGTCAGCCATGGTTCATTTGTCAGTATTTCCACCTCAGATTTAGAAGGATCTGGGTTCATGACCTGATCCAGCACTCAAACACAAAAGTTAAGGCCGACATTCCAGTATAACACACGGTGAGGTACCATTTTTCAGATGAGACATTGATTGAACTCCTGTCTAACCTCATATGACTCTTTCAAGGGAGAATAGTGAATTAGCCCTACTTTACTGTTCAACATTTATCTCCAAACAACATTGTTCGATATTATTTATTTGATGTCTATAGGAACTGGTTATGTGCAAATCAATTGCTGTGTTTCATATATTACAACAGTGACTACACTTCAAAAGGTACTTAATAGTCTATGAAGTTTCTTGAGATTTTCAATGGCGATGAAAGCTTGATATAAATATAGTGTTCTGTTTTTTGTAGACCTTTTGGGCCTGTATCTATAATAAACTTGCAAAATTGCACATTTTGCATAATATAAATGCATATACTGTGCAATGTCATGCAAACTGCAACAAAAAGTATAGTGGAAGACTTATAAAAAGAGTCATATTGCATATACAGCTTTCTCAAATGCCTACTACAACCAAACACAACTCACAGTATAACTTCAGCCTCGCTGGTTGCATTTTGCATTTCACGATACCAGTCTCAGACAAATGGTGTAACACAAGGGTACACCTACACAGTAGAAACATTTCAATGCAATTAATTCCTGGTATGGAAGATTATTTTGATTGCCTAATGTTTTAGTGATAAGGTTGTAGAATTCAGATGCAGGTTAAAGGTAATGTTTATAAAATCTTCAAAGTTTGAGCTCTTTAATTGAAACAGACTTACATTAACTTTGAGGAATAGTCAAGAAATTTTGAAATTGTCTTAGATGATTGCATGCATGTGTACTCAAAACTTTTTCCAGCTTAGTGATTCTAACGTTTGGAAAATGGAGCAGAAATGTTCAAAATCTTCTGAAATGAAAGTAAATTTTCAAGGGGTGCAATTTTATCAGATGACTCACATTATAAAATGCAAGTTCATTCCAAATTAGAGTTACACTACTCCCAGTGAGCTGTCAAGAGACGGCTCAGATGTCCTACACTAATGTACTCAAGTTAGAGACAAAAAATTGCAGACGCTGGAGTCCAAGGTAGACAAGCAGGAGGCTGGAAGAACACACCAAGCCAGGCAGCTGTGTTCTTCCAGCTTCCTGTTTCATGTACCTAAGAAGCAGAATGAGAATTGATTTACAAAATTAATTTCTGCTTCTGCATCAGTGAAAAGTCAGAATTGTTGCAATAGCAGTAAGGTATATAATATTCCTTCTATTTGAAATTCCTTTCTTCTAGACACAGAAGCAAAAGTAAACAAACTAAGAAATGTTCCTCAAAAATCCTGAGATATAGTGGGCTTCTCAGCAAGTTGAATGCAGGAAGAATTGTCCCAGTGGTGGGGGAGTCCAGAACCAGAGGTCATAGTTTAAGGATATGGGTAAACCTTTTACAGCTGAGTAAATTTTTCCACCCAGGAAATGGTGAGCCAGTGAATTCACTGCCACAGAAAGTGGCTGAAGCCAAACCATTATGTATTTTCAAGATGAAAGTAATATAACTCTTGTGGCTAAAGGGATAAAGGGATAGAGAGAAGTGTGGCATAAGGTATTGAGCTCAATGATCAATATTGGATGGTGGAGAAGGCTGGAGGGGTTAAATGGCTTAATCCTGCTCCTATCTGCTATGTTTCTATGTAATTCAAAATATTTGCCTCATATGTCGATATTTTCCCAACTGCTTTCCAATGGCAATAAGCTTCTATTTAAAATAGACCAGTGGTATTTTTCGGTATTCCAGCAACCAGAGATCTTTTTACAAATCTTTACAATATCTATATCAATTGCCTACTTTTAAAATGTTACTTCAATATAGAGCATTGTAACATAATCAAAAATTGTTTCCCTAAAGCAATGCTACTGTGCCATAGATCAATGAGAGGATCAAAGATTTTTGTTGAAAAGTCATAATTTTTGAAGAGGAGTGAACTGTTCAATAGACTTAAATCAATTTTATCTAATAAGCAGCATTAACCACTCTGGTCACCTGAGCTGAGAACCAATATTGTGAGTGACTAGCATCATTTAAAGTTAGCTTTCACTGTTTAGTCTGCACTTCTTAAAGCATTGTGGCTGAAGCAGATTCTAACCATCTGGATAGCATGGTGGTGCAGTGGTTAGCACTGCTGCCTCGCAATGCCAGGGACCTGTGTTTGATTCCAGTCTTGGGTGTATGTCTGTGTGGAGTTTGTAAATTCTCCCCATGTCTGTATGAATTTTCTCCCACAGTCCAAGAATGTGCAGGTGAGGTGGATTGGCCAGGCTAAATTGCACATAGTCTCCAGGGATGGGCAGGCTGGGTGGGTAGGGTTAAGTCTGGATGAGGTGTACTTTAGAAAGTCAGTGTGGACTTGATGTGCTAAATCCTCTGCCTCCACATTGTCGGGATATTGCAAAAGACAGTCCATTGGGTTAACTATCCTGGCTGATACTCAACTCAGAACTTGAGCTGTTGTCGTTTTTGTATCCATCATGCTGTGCAAGTAAACTATTTACCTTATGGATTATTATACTGGTGTTGCTAGTAGCCTATGATCCATATATAGTGTCAAAATTTCTTCTGTACAAGTAGAGAGAGAAGTGTAAAACACCACATGTGATTGACCTTGTATCTTTCTCTGTTTGCAAATAATTTTGATGATAGACAATGCCCATGCCACTGTGTACATTGGACACAGCCAACATCAAAGTCAGCGATCCTCAGGCACCATCTTTGCTGCTGGACCGATACTCCTCCGCCACTGCCTCACAATGAATATTTGTGCAACTTGCTGACAGCCATTCCACACTCCCTCCATGTCCATGTGGGTTTATTCTGGGTGCTCCAGAGTCCTCCCACAGTCCAAAGATGTGTTGGTTCGGTGGATTGGCCATGCTAAGTTGTCCAGAGTGTGCAGGGATGTGCAGGCTAGGTGGATTAGCTGTGAGAAATGCTTAGTCACAGGGATATGTTAGGCAGTGAGTCTGGGTGGGATGTTGTCTGGAAGGGTGATGTGGACTTGATTGGCTGAATGGCTGAATCCACATTGTAGGGATTCTATGATCCCCTTCTATGAGTTAAAATGCTGATACTGATGTAATTTGGAGGATGGAAGAGACAGTGGCACATGTGAGGCATTGAGCTTGAGTGGTCTGCAGCTGGAGAAGGGGAATTCGCTGGTGCAGATGCTGGCTTTGTAGGGCACAAGTTCCCACACCAGTCCTAATGCAGAGTTGTACTGCAAGGGCATGCAATGTTGAACATGGAATTCTGACTAAACCAAGAGTAATAGTAGTTCAAATAAATTCTGAACACTTTAGACAAGAAGGGAGTGCACAAAGGTGACTAGTTGAAGTTTGCATGCACTAAGGCATAATTCAATTCATATATTTGGATTTGAATTATTTATTTTGTCACAGTTTTATTTGTGCATTGTGACCAAGTGCACACTCTGATGATTAGTGATATAAGAAGGTAAATTGCTGGACTATTGATGAATGTGGAATTGTGTTTGCTGTTACCGATGTCAAACCTGAATGAGTAAATAAAGGACAGGCTGACCAGAAAGGTACTAGTTGGATACCCTCTGCTAGCTATCATTCTTGTCATCCTCCTCATAATGTTCCCATTTTCATCACTTTTCTGCATAGCTGGTAGCAAGGGCTGTTCTCGCATGATAGAGAGATTGTGAAGCATCCAGCAGATTACAGCAAATTTTGACTCCTGCTTTGTCTACTCATAAAAAGCTCCTCTAGCATATTCCAACTAATGAACTTATTTTTTCAGCATGCTGGTAGTCTGCTTTACCACATTTCATGTGGCAGGAAGCTATACTTATGTTCAAATCTGATGTCTGCTATGGGAAAAGGTTCAGAACAGACTTACACTGATGTTGCAGGGGTTGGAGGGTTTGAGTTAAATGGAGAGGATGAATAGGCTGGGGTTATTTTCCCTGGAACATCAAAAGCTAAAGGGTGACCTTAAAGAGATTTATGAAATCATGAGGAGCATGGATTGGGTGAGTGACCAAGATCTTTTCCCAGGGTAGGGGAGTCCAAACTAGAGGGCATAGGTTTAAGGTGAGAGAGATAAGATTCATAAGGGACCTAAGGGACAACTTTTTCACAGAGGGTGGTTTGTGTATGGAATGCACTGCGAGAGGAAGTAGTGGAGACTGGTACAATTACAACATTTAAGTGACATCTAGATGGGTATATGATTAGGAAAAATTTAGAGGAATGTGGGCTAAATGCTGGCAAAATGGACTAGATTAATTTAGGATATCTGGCGGGCATGGATGAGTTGGACTGAAGGATCTGTTTCAATGCTGTACAACTCTGTGAATCTATGACTCTATATTATTTGGGGAAAAGGTATCCACTTTATTAGCACTGTGTCACCTGTCACTGTAGCCACAGTTCAATTTGCCATTGTGGTTGAAATGCTGGAGGCAAAATGGACACGAAGCATGAAAAAAAGGCACCATGATTCCTGGCAGGGTAGTGGACATTGAGCTGTATCATTCTTTATCTATGATTGTGCACCAACCTGTGGGAGTGGAATCACTCTGGGTATACGCAGTGGCTGCAAAAATACGTGTATGCAGTCGATGGAATGGGGAAGCCTTGAATTCCAGCAAAACTGTATGTTCACTTTGCCTACTTCTCTTTGACAAACTGTGATTAGCTCTCAATGAATAGAAAGTGTCATCACTTGTGTCACACAAACGTAGGTGATAAATTGACAGATGTTGCAAAGATCTCTAGTTTCAGTCTAGGAAGAGTCATACATTTGAAGATTTAACTCCAGAGTCACCTTTGGTGTCACGGACAATGCAATGCCAGCTGTGGTTACAGGAGATGTCAGACATGCTGACAGTACAATCTTCATGAATGCATTAGGTGCTGAACTTACTTCATGCTGTATTCTGCAGTACTGAAACACATCTTATTGAGTAATAGAAACTGCAAGATTTCAGTCTTACTCTACTACTGCTATCTGTAGGTAGTTCTGATATAAATTTATTTGTGAACACAGAGACACAAAATGCTGCTGATGGGCCTTTGATTGTAAGAAGTGGATGCTTGTTTGGAATGATAGCTTTGTTGATTGTCACAAGTTTGACACATAGTCCAAGTTCATTCACCATTCATGCATTGTAAAATTACCACTGTGATGGATCGATTCTCTCAATGATAGTATCTGTTTCTGATTATTTTAGCTTCTGTGACATTTTGGCATAGTTTGTGAAACTGGTGGAATTGATGTGTCAATGTGAGGAGTATGACAGTACCCCTTAATCTTCTGAAATCCGGTAAATAAGGAAGGATGCAATTACTGTGTGTTCTGGTGGAGACTTTAGTTTGAAATCAACTCTATCTCACTCCGTAAGGCTTCTCCCTTTGGTTGCATTGACTGTGAAATTGTCTGCGGTGACATGTCAGCAGCATATTGAAACAGTGATAATTCCCAAATCTGGAGTGATTCAGCTGATATAATCTTAAAGGTAATCTATTACAGGAGTGAGAGAAAATTATGAAAAAAACACTGATGTTAGAATTTTTCCCCTTAAAGATGATTTATTTTATTTATTATTTTTTATTTAATTGTTTTATTTTTATGTACATGTTAATTTGGACTGAATGAGGAAATTAATTGTGGTACAAAAACAAAGACTGATGAGGGATTGCTGCATTTTTTGAAAGCAAGTTACCTGACAATCACTTTAAGCAATGTTTGCACAGCGCTGCCTCAAGCAATGGTGAATGGTTTACAGATGAGCTGGAGCCAAGGGATATATACAAATGGACTTTCATCCAGCAACAGTAGATGATTGCTTGATAGGCTAATGACCAGCTTTCTGCATGCAAATAATTACGTGATTGGCTCCTAGAGAGCTGAACAATTTGAGTTTTTGAACTAGTGGATTTTTGCAAGTTAGGGAGAAGTCATCAGATGTTTGTAAGTTCAAGAGCTCTCTCTGTTCTCTGAGGCAGAAATTATTTTAAGTCTGAAGCAAACTAATTTATTCTTTCTTCGGCAGTTGTTGTATGTTTGACTCTTTTATAAGTGTAAACCAATCAACTTGTGTCACCTTTGAACAATTAGAGTGACATGTCGACAATACATAATACATAATTGTTTACCTGTGGTTATTTCTTTGTGATTCTTGATCAATAAAGAAACTTGGTCCATGTTTTCTTCTACTTGGATTTGAAAATCAGGTACATTGGGAGATAGTGTATTTTTAAAAAAAATCTTTAGCTTTTGTGATAACTCAGGAAGAGACGCCTTGTTTTCCAGTGTCCTACCCCCATGCCTTTAAAACAGACACTTTCATGCTCAAGTGGTACTAAGCTTATCACAATCTTGATTGAACTATCCTTTTAATCACCTAACATTGAACTTTCATGATGGTCAATATATGTTGTACCGCACTCAAAGGAAAATCAGTCTCACATATTGACACACTGAAGTCCTCTTCATTGATGATCTGCACACCCTTAAAAAAAATCTGAGTAATGCTATCATTCCCATAACATGGGTGCAGGAGTCAGTCAATTAGACTTCTCTGCATCATCCTCATTGCCATTTTGTTAAATACTTCAATTCTCAGAGCTATACAGCAATGACACCAGTTTCTGGGTAATAAGTTTATTAGCCATGCTTTAACATGTCTACTCATTGCTTTAGCTCTAGTGTCCAGGTCTTTGTTTACTCTTCTCTGAGTCTACCCAGATTTAACCAATCAAGTGATGTAAGCTTCAACAGTAGCAGACTCATAAACTCATCCACAGAACAATTCAACATGATAAGTAGGAGAATGGTTCATTACACTCTGTCTAATAAGGCGTCCTGCTGAGATAAGTTATTGATCTTCCCCTTGTCCTCCCCCTTCCAGACACTTGTCCTGTTCTGCATGGTCTCTGCACAATTCTTTATCATCCTGAATTCTAAGGATAATTGATAGAAGTACACTTACACATAAGCATGTCTGCTTAGTGCAGAGACCATGGAGAAGCAAAAGGTCCTTGAGCATCTGTCCCATATGCCTTAGTGACTCTAAAGAACTCTACAAAACACCAAGCAATTATAGAACCATTGTATCATGTTCCAAGAACGACCAGGAAGCCAAAGTGTTAAACAGCAGGAGCTTTATTAAGGAGATGTTTATTCTAAAGGCAGCAAGGTTAGACTAAGCTGTATCCACCTAACAATGATGTTGTCATAATGTCACGTGATTGGAATCTTAAAGTAACAGTCCATCATACTTACACAAAAATACAACACATTGCAACAGCCAAAAGAAATCAACTTAGAGAGAAAAAAAACTGCAGATGCTGAGATCCAAAATACCCAGGCAGAAGGCTGGAAGAACATAGCAGGTCAGGCAGCATCAGGAGTTGGAGAAGTCAGCGGTTCGGGTGTAGCCCTTCTTCAGGACTGGGGGTGGGTATGGGAGGAGCTGCAGATAAAGGGGATGACAGAGGCAGGGTGGTGAAGTGGAGATAGATGAAGACAGGTAGAGGGTACAACCTGGTTGGTCAATGGGAGGAATGAGACCAGTTGGTGGCAGGAAGCAGGAACGGTTGGGGAGGGGCTGGGAAAGGAGTCAGGGATGGGAAGGGAGGTTATTTGAAATTGGAGAATTCAATGTTGAGTTATCCGGGCTGTAGGCTTCCCAGGCGAAAGATGAGGTGTTCTGCCAATTTGCGGTGTGGTTCGTTGTGACAATGGAGGAGGCCAAGGATGGTCATGTCAGAAAGGGAGTGGGAAGGAGAATTGAAATGGGCGGTGACACATAGGCTCAGTCGGTCCCTGCAGGCCCAGCTGCGATGCTCACCAAACCGTTCCCTAAGTTTACGTTCAATCTCACCAGTGTAGAGAAGACCACACTGGGAGCATCTGAGGCAGTAAAGTAGGTTGGAAGAGAGGTGGGTGAACCTCTGACTCACCTTAAAGGATTGTTTGGAGCCCTGGATGGAGGTGAGGGGGGTGGTGTTCAAGCAGGTTTTATATCTTTTCCGGTTGCAGGGGCAGGTACCTAGGGGTTTGGAGAGGTCAGTGGGGAGAGTGGCACAAACCAAGAAATCAACAAGCTGCTAACAAATGTTGTATTAAGTCTTATTGTCAGTATATCAGTAAATCTTTAAAATATATACTCATGATTACTCAATACCACAATATCCATGCCAAAATGCTTATTTTAAGGATATAAAATCAACATTGCAGTATGAGGTAGCATATCCTGCTGTGGGCAAAATCACAATTGGTTAGCAACAGTGGCTGTCTATTTAAAAAAAAACTCACATAATTTGGTGGTAGAATTTGGAAAACTAATTGATGACTAACTGAACAACAATTTTTGACACATAGAATTTGGGCAACTAATAGTGTTAAATGCTATTAGTACAGATTGACAGATAGGGAATTAACTGACAAGAATTCAGAACTCATTTATTTTTGGTTCTAAGCATGTATTATGTAAAAAAGGTTACAGATGTGTACTGATAATTATCTTTCTCTCTCTTTAAAAATAAAAGAACATGAGATGCTATTGATAGGAGGTTTGTTTTAGAAGGGTCACTGGACCTGAATTATTAACTCTGCTTTCTCTCCACGAATGTTGCAAAAATTTCTGTTATTGTTTCAGATATCCAGCATCCGCAGTTCTTTATTTTCTTTTGTTTAAAAAACAATGTATATCTCTCCAGGTGGTTATTTTAGTGCCAGATCAAGACAAGTTGTCAAACCTCTGAAGTGTTACATTGAAATTTGTAATATTAGTATTGTAAACGCTATGCTATTTGGCTGTATATGGGGCATTGATAAAGTTTTGTTGCCAAACTGGTCAAAGTAGCCATCTGAGGAGATATACATTGATTTTTAAACATTGTATTCCCCTTTCCCACAGATATAATCAAATCAGATAAACATGTCTATATAGATACACTTATTGTCGATTCAATAATCACAGAGTCATAATGAAAACAGACCCTTGGGTCCAACTTGTCCATGCCAACCAGATACACTAACCTCTCCTAGTTTCATTTACCAGCATTTGACCCACAGCCCTCTAAACCCTTCCTATTCATATACCCATTCAGGTGTTTTTTAAATGTTGTATCAGCCTCCACCACTTCGTCTGGCAACTCATGTTATCATTATTACATTATAGCATGTGACCTGGGGGTATCATGGTCTCATACTCTGTCTTACCCTGTGGATCAGTTGAAGAATGATGTGGAGGTACCAGTGTTGGGCGAGGGTGAATGAAGTTAAAAATCACACAACACCAGGTAATAATCCAACAGGTTTATTTGAAAGTACAAGCTTTCGGGAGCATTGCTCCTTCACCAGGTAGCACTTGAAGAATGGCACACTATTGGAAGTATGGTGTGTTAGTTAATAGCTAACTATTAGCCCAGACACAAATGTGCCTGAGAGGTGTAATGATTGTCTATAATAGTTAACTGTAATAACCATCTTTGGCTTCATCAATAATGTGACATCCAAGCCAGTTTCTTATGCTTGGAGGGAGAACATTTACATTGCCAAATCAGATAAAACACACTGCTAGAAACAAAATCACACCAACATGTGAAGACTTTACAATTATTTTCAATAGCATTGGTCAGAGTGTGGCCTTGCTGCTGCTGAGCATAGTGTCTTAAAGTCAGACAGCATAGAAGAATTCTTTGGCCTGTTGAATCTGCAGCGACCCATCTATATTCATCCCAATCTCCAGGACTTGGCCCATAGCCTCGAATATTATGACATGTGTTTCGGTTGTGTGATGTTAAAAAGGGTTAAAAGCTGACATGTTGCCCACTGTGGGAATGAATTCAATGCTGAATATGAGTGACATCATGACCTAATTTGCTTGTTTATGACATTCGCAATGCACGGGCTAAACCCCTCATCACTATCTCACCAGCACACCTTGCCCCAAAATGGTCAAAACGCATCACTTTGGACTCTAAATGGTGACTGGAACACCCAAGCAATGTGCACAACTGATCTAAACTTCACATCAGCTGTACTTGATCAGGTTAAGCACTAGTAGCAAAAGCCTTGATTTTGCAATCTTCTTTAGATGCTTTTCTGTCTTTCTCAATCTATGTAATGTAATTATTAGCCATTCAAACTTTAGAAAAAGATGATAACAATCATTTTGATTGTGCTATTTTATTCCATTTGCTTATTAATGCTCTTTTTTGAATGTTCTTATTATTTTCAATACCTAATCACACCTGGGGTGAGATTCTGAAATGTAGCTGTGATTATTCCGTGGTCGTCAATCACAATTCAAGTCATTAACAACAATCAGTTTTACCTTGACTGTATTCAGAAAGAAATTCTTTAACTTTTTGGTCCCAATAGAACTGGAAGTCTCTTGCAGTTAAATGTCAAGAATATTGTTCAGGCTCTACGTTTTCCATGGATTGTGGAACACCTTATTAAATACAAAGGGCCCTAGCTACTCCCAAAGGTTCCTGGACTCTGAAAAAATGAGTTTTGTGTTAAGTGCTCAATTTTTTTACTCTAAGTAAATATAGAGATAACAAATATAATTTTAACATTGTAAATATTGTGTACTTACTAGAAAGCCGAAAATTATTACACGATATTAACAAAATTACTAGAGATTTTCCAAGAACATTTCCAAGTAAATTTGCACTCTTATAATAGCATTGTAGAATGTAATGTAACACTTTAGCTGTAGTTTCTGAAATAAACATAGTGTATCAGTGGTTAGCACTGCTGCCTCACAGCACCAGGGACCCGGGTTTGATTCCAGCCTCAAGCGACTGACTATATGGAGTTTGCATGTTCTCCTCGCGTCTGCGTGGGTTTCCTCTGGGTGCTCCAATTTCCTCCTACAGTCCAAAGATGTGCAGATTAGGTGAATTGGCCATGCTAAATTGCCCATGGTGTCAGGGATGTGTAGGTTAAGTGCATTAGTCAAGGGTAAATATAGGGTAGGGGAAGTGGGTCTGGGTGGGTTACTCTTCGGAGGGTCGGTATGGACTTGTTGGGCCAAAGGGCCTGTTTCCACCTGTAGGGATTCTATGATTCTATGAAATTAGTGGAGGAACAAAGCAGGTCTGGTAGCAACTGTCGAGAGAGAGCAGAGTTAACATTTTGGGTCCAGTGGCCATTCTTTGAACACTGGTTCTCAAGGGTCACTAGACCCTAAAAGTTGACTCTTCTTTCTCTCCACACATTGCTACCAGATCTGCTGAGTTTCTTCAGCAATTTCTGTTTTTGCATCTGATTTCCAGCATGTTTGTTTTTCTCATTAGCAGTAGTTTTTGGACTACTTTGATACAACTTTGTTTGTCGTTAATTTTCCTGGACTATTTTCTTCTCTCCCCCTAGCTCTTCCCTTCCCTTCCCACACTGGTTCCATCACTCCCTACTTTGTAATCCTGCTTGATTTGAATTATTCTAATTGGACTTAATGCATTGGAGTTTGACAAATGCATATAAAACAAAGAAAATGACTAATATTTCAAGCTGAACCAGAGAACAGGAGAATAAACGTCTGCCAATCATTTAAACATCACCAGAAATCAAAGACATAAAGAACGCTCATTGTAAAACACATAAAAAGCTAACAAGTTAATATCAATAAAAGCAGAAGAGCCAAGAGCAGATGCTAAGAAATCTATGAATCAACGTTAGTGCCACGAATCATAGACAGCTAGCAATAATGAAATCCAAACATTGTGAAGTGAATAGTCCCTTGCTTTAAGAGATGAATTTGTATCTTAACTTGAGTTATGGAAGTACACCAAAACACCCTTCTGAAAAGAAGGTGGGCTACTTAACTGCATTTAGGCTAACAGCAAAACAACAGAAACTGACAAGGCCTTGCAATTGCAATAACAAGGGCTTCAAAGAGAAGATGTTGGTGGATATTATACTCATCCTACTCCTGTTCAACCAAATCCCGCACCTGGTTAAAATCCTACCCAAAAGTCTGAATAATTCTCAGTGCATCAAAATGACATTTTTGACATACAGTAATAACAATTGACAGACCATGCCAAATTTAAAGCTCGCAACAAATTACTGAAACAGATCAATCCTTAAAAAAGCAATAAAATGAATTCATAAGTCCACAACTGTGCATCCATTTTCAAAATGCATTTCTCACAGATAGGCAACAGAAGTTTTGAATGCAATCGGTTTGGTCTTTGTAAACTTTCAAGATCCATATTGCAGTTCATCTGTGGAATTCAAATTCAAAATCCATTCTACTGATATAAACAAACATATGTGAGCTTGGCAGAACACACTTTCTGAAATAAGGTGTTAATGTCTAGATATGTATACTTCAACCAAATATTATCCTTAATGTTTTTGCTTTCAGGGAGATTAGAATAATCTTTTTCAATGTTTGTCAGTCTGTATATGTTAACATTTAAAATAAGCTATTGCAAACACTAAGCAATAGTTGACTGAACTCATGTCTGAACAAAGCATTAAACCAACAAAAAAAGTGCTGAGGACAAACACTGTCTATTGAAAACATTGATTATGTCTGATTGCATGTACTCAGTTATGTACATTGGTCAACTCACAGAGCAATCCAATCTTACTAGAGGCACTGATAGCTGAAGTCATTCTTAAATTCTATTTACTTTATTTGACATCACATAAAATAAATACAGAAATCTCCCTATTTGTCACATCACTGTCACATGAGCCACTTTGCAACATAGGACAATTATATTGATGTGTAAAATCAGAGCCATAACACTGTGCCTATTCCCATTCAGAGAACATTTATATCAGATACTCCAAAGCCACATATGAATCCTTAGCAAGATCATTTATTACTTAAAAGTCCACATTCTTCTCTGAATAAATATAAACATAATATCTTTGCTATATTAATGTACTTATACATAAATGATGACAATGTTAAATACTGAAAGATCTCAGTGTTTAAAAAAAGGTTTAGGATACTATATTTTAACAAGCAATATTTTGATGAACAATAACAAAAATTGAAATATAACAGATACTGGTCATTGTAAATAAGAAATAGGATCGATAAAATAACCAGAAGAATTCTGCAGTAAATCAGGTACAAGCATAATACAAATAAAGGGTTTGAACATTTTATAGTACTTGTCAAAGTACAGGTATTTGCATATCAAAGTGCCTTCTCTAACCATGTCTCAAAATAGCATGAAAGTTGATGTCCTTTGATGTACATCACTAACACTTTCAAATACATCTTGACAGAGAAATATGCTGCAATGCCAAGTAATGACTTGAATTTGAGCAACTGACTCTTTTATTTACATTCAAAGACACAAATAGCTCAATTGTAAAGTTTATTTTGCATCAATATTTTTACCTTTCGCACCTGAATTTATGGAGAATTATTTTGACATATTTCAAACAATTCCAACACTACAGTGATATGTTTTATCAGGACTTGTAGGAAGTGTATAGTCCCTTTTGATGAGTAGTGAATCCTACTTTTGACCTGGCTGTCATAAAAAGCATGAAGCAATTCTTGGGTGCTTGCTACGTGAAGAGAGATAGGATCATTACTTTGTCTTTCATTGTTAATTTAGATACTCATTACAGAAAGTCAAATATCTTCTCTTCTTTGCATAGATCTTAATGATGTTATTTTGGACTGGAACAATAGCAAATCCAAAAATGAGATAATTTTGACAAAAGACTTAGTTCACTGTGACATAACATTTTCCTTGGTGATGTCACTTGTTTTTTGTCAGGTAATCTTTTACTGATGAATAGAAAGAGTGTCATATGAAATGCATTTATTGAATTTTAACTATTTAATATTGACTTAAGTTTCAGAGGTGTTGTATAACACAAGGTAGTAAGAAATATTTTCTCAATATTACCTTGACTTAAAAATTACATCCAGTGAAAGAAGAAAGGTATACTGCCTCTATTTATTAGGCTACAGAATGGTCTTCCCAATAAATATCCCAGAATTAAATGAAATGACGGTAATAAAAGATGGTTGTTTGTGCATTGTGGGTTAAGTCTACCAGCAAATCTACAATAAGCAATCCATCTGAGATACCTACAGATAGCAAATTGTTACTTCTGCTGATCATTTTTTCCCAAGCCATCTTATTACATTCATTTTTCTGAATCATATCCAGTTATAAATAAACACAAAGGGCAATGTATTTGTGACTGATGCATGAAGCACAGAAAAAGAATAAGTTAAAATATTTAATAAGCGAATGCTCATTATAATTGGGCCATAATTTTTAGCTGCTGTCATTGTGCATGCATTATATGTCTTTTCCTCTTCTTCTTGCCTTTATCAGTAATGTGGAGATGCTATGCTGTTTCTTTGGGAAGCACATCATTATGGCAGTCACTCGAACAACTTAAAGGGCATTGGTATTAATCAGCTCATACTATAACGTTATATCATAGTTTATAGGGCAATGTGAAATATAAGGTAAGTCTCTGAATGAATTTAGTTTGTTGCACTGGTGAGCACCAAGGCTAACCGGGGACACATGAAACTGACAATTGTTTGTTGCCATTAAAGCTGCAATTTGGAGATGAAGAAACGTGTTTTTGAATATCACAGACAACTTAACCCTTTCATTGTCATAAAGCTAACCTGAATAAGTAGCTTCATCAGTAAATATATTTATACAGTAGTTGTCACTGAATTTATCTGCAAAATAAATAATACAATTATATTTTAAAAATCATTTTTATCCCCTTTTTTGCCTCAGAGCAGTCATGTTTGCTCATTACACTGTATGAGCTGCTGCTCATGATGGAGATTGCTGTCACCATATTTATCATGTGTCGGAAAACATAGAGCCAGCTTCGTCTAATATGGTACAGAAAAAAAACACTTCCTGGTCTAACTGGAAGAGTCTGGAGTTAACATGATATAGTTTATTCCATTTTAGCAGCCAGTTATAGGTTACATTGGCATAATAGCCATTAAGAGACTTTGAGGAGAATCAGATATTAGGTATCACTCCTTTGAGATCGTAAACTGTTGCGTTCACAAATCCACATGATGTCAACATAGTAGTAGTTATGGAAGTCCTCAGTATTTACATTTTCAGATCCATATATATCTATCCCAAACTTTTTCTTTCCAATTGTCAATATTACACTTTTGTGTAAACAGAATAGCAGAAATAGCGAAATATCTACAGATGAAACAAATAAGTTTAAATTGGAACAGTTAAGTTTGAAACTCGAATTCCAATAGAAAAAAAAGGAAAGAAAATTGCAGGAACAGAAAGAAGAGACAGAGGATCAGGAACAAGATCGAGAAAGGAAGGGGAATTCCAGGAAACAACAGGGAAACTTGAAGTTGAAACAATTCAAGCTAAGAAGAGACCCTGAATGTAACCCGACGAGGGAGTGACACCTAACTCAGACTTAGCAGCTGAAGTGTTCAAACTCTTAAATTTAATGAAGAAGAAGTGGCCATATTCTTTATCCCTTTTGGAAGTTCCTACTTTCTAAAGAGACATCTTCAGTAGGAAGGTGGCTTTGATGGAGT
This sequence comes from Chiloscyllium plagiosum, assembly GCF_004010195.1. Classification (NCBI taxonomy): domain Eukaryota; kingdom Metazoa; phylum Chordata; class Chondrichthyes; order Orectolobiformes; family Hemiscylliidae; genus Chiloscyllium; species Chiloscyllium plagiosum. The sequence goes on along the minus strand of NC_057711.1, from coordinate 79,126,092 downwards.
CTGGAGTGACAGTGTCTTCTGAGGCAGCGGAGGTACAGAGTCGACCTGCCTGTGAAGCCTGCAGTGGCACTCTGGGGCAATGGCATGGCCTGGGCTGGTGAAGCCCAGAGCAGACTCTAACTGCAGAGTGGAGTGGGCTGGTGAAGCCCAGAGTGGGACTATAGCAGCAGAGAAAGAAAAGTTGAACCCTCTTTAAGTTAGATTTCTTTACTTTTAATTTTATTTTAAGTTAATGATTCATGGTGATAGTGTGAACCTTTCATTGCATTTTGTATTAAGTACAAGTGACCTTAAATAATTCTATTCAACAATGTGCCAATCCAGAAATAGTCAATGCTATTGGAGAGCAGGCTGATAGAGAAAGTTCACAAAGTTTACTTCCTCTTACCTGAAGACAGTGCACTGACTGTGAAGCAGCAAAAGGAGTTAGAGTCAGAAGGGAAAAACTCTGAAAAACATTTCCTGCACCCTCAGGAAATTACCTGAGCAGACACACTTTGAATTTCAACAATGTAAGCAGTTTGTTTTTGACTAAAGTGAACAAGTACTTAAAATTGAGAATTAAAATTAATTATCTCTAACGTGTTCAAAAACTTTATATTCTTTCCATTTCAGGTGCATTTGGAGGGACAGGGGGTAGCAGGGTCCAGAGAGACAATCATTCTGTTTAACATACACAGCTATAGACTCAGGGAAGTTGGAGTCTGTGAACCGGAGAGGCACCAATATCCTTGGCGGGAGGTTTCCTAGAGCTCTTCGGCAGGGTTTAAATCAGTTTGGCAGGGGGATAGGAATCAGAGCTATGGATCAGAGGATGGGCTAGCAGGTGAACGGGCAGATAGAGCATGCAGAGAATCTGTGAGGAAGGATAGACAGTTAAGAAGGCAAGGTTGCAATCAGTGTGATGGGCTGAATTGTGTTTATTTTAAATCAAGAAGTGTCGGGAATAAGGATAATGAACTTAGAGCATGGATCAGTACTTGGCGCTATGATGTTGTGGTCATTACAGTGACTTGGATATCATTGGGGCAGGGATGATTGTTGGATTTTCCAGGGTTTAAATGTTTCAAAAGGAATAGGGAGGGAGGTAAAAGAGGTGGGGAAGTGGCATTGTTAATCAGAGATAGTATCACAGCTGCAGAAAGGGAGGTCATTGAGGAGGGTTTGTCTACTGAGTCAGTATAGGTGGAAGTCAGAACCAGGAAAGGAGCAATCACTTTATTGGGAGTTTTTTATAGACCCCCCAATAGCAACAGAGATATGGAGCAGATTGGGAGACAGATTTTGGAAAGGTGAAGAAGTAACAGGGTTGTTGTCATAGATGACTTCAACTTCCCTAATATTGATAGGAACCTCCTTTGCGCAAATAGTTTGGATAGAGCAGATTTTGTCAGGTATGTCCAGGAAGGATTCCTGACTCAATATGTAGATAAGCCGACTAGAGGGGAGGCCATATTGGATATGGTGCTTGGCAACAAACCGAGTTAGGTATCAGATCTCTCAGAGGGAGAGCATTTCTGAGATAGTGATCACAACTCCCTGACCTTTACTGTAGTCATGGAGAGGGATAGGAGCAGACGATATGGGCAAATATTTAATTGGGGTGGGGGAATTACAATGTGATTAGGCAAGAACTGTGGAGCATAACTTGGGAGTAAATATTCTCAGGGAAATGCATGACAGAAATGTGCAAGTTGTTTAGGAAACTCTTGTTGCAAGTGCGGGATCGATTTGTTCCACTGAGGCAAGGAAGGGATGGTATGGTGAAGGAATCTTGGATGACAAGAGATTTGGAACATCTAGTCAAGAGGAAAAAGGGAGCTTACTTCAGGTTGGGGAAGCAAGGATCAGACATGGCTCTAGTGAGTTACAAGGTTGGAAAGAAGGAATGGAAGAACAGACTTAGGAGAGCTAGAAAGGGGTCTTGGCAGGTAGGTTTAAGGAAAATGCCGAGGCATTCTACACTTATGTGAGAAACAAGAGGATGGTCAGAGTGAGGGTAGGGCTGATCAAGGATAGTGGAGGGAACTTGTCCCTGGATTCAGAGAAGGTTAGAGGTGGTCCTCAATGAATTATTTCCTTCAGTAATCACTAGTGAGAAAGACTTTGTCATTTGTGAGGGCAGCATGAAACAAGCTGATATGCTCAAACAGGTTGATGTTAAAATGGAGGATATGCTGGAAATTTTGAAAAACATGAGTATAGATAAGTCACCAGGGCCAGATGTGATATACCCAAGATTGCTACAGGAAGTGAGGGAAGAGATTGCTACACCTTTGGCACTAATTTTTGCATCCTCACTGTCCACTGGATGATTGGAGGGTGGTAAATGAAATAGGGATAACCCTGGGAATTAGGCGAAAGTGAGGACTGCAGATGCTAGAGATTAGAGTCGAGAGTGTGGTGCTGGAAAAGCACAGCAGGTCAGGCAGCATCCGAGGAGCAGGAAAATCGACATTTTGGGCAAAAGCCCTTCATCAGGAATGAACCTGGGAATTACAGACCAGTCAATCTTATGTAGAAGGGAGGTAGATTATTAGAGAGGATTCTGAGAGACAAGATTAATGTATATTTGGAAAAGCATAGTTTGATTAGAGATAGTCAGCATGGCTTTGTGAAGGACAGGTCATGCCTCACATACCTTATTGAGTTATTTGAGGATGTGACAAAACACATTGATGAAGGTAGAGCAGTGGATGTGGTGTATATGCATTTTATCAAGGCATTTGATAAGGGTGCCCATAGTAGTCTCATTCAGAAAGTAAGGAGGCATGGAATACAGGGAAAGTTGGCTGTCTGGATACAGAATTGGCTGGCCCATAGAAGACAGAAGGTTGGAACGTATTCAGCCTGGAGCTCAGTAATCAGTGGTGTTCCCCAGGGATCTGTTCTGGGACCTCTGTTCTTTGTGATTTTTATAAATGACATGGATGAGGAAATGGAAGAGTGGGTGAGTAAGTTTGCTGATGTCACAAAGTTGTGGAGTTGTGGTTAGTGTGGAGGGCTGTTATAGGTTGTAACGGGACATTGATAGGATGCAAAGCTGGGCTGAGAAGTGGAAGATGGAGTTCAACCTAGAAAAGTGTGAAGTGATTCATTTTTGAAGGCAAATTTGAATGCAGATTACAGGGTTAACAGCAGGATACTTGGCAGTGTGAAGGATCAGAGGGATCTTAGGGTCCACATCCATAGATTCCTCAAAGTTGCCACCCAAGTTGATAGGGTTGCTAAGAAGGCTTTCATTAGCAGGGAGATTGAGTTTAAGAGCCGTGAAGTCATGCTGCAGCTCTGTAAAGCCTGGTCAGACCACACTTGGAATATTGTGTTTTGTTCTGGTCACCTCATTATAGTAAGGATATGGAAGCTTTAGAAAGGGTGCAGAGGACATTTACCAGGATACTGCCTGGACTGAAGGGCATGTCTAATGCAGAAACATTGAGGAAGCTAGGGCTTTTCTCACTGGAGTGAAGAAGGATGAGAGGTGACTTGATAAAGGTGCACAAGATGATGAGAGGTATAGATAGAGTGGATAGCCAGAGACTTTTCCCCCGAGCAGAAATGGCTATCACTGGTGGGCAAAATATTAAGGTGATTGGAGGAAGGTTTAGGGGAGACGTTAGAAGTTGATTCTTTATACAGAGAGTGTTGAATGCGTGGAATGCACTGCCAGCGGTGGTAGTAGAGTCAGAGACATTAGGGACATTTAAGCGACGCTTGGTTAGGCACATGGATGATAATAAAATGAAAGGTATGTAGGTTAGTTTGATCTTAGGATAGGATAAAAGGTGAGCATAACATTGAGAGCCGAAGGGCCTGTACTGTGTTATGCTGTTCTATGCTCTAAGTTCTCTGGACCATTGTAAATCACAAAGAGATAAGAACAAGGCAAGTAAGTACCTTGAGACCAGCTGGAAAGAAAAGGAAAGCCGGCCTGACATAATTATTCCCAACCATTAGAAGGAGAGAACTGGATGGGAAACTGTTGGAACGTCATGACAAATGTTTTTACTGCAAGAAACTGGGACATGTAAGGAACATTGTTGGATACAGTGTACACCAGAAACTCAGGCGACAAACCACTATCTGAAGCATTGAAAATGGTTTATATCTGCTTCGGAATGACTGTTGGCCAAGCTCACTGTCAGCAGTTTTCATCAAAAGCAGCAGCAACCACTGATTGTTTTAAATATCAGAAAGAGAAATTAGTATCTCCAAGACACTGAGTGCTTGCAGACTTTGCTAGTGGGGAAAATAAAAGATTTTACACCGGAAAGTAAGTTAAACTAAAGTGTACTAATAGTTCATGGGGAAGGGAATAGAGTTGTCACTAAGCCAGTTTAGTTGCAGAGTAAACTTGTTATGGGCTTGGTAACAGTAGATGTGGTCCAAAGTGTGCCGATGTCAAGGATTGACATTTTATTGGGGAATAATTTAGTTGCGAGCATAATAACTTCCTCAAGAGAAAAGGAAGGACCAGAGAAATTGCAAAGACAAGGGAAAGCCAGCAGCAACCAAAAGAAAGGCTGAGAATCTTAGAAGCCCCATTGGGGAGCTGAGAGCTGTTCGTCCCGTTCCTTCAATCTTAAGAGTTATGCCTCCTGGACCAAAACGTTGCAGTAGTATTGACTGTGGATAACTGTGGATGTCTGTATTGGCTCGCTATCTGATAATATAGTGACACTTGCCTTGGTACCTAACTTAACATTTGTGGGAAGACTACTGACATTCACACTACTTTAGGACAAGCCAAACAGAGGACAGCCAGGGAATTCCTAGAGGCATGGCACTCATCCACAGATTCAATCAATAAGCACATCGACCTGGACCCAATATACTGGCCACTGCAACGGACAGCTGGAACTGACAACCAGAAGTGGCAGATACAAATCACTATAAATGCCGGAGGAAACATTACAGCACTTCAATGGAGGCTCCCAAGCACTGAGGATGTCTCCTAGATAGGGGACGAAATGTCTGCAACACAAATTCCCAGCTCGGCGAACAGAACCACAACTACTGACATTAATAGTAGGTTGCCAAAATCAAACTTGTGGATGGCCTATTTCTCCTGGGAACACTTTAGGTTTTGCTTCTGTTGTAAACATTTCAACTCATTAACCTCTTTACGAGGCTAGCTATTTGATTTCTTGCTTTTCTGAAATAGTGCATGTCCTGAAACAGTTCCCTTTGTGCACTTATTCATGGAAGTAACCTATTGTGTCATAAATAATGCATTCAATTTTAATTGGTTGTTCTGAATTCTGCTTCTCTCACCATCTGATTGGATTTTGCTAGAGTCTGATCTTCTTTGTAGTGCAATAACTCTGACGAAGATTCATCAGTGATCTCTACAATGCTACATCTTCTGAACTGTGACTTGAATGCTCTGTAGCTTCATTTCCCAGGAATCTGTAGAGATCATTATGAAGTCATGGATGGATTTTTCTGGATTCTGAACTCTTCTATTAAATATTACTTTTACACAAATTTTAAGCATGGAAATTCTGCCATTTTAGCTGTAAATCATGGGAAACCCCTCTAATACAGCAGTAAAAAGTGTCAAAACTGAGGTTGTAGTAATCGCTAAACTCTTTCAGCATTTTTTCAAAATCATCTGTTGCTTCTTTTAACCCTTGGTAAACTAATATCATCAGCTGTACTCATAATCATGCCTAAAAGCACTTTTATTTGTTGAGCTTTTAGTTTAATTTGTAAACCATACTGTGTTGCAAAGATTGCTTCCCCCTAAATATCCTAGCCTGATTGGCCAATCTCTGAAATTAGATCTTCTTGACATTCTGATTCAAAATCTTCCTGATGTAATTATTTATTTTGCTTGCTTAACCATCATTTATTTTCCAGTAATTTCAGTTTTGACACTTTTTACTGCTATATTAGAGGGGTTTCCCATGATTTACAGCTAAAATGGCAGAATTTCCATGCTTAATGGCTAAAACAGGTGGTTTACATGCTTTATAGTTAAAACAGAGGAATCTTAGGCTTAGGGGGTAAAATGGAGAATTCTGGTCTTTTGCCTGGCTTCATGAATAATTCCTGCTATTCAGACCATTAATCAATATTTTCTCTTCAGTCATAGATTTACTGATCCCCTGTAGGGATTAATGAGGTCAGCCAGCTGAACTTCCTATAAAATGAGTTCCTTTTCAATCATAGATTTTCTGATCCCCTGTAGGGATTAATGAGGTCAGCCAGCTGAACTTCCTATAAAATGAGTTCCTTGACTGGGACTGTTAATCTGGTCCAATCAGGGAGCCCTGGCTCACATGAAAGGATGAATGTAAGAGAATTCCTGAATGAATGAGTGGCATGCAGTTGTCAAAGACTAAGAATTTGTAAATAAGGGGTGATTGATGATGAGTGATGTCAGCCTCTGAAGAGTTATTTTAGACCCAACTCCTCAGATTTTAAACAAATGTTTCCTGCCTTTATTATAGCTCTTATGAAGGAACTCCTGTTTATTTCCCAGCTTGAATAAAATTTCCTAAATCTTATCGTATTTCCATCTGCTTAGGTTTTTAATGTATCTAATGTTATGACTTTAATTACTTATTTTGGGATGACTGCAGAGTTGCAATCTTGTTTTAATATTTATTTTCTAGCCCTTTACTTCCATTACTGTAGTCATGCAACATGGTGCTCACTTATTATGGTGGTAAAGCTGCAATTAAATTTTTACTTGTCACTCATTCATCCCAGGTTTCTGCACAATTTTAAAGTTTCCCCTGACTTATCAGGGATTTTAAACCATTACTTTCAGATCCTCTGATGTTTGTTCGCTGAACAATGAATCAAAACTGCTCAGACCACTGCCTCATGGTATAACATCTATCTACTATGGAGTTACAAATTCTCCTCCTCCACGGCATTGCTAACTCTCCTGTTGCCATGCATCTTTTTTTTTTTAACCAGGTCCAAAGTGCTTCTATGGTTCTTTGGAGTAATCTTGCCCCGTAACAATTACCACAAGATGTTCTTCTGTGAGGTTCTTAGATGTTAAGCTCTTCAATACTGCTGGTTATACTATGTGAGGAGTCAACTCCAAGCTGAGTCAGAAGACCTCACACTACTGCTCACCATGCTGTATGGGCGTGCCTTCTAATCCCACCATGAATTGCTGCCCATGATGAAGCTTGGTATAACCGTTCTGTTTAATTGTTGGAAATTACATGGTCTGGTTCTTCTAGAGTGGCAGATCACTTCCAGGTCTAACAAGAAGAGTCTTATATAATTATCAAGACATCGTTTATTACATATTAGCAACTGGTTACAGGTCACATTAATGTGATAGTCATTAGAATAGAAAATAACAGAAGCCCTGCAGTGTGGAAACAGGCCATTTAGCCCAACAAGTCCACACCAACCCTCTGAAGAGTGTCAAACCCAGACTCATAACCTATTACTGTACATTTACCCCTGACTAATGCATCTAACTTACACATCCCTGAACACTGTGGGTAATTTAGCATAGCCAATTCACCTAACCCACACAACTTTGGACAATGGGAGGAAACCGGAGCACCCGAAGGAAACCCACACAGACACGGAGAAGGTGCAAACTCCACACAGTCAGTCGCCCAAGGCTGGAATCAAACCCAGGTCCCCAGCACTGTGAGTCAGCAATGCTAACCACTGAGCCACCGTGCTCAGTGATTGATCAAAAGCTACACAATGTTGAACAAGATTGCAAATTCATTTATTCACTCATGAAGATTTCCTCAGGTCAGTATTTCCAATAAAGCCACAGGCACTTTGAAGAAGAGAAGCTCAGGAGCATTTGGTTTCCCACCCTGATTGTTTTGCTATAAGTGCTGTTGGAATTGTGTTTTGTTAACTCTGGGTCATGATAAAATGACCGCTTCAATTAAAGAATAGCCTTCACCATCTGGACTTAACTATTCCATTAAGTGCTACCCTCATGTCAAGGGCAAGTGCTTAATCTCCTCCTGCTCGCCTTCAAGTCCCAATCTGCCTTTAACGTTCAGTTTAGAAAATTACAAATGCTTTATTGACAATCCAAAAACTTTCTCTTGATTCAGGAACAGTTCCTTCAGACTAGAAATTCACAAATGCATTACGAGAGAAAGATGAGAGAGAGAAATAAGTGATCTCATAGTTCAAGACCTTTTCTAAGAATCTGAGGTTTACATACAGACATTGCTCTACAGCATCACCATCCAGAGGTTCAACAATTTTCATGCTGTTTATGTACCCTACACTTTAGTAAATCCTTTCCACAGAAACTTTACATCTTGTGAAGTGGTTTTTTTGCTCATTTTTAGGGAGAGGTTATTCCAGTCTCTTATTTGTTTGATATGAAGATGTTCAGATACGTTTGTGTGTCACATTGGATAGGCAAAAGCCAGTAGACTTTTGCTTTCAATCTCTCCTGTTTTACAGAATAATCTCACTCCTTTATTGACAGGCTGTATAATTTAAGTGCTAGCACTTTCCTTCATTATGTGCATAAGTATTTCATCAGGACCATAGGCTTTGAGCTGGTCTGATACCTTCAGGAGTTTCAACACTCCAGTAGCATCAAATCTTGGCATGACTTCAGTCAGAAGTGTATCAATTGATTGAATTATGGTTGGATCAGTTTGGGTGAACACTGATTCATAGTGCTTATTGATGGTTTCTCCTAACCTGAAATCATTAAAAGATTCCTTGGGCACAATCCTTCAGTCCCAAAGGAGGCAAAGAACAATGATGGTGGAAGAACTAAAACTGTAAAAAGCAGAAACATGCTGGGCCAATGAAGTTTGTTAATTAAGTTATCTGACCTCAAAAGTACGTTTGACTTTATTAACTGCAGGTATTGGGGAGCCTAACTGCACACATTAGCATCTTGTTAAAATCTTAACTGAGTGGAATTAAGTGGTCATTAACTTCTACCCAGTTGGGAAATCTCACTGTCATATACCTGACCGCATATAACAGGCATGTACCTGGTGACCTTCACTCCCGGATTTTGAGCTGAGTATTTGTCTTTATGTCAATATGGCTATAAATAATGTTTGCACTGAGTTACATTGTGCATTTTACAAGAATGGTTCAAGTGTTGAAAAGGAAGCAGGCTGCAATGTCCACAGACAAAGTTCAGTCACAAATGGTAAAGAGGATGAAGGACATCTATGGCTGAAGGGCAGGGTAAAGTGGAAACAGTGGGTGGGAGGTGGGGGGGTTAGGAGATTAAATATGATGCACTGTCTATCCAGGACTTGAAAGGTGGATATTGCAATTGTTTCTGTCCAATCCTGGAATATTTGTAGTCATGATGGGAAAGGAGATGAGTTCTGGGTGTGGTGCTTGCTGTAGGAAATTTGCACCATGGATATATCTGACTGTTCTGGAACAGTCATAAAGGCTGTTGAGGAGTCAGGCATGTTTTGCTTCTGCACTGTTGCGAATTTGCAGCTTTAATATGGTCCACGTGCTTGTTCAGGTCCATTGCACCTATCCAAGCTTTACACATCATGGGGCCTGACCTCGCGTTGACCATGCATCTTTCCCATACAGAGCCATTCCCATGGTTCCTACACCAAACTTTGTCCCCTGAATTCAACTGTCTCTCTCACTCAGTGGAATCTTGTGTCCGGCATTGGTGTTGCTGATGCCGTTTCACCCTCACCCCCAGGTCTGGGAAGATCAGATTTAACCTGATGCAGAGTTTTCTCCCCATTATCAGTTCTGCCGAAGCTATCCCTGTAGTTGCATGAGGAGTAGTCCTATAATCAAATAGGAACTGAAGCGTTTGGTATTAGTGAAGCTGTAGGATGTCTCTTTAAACCTGCCTTCAAAGTTGGGAATACTTTTTCTGCCAGACTATTGGATGGTATGGGGATGTCCTTAACATTCAAAATACTCAAATTTGGCCCATCACCTGTGACCAATACCTCCAGGAGTCAGTGTACTGGAAAAGATGCATGCAGTTTTTCAATTGTCATCCCCATCTTTGAAAAATGAACTTGATACATGTCCAGCTATTTTAAATGAGTATCCACAATGAGTAAGACCACTGAGCCCATGAAGAAGCCTGCATAGTCAACGTGTAACCAAGTCCAGGATTTACCTAGCTATTCCCATGAATGTTGGGGCACTGCTAATGGTAATGTTTGTCCTTGTTGGTACTCCTGGAATTGCTCCATCCAGTCCTGGCCACTGGACATAACTTCTCATCAACATGTTTATTTTGGAACCCCCCGGATGACCTTGGTGGGGTTTAACCAGTACCTGGGGGTGATCTTTGCTCAGGTCAATCACTCTTGCTCCCCACAATAATATGCCATTGAACTGTGAACTGGCCTCTCCAGGTCCGAAAAGGTTTCAGTTCTGATGGTGACAGCCCTTTGGTTTTCCCCATCCCCACCAGCTGTTTCAGTTTGGCCAGGACCAGAGCTTTCTGCTTCCAAAGTCTGATATTGTCAGCTGTGACTGCAAGTTCATCCAGAAAATTTAAAACTATTAAACCACTGGTGTTGTATCTGCCAATGGGAAGCGGCTCAATTCATCCGTATTGGCTATGTGGGCTCCCAAACGGTGTTCCAACTTGTAATTAGACACCACCACATAGTATTAGAGCCCACCACTGAATTCAGCCAGAAGCCATGGGCGGTACTGTCTTCTCCTCTTTAAATAGACCGAATTATTACAAATTTACCTCCATAAAGATATTGATGGAACTTCCTGACTCCAAATATGACCGCCAAACCTTCCTTCTCTATCTGGCTGTATTTATGCTCTGCATTAGCCAAAGTCCTGGATACAATGAGTATTGTTTGTCCCTCTCCATTGGGCCACTTATGAACTAATACTACCCTGATGCCATATGGGGAAGCATTGCATGTCAATACCAGATCTCATTTGGGATCATAGTGTGAGAGAGTGAGAGCTGTTTCGTCACTTCCCTGAAAGCTATGGCTGACCTTTTTTTAAGAGTTGATGCAAAAGTGCCAGGATGGGGGCCAGGTTATGTATGAACTTTCCATAATAATTCACCAGCCCAACAAAAGACATAATCTCCAATACTGATGCGGGAGCTGAGGCACCTTAGATTGCCCTCACTTCATCTTCCAACGGGTGTAACCCATTTTGATTGACTCTGTAGCCCAGGTAGGTCACTAGGGGTGCCTGCAACACACATTTTTCCAACTTCTCCAAGTCCTCCTTATTGGCCTTCCCTGTTATTAACACATCATCCAGATAAATGGCAACTGAGTAGACCTTGTAAAATGTTCTCAATTGTTTGTTGAAAAATTGTGTAGGCAGACAATACCCTAGTTGACAATCTCATATATTGGTACAAACCCTTACGGATATTAACCGTAGCATATTTCCGAGAATTCTCATCTAACCACAATTGGAAGTATGCATGGCTCATGTCTAGCTTTGCGAAGGACAGCCCCTTGCCAGCTTTGTGTATGGGTCATTTGTGTAAGGGATTGGGCATTTATATGGCTGCAGAAAGTGGTTTTCCATTTGTTTAAAATTCCCATAAAGGCAAACTGACCTGTTAGGCTTCACAACTGGTATGACCAGTGCTGCCCATTCCACAAACTGGGCTGGTTTGATGATTCTCTCACTTTCCAGCCATCTGATTTCTGCCTCTATTTTTTCTTTATCAGCTAAGTCTTGTCAATTTTTGTATTGGTATGCTGAGACATTGGCACAGTTAATATGAAATCAGTACTTACAAGCCATACAAAAGACAGCCTTGTGAAAGTTTTGGCAAGTAATTCATTAACCCTGCATTCAGTGTTCAGTCTACTTGATAAGATAATCAGGAGGAGCACTATAACTTCCTTTCCATGATTTGGCCATTTCTTTAATACAAGGTAAACCTGCTCTGTTTGACATCCATTATTAGCTCATCAGGAGTGAGGCAGAGTCTAACTTTGTTGCCTGCATGCAGTGAAAACATGTCCAGCAGGTGAACACCATCGAGGATTACTAACAGCCATAAGAAATCAATATTTTGTTTGCACAACACAAAATAAAAAAAAGTCTGTTACATTTCACGATAAACAAGTGGAAATGGGGAGTTTATTTAACAATGAGGTTGTATTCGGTAATCTGAACTTGCTGTATAAATTCCAAAGCTGCTCCCTCCTCCCTACCTCAAGGATGTCACTGGGGAGTGGGGGGAATGATGGTGGAGGTGAGTGGCACATGACCATGGAATTGGAGGCAAATTATTGACTAGGTTGAGAGGTTTATTAGGTGATAGAAGACAGCAATGGACATGTATTTAAAGGCAGTGACTTGCAATTTCTCACTAGGATCTCGGCACCTCAAATGCTTACTACATTTATCAATGACTTGCGTGACACGAAGAGCCACATGTCCAATTTTGCCAAAGGCACAGAGATTGATTGTTAGTAAGTGTACAACTAAGAAAAATAAATCGTGAAATGGCATTAATAATTAAGTGAGTGAGACAAAATATGACAGATAGATTTCAATGCAGGTTAGCATGATGTCATCCACTTGAGATCAAGTTTGGACCAGAACATTATTTTAATGACAAAAGCTGGTAATACTGGAGGTTGAAGAAACTTATGGGTTTATGTATGCAAATACAACACACTCGATGTATCTACTCGCATGGGCTGAAGTAGTTAAAAAAAAAACACAGATTAGAAACTGAGAGTGGAATTTTCCCAGCCCCTTGTTGTCATGGGCTATGGTGAGAAATATTGCCAGGTCAGGTGAGATGTCCAACAAACCTCTCAATGTCAAGGCCAGAAATTCCCACTTCCAACCAAATATTAGACAGTGAGATGAGATTCTAGATAGTGAACGTTAAAAGGCCAATTAGCATGGATTATCACACACTATCACTCTCAACACAACAAAATCATAAATCATTAATATGGAGGCTTTCTTTTTCCTACATGTCAGTTGAAACTAGATGCCAACAATTTCCCAGATGAAAATCAAAGTGGGTGCCAGGTGATGCCAGGTGACTTTCAAGTTCCCCGGTTCACTATTACCTTGCTGTTGTCGCTGAGAACCAATGGCTTGAGGGATGGAATACAGGCCAGTGTGCATGAGAACCAGAGAGTGCTGGACAGGGTTTCCTGTCATCTGCCAACCTGTTATTGAGGTAGCCAGACAGTCACAAGGCTGAGGCAGCAGCATCCCAACCATTTTACAGCAATCCTGTCTGTCATGTTGAGAGTGTGTTGCTGGAAAAGCACAGCAGGTCAGGCAGTATCTGAGGAGCAGGAAAATCAACGTTTCAGGCAAAAGCCCTTCATCAGAAATGAGTCTGGGAGCCTTGGGGGTGGAAAGATAAATGGGAGGATGGGAGGGTGGTGGGGCTGGGGGTTAGGTAGCTAAGAGCACGATAGGTGGATGGAGGTGGGGCTAATGGTGATAGGTCAGAGGGGAGGGTGGATCGGTTAGGTAGGAAGGAAGATGGACAAGTAGGACAGGTCATGAGGGTGGTGCTGAGCTGGAAGGTTGGAACTGGGATAAGGTGGGGGGAGAGGAAATGTCAAAACTGGTGAAATCCACATTGATGTCATGGGGTTGGATGATCCCAAGGCAGAAGATGAGATGTTCTTCCTCTAGGCGATGGGTGGTAAGGGAGTGGCGATGGGGGAGGCCAAGAACTTGCATGTCCTTGGCCGAATGGGAGGGGGAGTTGAAGTGGTCCATCACGGGGTGGTGCAGTTAGTTGGTGCGGGTGTCCCTGAGATGTTCCCTGAAGTGCTGTGTGAGTAGGCGTCTGTCTCCCCAGTGTAGAGAGACTGCATCGGGAGCAACAGATACAGTAAATGACACGTGTGGAAGTGCAGGTGAAACTCTGATGGATGTGGAAGGCTCCTTTGGGGCCTTGGACAGAGGTGAGGGGGCAGGTGTGGGCGCAGGTTTGCAATTCCTGCGGTGGCAGGGAAAAGTGCCAGGAGGGGAGGGTGGGTTGATGGGGGGCATGGACCTGATGAGGCAGTCGCAGAGGGAACAGTCTTTACAGAAAGTGGATAGAGTGGGGCGGAAAATATATCTCTGGTGGTGGGGTCTGTTCGTAGGTGGCAGAAATGGCGGAGGATGATGTGATGTATACAGAAGTTGGTGAGGTGGAAGATGAGGACCGGGTGGTTCTGTCCTTGTTGCAGTTGGAGGGATGGGGTTCAAGGGCGGAGGTGTGGGAGGTGGAAGACATAAGCTGGAGGGCAACATCAACCACGTGGGAGGAGAAATTGTGGTCTTTAAAGAAGAGGCCATCTAGTGTGTTCTGTGGTGGAACTGATCTTCCTGGGACCAGATGTGGAGGAGGTGGAGGAATTGAAAATAAAGGATAGCATTTTTACAGGAGGCAGGGTGGGTGGAAGTGTAATGCAGGTAGCTGTGGGAGTCAGTGGATTTGTAGAAGATGTCAGCGTTGAGTCGGTCACCGTTGATAGAAATGGAGAGGTCCCAGAAGGGGGTCACTGTTGATGGAAATGGAGAGGTCCAGGAAGGGACTTATGGCAACCCCACGGCATCAATGTGGATTTCACCAGTTTCCTCCCCCTATTTAATTCCAGTTCCAACCTTCCAGCTCAGCACTACCCTCATGACCTGTCCTACCTGTCCATCTTCCTTCCCACTTATCTGCTCCATCCTCCTGTCTGACCTATCGCCATTAGCCCAACCTCCATCCACCTATGACACTCTCAGCTACCTTATCCCCAGCCTCACTCCCCTCCCATTTATCTCTCCATTCCTGAGGCTCCCAGCCTCATTCCTGATGAAGGGCTTTTGACTGAAACGTTGATTTTCCTGCTCCTCGGATGCTGCCTGACCTGCTGTGCTTTTCCAGCACTGCACTCTCGACTCTAACCTCCAGCATCTGCAGTCCTCACTTTCACCAGTCTGGCATGTTGCCCTCAGAGCTGCCCTGTGTATATGTGAGCCTGCCAATGAAGCCATGAATTGCCACCAAACGATTATCTCCTGCCTAGGGCTAAGCAGCTGCTTAGTTTCCAGCAGTCTGCTGAGTCCCAGTGACCCAGAGTATTTCTTTCACAGCCAGTTGTGGAGACATAGCAGTGACGTGCTCACCAGCTTGTGCTCCCAACTCCAATCTAACTAACATAGCCCCAGTATTTGAGCTGCCAGCACCAAGAATCCTGGGATATCCTGGCAGTGTTGAATATATCTACATACAATGAGTCGGAGATTGGACTCGCGTCAGATGAGAGAGGCACCATAGGTATTAGTAAATAGCTAATGGGATACATTTGGGATGATAGCACACAAAAAAAACCTCATTTAGCTTTGTGAAGAGAAATTCTCCATGTTCCTCAACAAAAATGCCATTTGCCAATTTCTTGTAAGATTCAGCCCACAAAAAAATAGGAGCCCCATTTGGCTCGTCGAGTCTTCTCTGCCTTTCCACACGAATGCAGCTGATCCCCCATCTCAATGCCATCCTGTCCCCTGACATCTTCAACCTCTTCAAATCTATTAATGTCTTTCCTCAATATTTTCATTGAAATTGAAAATTTTCTGTCACAGAGAATTCCAAAGATGCATCATTCTCTGAGTAAAGAAATTGCTCATATCATGATATGTCCTATCGTGTATCCTGAGACCATAATTCCTTGTTCTGGATTCCCGGTCAGGAGAAATTTCATCATCAACAAATCTGTCCAGCCCCATCAAGATGTTATGTAAACAATAGATCCTGACCCATTCTTCTGAACTGCAGTGATTACAGGCCCAGTTGACTCAATCTCTCTTTTTATGACAAACTGCTCTCTGAGGAATATGTCTAGGAATTTTCATTGCAATCCCTCAATAAAGAGTGCAATAATTCTTAGGTAAAGAGACCAACAGCACCCAGTATTCCAGGTATGGTCTCACCTAGGTCTGTAAATTTCCAGTACAGTTTCCTCGCTTCTACTCTCAAACCTTTTACATTGAAGGCCAATGTTACCATTGCCTTCGTGACTGCTTGCTGGATTTATATACTTGCTTTAAGTGACCAATGTACATCAGCACACAGGTCTCTTCCACAGCTTTCCACATCATTGACCCCCAACACCCCACAGCCTGCTTTGACCTCCCTCCCAAATTCCACAAACCAACTGCCTAGGCAGGGACATGTCTGTCTGTACCTGTTCCATTGAATTTGTTTCTTCTGACCTTGACTCTAGCTGTACGCCCCCTCCCCTACCCCACCCCACCCAAGAGCACATGTTCAGCTTCTTCCCACCTACAGGTATGATTATTCTGGCGCTTTATATCCGTTCCACAAATTCCAACTTCTTGATCTGTCCATCCATTCTCCATCAGGCAAGTCTGAAGGCTTTCTGCTTCTTCTTTGGAAATAGACCAGAATAGTGCCCAACCAACTCTAACCTCCTTCACCTGGCTGAGCTTGCTCTCTGTGAGAAAATTCTTCTTTAACTCCTCTGACTTTCTCCATGTCAAATGGTGGGTGGGGTTCACATGGCTCCCAGCTATGCCTGTCCCTTTGTGGAGTATGAGGGACATTTCTTGTTCCAGTCCTACTTGGGCCCCTACCTTCAACTCTTTCTCTGATATATTGTTCATTTCTTCGGTGCTGCATCCTGTTCTCATATGAAATTGGAAACGTTCATCAGTTTTGCTTTCAGTTTCAATCTTTTCTCATCTTCACCTAGCACAGCTCTGATTCATCCCATTCCTTCCTTTGCGTTATTGTTTCCATTTCTAGGAATAGCCTGTCCACAATATCCATTACAAACCCACCAACTCCCACAGTTACACTTCCCCACACTTGTTTCCTACAAGGATTCCATTCCATTTTCCCAGTTTTCCATATCATCTGTTCTGGTGATACTATCTTGCACCAGGGTGCATCTGATACGACCACCATTCTTCTCAACGGAGGATTCCCCTTATTGTTGTTCATAGGGCTCTCAACCATATCTAACCCCTCTCTGTGCCCTAACCCTTTCCCCTCTCCTTGTCCCCACTTCCTACCCCAGCAGTCTCCGTATTCAAAGGATCATCCTCCATTCTCTTCACCATGTCCAACAGGATGCCACCACCAAATATATCTTCCTCTCCCCTCCATTGTCATAATTCCACTGGGACTATTCCCTCTGTGACACCATGTCCACCTCTCTATCACTCCTAACACTTCCTCACCACCCCCATGACACCATCTCATGCATTTGCATATTATGTGATACTTATCCACTCATTTTCTTGTCCACATTTGTTCAAACATACAGAATACTGAATAGCCTGGACAGAGTAGATGTTAGGAATATGTTTCCTTTGGTAGGAGAGACTAGGACCCAAGGGCATTGACGTAGAGTAAAGGGAAGACCTTTTAGAATGGAGATCTAGAGAAACTTCTTCAGCCAGAGAGTGGCGATTCTATGGAATTCATTGCCACAGAAGCTGTGGAGGTCAGGTCATTGAGTATATTTTAAGTCTGAGATAGATAGGTTCTTGAGTATCAAGGGGATCAATGGTTATGGGGAGAAAATGGGCAAATGGGTTTGAGAAACTTATCAGCCATGATTGAATGGCCGAGCAGACTCAATAGGCTGAATGGCCTAATTTCTGCTTCTGTGTCTTATGATCTTATGGTCTTATTTCCTCCTTCCACATTGTTCAAGGCCCCAAACACAACTTCCAGTTGAAGCAAAATTATACTTGTATTCTTTCACTCAAATCTACTGCATTTGCTGCTCACAATTTGATCCCTTTTGCATTATTGAGATCAAATGCAGACTGGGTGACCACTTCTCCAAACACCACTACTCTGCCATAGGTTCCTTCCTATCCTTTCCAGTTGCTTGCCATTTCAACAAACTATCTTGTTCTCGTGCTTGCATTTCCATCTAGCACAGATGAATGCAAACTAGAGGAACAACTCTTCATTTTCCACTTGACCACTTTCGAGGACTCAAAATTGAGTTCCCCAACTTCAGAGCCTAATCTATGTTCTCCATTTTTCTCACAAATTCACCACACCCCCAACTATTGCCAGCTCTTTTCTGTGTGTCTTGTTTACTTTGGCCTACAGATTAGACCCATATTCTTCTTTTTAAACCTATCATTTACATCCGATGTATCACAATTTCTCCTTCACAATGGGTACTCCCTTTGTCTTTTATTTTGGGATCCTCATAATCTGTTCAACTTGCTCCTCATCCCCCTTGGTATGACAACATAAAAGCTATAATTTTTCCAGCCCATTTCAATTCTGAAGAGTAATATCAAACTTTAAACATTAACTCTCGTCTCTCTCCACGGATATGGCCAGACCTGCTGAGTTTTTATGTCAGGAAAATGCAGGATTTTGTTTTTATTTAACAAGTGTTCCTGCCAGTTAGTCGTATTTAAAATCATTCCCATCACTGAATGGATTAAACAATGTATAACGATATTAGCAGAGATTGTGATATTGAAACGATGGAATATGGCCACTAAAATGCAAGAACATTCATCAGGTTTAGAGTTAGTGGAGACGTGGCCAAGGTATGATGGTGATGGAAGTAAACAGGCAGTTAATGTGTTTGTATGGTATTCCTTTGTTCTCTCTCTCAATAGGAGTATGCATCTGTAAACCAAGCAGGTTTATGCCTGCATTAAATAGCTGGCAGTGAAATCTTATACAAACCCATTAAGCCACTAATATCATGAACAGTAATTTCAAGTCTATATCTGGATGCTACAATATGAATTATTGCTGTAACTCTAGCTTCTACAAACATTTATCTTCACTGGCATATCAATGTGCTGCTTCATAGCTTTTTAAAAATTTTGTCAATTTTCTTTCTTCTTCTCCTGAAAATATTGGGGGATATTGGATCAGACTGGAAAACAGGCACAAGAAGAGTGATGAAGAATTAGCTTGCACTTGTTTGTTGAACACAGGCAACACAAAGTACATGTTATCTGCTAATTTTTATGACAACAAATGCTAGCTAAACACACTGCTGAGTGGTTCCATACCATAACATGGGACTATGATAGATGTTGCTACCACTAAAAGCTAGTTTGTACTACTTAACACCAGCCTGTACTTCTTAAAGCTGAAAATGTGTTGCTGGAAAAGCGCAGCAGGTCAGGCAGCAGCCAAGGAGCAGGAGAATCGACGTTTCGGGCAGGAGCCCTTCTTCAGGCTCATTCACATTTTCAGCTCTGATCTCCAGCATCTGCAGTCCTCACTTTCTCCTGTACTTCTTAAAGGGCAAGTGCATTCTTGCTACAGTAACAATTTATTCTCAGTGATCCAGGAGCATCACTTAAACTTTGCCCTTCTCCCCCAACGTTTTCACAATGTCAGAGGCCTGACAAAAAAAAAGTACCACAGTTCAGCAATACCTCCCTATGTGTTCTCCAGAAGGTTGTCCAGGAAAAAGGGAAATGCCATTCCCAGGAATGACAGCAAGAGGTCATCCCAATTGATGAAGACAGCCTGGACAGAAGTGACTGCAAAACTCAGTATCTTTGGGCAGCTCAAATGAACCTGCCTGCAATGCCATGAAAGAATGAATGATCAGCTCTGCTCTGCCAGGGTATCTGTCACTGTCGATGCAATTCTTCATTTTCTAAATGTGTGAATTAGCTTTATAAGTGCCACTGCAGAAGACTGTCTCGCACAAATGTCAGGCATTTCTGTCTTGCGCTCATTCTAAACATCATTGCAGCTCCCAGTGCAACACAACATGCACCACAGTTTTCGTGGTTATCATGTATTTGCCAAGGCTTTCATGTAAAACATCAAAGGAGCTACAACTTAGCCGCTCACTTATTACTCACTCACTGAGGCCCGTCTACCTTCCTTATGGAGATAAAACTATAAGATATGGCCATTTTCCTTTCTTATTGCCTTTGTTTCTTGTATTTCTGCTTTATTTTAATTCTCTTTTTTCTGTCTAAAATGGTTATTTTGTTTTTTTGTCTAAGAGAATTGTTTCTGTTCATTCTGGTTTTTTACATCTGAGATGACATTGGAGAATAATGGCACTGCACACTTTTCACTGCACTCCTGTACCCCTGTACTGTGCACATGTGACAATAAAACCTAATTCCAATTGACATTTCTTCACTACAAGGGGAATGTTTACATTTGATAGCTTTTCACCGATGACTTGCATGGGACAAGGACACAATCATAAATGATGACATAACATTGAACACGTCTCAGATATCTCAGCTACTTAGATCATTCAATGTTTTATTGATTTACGTTAACTAACCCTTTGATGACAACTTTCACTCAAACTCCTTTAATTCCAACTTGTCTCTACCATATTGTTCTTACTAGTACATAGACAATAATAGCTCTAAGAGTTAACATCTCTACCTATATGAATGCAGGCAAAATACCCATGTAGCCATGCTACGCTATCTCCTTCAGGAGAACAAAATGCACAACCAGAGCAAATATGTACAGGCAGGGGGTGTTTCTTGATGTAAAGCTTCTCATCCATTCTAAGAACCGGGCTACCAGGCTGTTGGGACAGCTGGAGGAACTTGTCTGTGCTACAGGAAGAAGTTGGATGTCTAGAGCCATCTAGCAATAAAGCATCTATCCAATACTCTCAGCTCTGTAGCAAACACTAATGTCTTCATTAAAACATTGGAAAGGGCGATGGCTCATCACTCAAACAGATCTTTTTTTTAAGCAGCCTCCAGATCCTACTTCTAATTTGGGACTATAAGAAGAACAGCCTCAGCCTCCAGTCCCATTTCTTAATAGCTCCTCACAATATTTCACTGAGGAGTCACAGATGATACACTATCAAGGCATTCCTCCCCGTCCTCCACTTGCACAGAGACATTCGGCTCAGTGAGTAAGTGATCTAGAATAGACTCAGAGGTCACATCCCAGTGAATACAGCTAGAGGAGAAGAAATGGTCAGGGTCTTTGACTATATTGGTGAACAGGGACCTGCAAAGCCTGATACAGATGATGAGCCTCTGGACTTAACCATTGGTGAGTTGATAAATATTCATAGTCAAACAGGGATTCATTTGGCAGGGATGCCAGACATTATGTTCAGATTAGAGTGAAGGACAAGTCTGTCTGATGTCTAAATTCCTGCTGAGTGCATGACTGCTCACATGGAATGGTTGGAAAATTAGGTCAAGCAGAACAATCAATATCTACTGGAAATGTACAGGGAAATTCAATCCATCACTGAAGCTAAGGTTGCATTCATTCACTTGGTAGGTGAGAGGAATCTAAGGGAAATCACCTCCCTCCAATCTATTTCACCCTCTTTATTGGTGAAGGAGATCCATAGTGCACAGGAAGATAAAATGGCAGAAATCCACCCAGGGATTATCATCTCAATACAGTGCAGATGGACGCTACCAAAATACCTCTCTCTGTCGAGGACTCAAAAACCTTTATCAGGTCAGGCTGGGCAGGAGATGCCCCAGCTTCACTGCAGTCTGGAGTGCTGTAGGCCCCGAATCTCCAGATTGTCCACACCAAAGTCTTCTGAAGCAAGGCAGCAAAGCAAACAACAGATCAACTGTTTCTTTTAGTGGCAGCAAGATGCAGCAGGAGGAAAAGAAAGATTAGAGGGCATTGATGTCACTTGGAGTGAAAGGACGTCAACCCTATACACAATATGTCACTTCACACAAATACGTCACTTTGTATGGTCGTTCTGTGATCTTTATCAATGTGTTAAGACTCTGGCCATTTTTGTCCTCCTTGAGGGGTGATGATCACCCGAGGTTCTCAAATGTGCATTTTATGCTACAGTGGAGTGTGCACAGTGGCTTTCATTCACTGTGTGTACTGGAATACCACCTGGAAAGCAGAACAGTTTGGGTTTGAGAGTTATTCAGCAAAGATTAGCCCCTCTAGAGTCCAGTGATGGATGATTGCCTGTTGCAATTTAAGGTGACAAGTGTATCTCCTGATGTAATGTTATGTAACTCCATAATGAAGCTTCATCCAGAAAACTGAATAGGAGGCTATTGCTTCAGGGGAACAATTTTTGTCAAAGTATCTTAATCATTTAAAGCTTAAGAAAATTATCTTGAAAGCAGGAATGCCTTTCAATAATTAGCTCATAATTCTGAGTGTCCATACATAATAAAGCAAAGTCTTTTGCCCTCAAATATAATCACTATTGGCTTATTTTGGGCTAGTCTGCTTCATCTCGTTACTGCCCAGGCTCCTTCAGCATACTTCTCATTATTGTTGGCTTGCTCATCCTGTCTGTCAGACCTGGCCATCTTCTTCACTGTCTGATGATATAGGTGGTGGCCCATCTCCCCTTTTCTAAGTTACATTTTGCAGGGCACAGCAAGTGACCACTCATCTGGAGATCCAGTCTGATGAGTGCTGGAGTACTTCTCTTGAGCTATCTGGGCGATAGAAATGCATCTTCAGAGGTCAATTTCATGTTCAAAGACAGTCTTAATTGATGCAAGGACACCATTGTAAAACTATCCAGCATCTATCAGAGGGTGTCCACTGTTGTCATTAGCTTTTATAGAATAACCAATATCATCCCTGAACCAGCCCCAGAGACGATGTGGGGAGTGAAATTCCTTCCTGTCCAGGAACCTCTGAATGTCATCTTATGTCACTGAATGTCAGCTGATGGCATCTTGTACTTGAGGGAAGCCAGCGATGACTGCAAGTTCAATCCTTGGTCTATTATGATCCCAGCTACTGGACAAGTTGGATCTCAGAATGAAGCCTGTATTGATTTTTTTTCCTGTTAATTAGCATGATGGTTCATTTCAGAAACATTTTGACATGAGGTTACAAATGTTCTTTAACAACTGAACTTAAGTTAAATTTATAATTGAAAAAAACTACTAAAGAAAGCTTCACATATATTATATTGAGAAAGACCTTAATGTAATCAGTAAAACAAAGCTCCAGTTCCCAACACTATCCATTACAGAATTTAAGTCAAGAGAAAAGAGTCTTACCTCAATTCTGTAATTTTCATTTTAATTCATTCATTCTAATTCTTTTTCGTGAACTGTACATAATTTTATAATTCCTCCCTGCATCTGATACTAAGAACTTTCCACAATTGTGGCCCAACCATTTCAATTATAATAACTCGAAGATTTCTATTCCAAACTGACCCAGCTTGGAAACCTCTCAAACTTGGGAAAAGAAGCATTCTGCAGTGCCTGATTCCCTCTGAACTGAATTACAAGTATATGAGCAAGGAACAAGAGTAGGCCATTTGAGCCTGCACTTCAATAAGATTGCGGCTCATCTGATTTTAGCCTCAACTCTATATTCTGCATATCCCCAGTAATCTTTCATTCCCTTCGTAACCAAGAATCTGTCCATCTCTGTCTTCAAAATATTTAATGATTTTGCATGTTCTACCTTTTGAGGAAAGGCATTCCAAAGACTCACAGACCTCTGAGAGAAAGAAATGTTTCCTAATCTCTGTCTTAAATGCATGATCCTTTATTTTAAACTATAGCCCCTTGCTGTACCTTGCCTCACAATAAAAAAACTTCCATTCAATATCCATCTCGCGAAGAGCCCTTAAGATCTTATTAGTTTCAGTTAAGTTATTTCTTACTCTTCTAAACTCCAAGTGATATGGAGTGAGCCATTCTAACCTTCCCTTTCAAGTAATCCATTCATTCTAGTTAATAACCGAGCAACCTTTTTCTGAACTGCTTTCAATATATTAACATCCTTCTGTAAGTATGGCGACCAGTACTATTCACAATATTCCAGATGTGGTCTTGTAACCTCTCTACTCTTGCATTCAATTACTCTCCCAATAAAATGTAACATTTTATTTGTTTTCCTGATTATTTGTTTTACCTGCATTTTAACATTCAATGGATTAATGCACTATGACACCCGGATCCTTCTACATCTAACAGATCTGCACCCTCTCACCATTCAGTTTTTTAAAAAATTCTTTCTGCCAAAATGAACAATTTCATTCTTTCCCACATAGTTCTATGTTTGCAGGATCTTTTCCCATTCAGTTATCCTAAACATATCCCTTTGTAGGCTCCTTATGTCTTCTTTACAACTTACTTTCCTACCAACCTTTGTGCCATCCACAAATTTAGCTCTCGCATCTTGTCCCTTCAACCAAATCAACTAAGTCACACCACTTGTGAAATCCTGCCAGCCTGGAAAAGACTCACTTATTTATACTTTCTGCTTCCTGTTCACCAGCCAATCTTCTATATTCATCAATAGGTAGCCCCCTATACCACAAGCTTTTATTGTCTACAATAACCTTTGTTGTGGCACCTTATCAAATGCCTTCTGGAAATCTACATCCACTAGTTCCCCTTTACACAGCATAAATTACTGCTTGAAAGAACTCCAGTGAATTAGATTACAATGATATGCCTTTGACAAAAACATTTTGGCTTTGCCTGATTACCTTGAACTTATCCAAGTGCCTTGTTCTAACATCTTTAACAACAGTTTCTAACATTTTCCATATGACAGATTTTAAACTAACTGGTCTATAGTTTCCTGCTTTCTGCTTCTTTTTGAATAAAGGAATTACAATAAGATATTTTAAAATATAAAGGCATTGTCTCTGAACCTGATGAGTTTGTATTTAAAACCAGTGCACAAATGCATAGGTTTCTCTGGGCACTTCGGTTTCCTCCCACGGTTCAAGAATGTGTGGGCTAGACAGATTGGGCCCTGCTAAATTTTGCATGGTACCCAGTGGTGTAGCGATGGATTAGCCAAGGGAAATGCAAGGTCACACGGATAGGGTAACTGGGTGGGTGTGGATGGAATGCCCTTCAGACGGTCAGTGTGGACTTGATAGGCTGAATGTAGGGATTCTACATTGTATGAACTATCTCATTCACTACTTCTTAGTCTTAACATGAACTTAAACTTAACACTCCATCTTAGCCACCTCAGAGACTCTTTAGAACCCAAGGAACAATTAACCTGTATAATTTGTCCATGTTTGGTGATAGTAAGAGATCTGACTTTAATTTCCATTAGGAATACAGGTGAAGCAGATTTACTTTGGCAGCATGTAAAATGGGTAGGCAACACACTTTTTTTAAAATACCCATGCTTTTGAATTACAGTGGTAATATATCTGTCTCTGAACCAAGAGAACTAAATTCAATTCTTGTCAACTCAGATGTGTGATAGCATCTAGAAAACAGGTTAATTTGGAAAATAATCTATCCAGCAAAAGTTAAGGCTAGCCTCTGTGTACTGATGTTTGCTAGAGAAGTAAAAGTATTATATTTTGTGACAATATTCCAACAAAAATATTGAGTCTGAATATCAAGTTTTTTTTTGTTTCAAAATACTTGTAAAGTCATTTGGAAATCAAGCGGTTTGATTCCAAGTTAAGAGTAATATTAAATTTGCAACAACATTCTAATTATGTGTTTATTTTCCCCTGTAACGTTATTATGGTGGATAATTCATTAAGGAAAGATAATGAACATTTTCACTCAAGGCTTGCCTAAAGTTCAGTTTGACAAGATCTTCCATTGTTTTGGAAGAAATTTGGTGGTACAATGTTGGCACAACACTTAGCAGAAGCATCTCCTGGAACCTTTCCTCAGTTCGTTGGATTATTTGGTTTCAGGTAAAAAAAAGTTCAGCAACAGGTTTCCATGAATTATTTTTGTTCATCATCATAATGGAAGCATTGACCCCATTAGCTAATATATGGGTGAATGTTTTCACTAATGGTCAGAGAAATTAGGTATAAATATATTAAAGTGTAATGTCAGTGCTCCTATGTTACCAGCATACTGTAACCATTCAAAGGGACCTACTATGTGAGAGCATTGATTCTCCAATCCAGGCTTCCTTTGATCTTGGTTCTCCTTCCAGGATTCATTGGATTTATCCTGAAATGTTCATATCCTTCATCAAACAGTGCAGTTTAGGTGAGGCCAACAACCGTATACATATATTTACAAATAATGTTAGGTATTTACAAACATTACTTCTTATCAAACAATTAGCTAAGAATGAAAATATAACTTGTAAACTATATGATCTCCATAAATGATGAAATGCCTCAATAATGGGTTGTATTACAAGATTTTTGGTTTGTTAGTTATGATAATTCAATTCTGTTCCAGATTTAATGAGGCTTCACCTGTTTCAAGCGTAATTGTCTCATTCACCTTGAGATTCAAGTTGTCATTTCATTTGCTGTAAGTATAGATATTGTTGAAATGTGTGAATAAAACATCCCATTGCAAAGTGCTTAATTATTGCTATCATGTGAATCCTGATGTTAATTATTAGGTTTCTGCATGCAATTATCTCAGTGTTATGTTGTTGAGAAATTTAGCAATTCGAAGAATAATAGATGATTTTGGTTTGGGTTTCCAACAAGTGGTCATGCAGACTGAGTTTATCCAGACATATTTAACTCTGTATATATAGTCAGCAACAAACAATAGGTGATGGTAACAACATTACAATTCTGATATCTGTTCTATGTTGAACATAAACTTCATTTCAGAAAATATAGTAAATAATTAGGAAAGTCAAAAAATTGCACACAATGGTATTTGATCTTACTCAATGAGTTAATACAGATTATTGCTCAAATAATTTAAGTCATGAGTATTTTTAAAGTAGCTATGAATATGATCAGTAAGCTAACACCACAGAAGCCAGTATCCTGTTACCAATACTACCTTTATTTACACATGGAGAGCCGTTGGTACTGATCCAGTTCCCTCAGAGCTAGCTCTCAGAGTGAGCATAACCTCTGACACTCCTCAAGAACAGGAATATTATACATCATCTCCTCTCAAGCTTTTTTCTAGTTACTAACTTCTTTATGCAATTGCTTGAATAAAGGAGTTAGATTAACCAATACCCCCATCATCCTGCAAGTGCCTGACTTTTATAAAATCAGTCAATCCAGAATTCTGACAATCCTTCCTGATCATATTTCTTCTTCAAGTGAGGACAGCAGTTTGGTTGTTGATTTCATGTTGGAGTTGTTTGTGGCTGCTCAAGCTCTTGGCATTATTTGGTGGACTTATTCCATTGAACTGCCAATGTTTATTTAGTAAGACAAGATATGTATGACTTTGACACATCATTTCATCTGATGTGCTCATGAGATATGACCAATGTTGATTTAGTACATGTTGCATGACAGTACTCTGCCTATTGTATGTTTCATCTGCACTGTTTCAACTTGTTCCAAATTTGGTGAGACATGAAATTATCTGTGGTCAGATTAAATTCTCACTGACAAATTTGTTTTTGTTTAATCCAGGAGGAATTATTTATGGAAGCAACACTGTGGAAGAATAGGAAACTGTTTTTAGTTTTGTCCCCATGATTTTCTAATAGTGAAAAGCCATATTGGAGTGCTGTGGAAAGATAATTTAGTGTGAAATAATCTGTCTTCTTTGTTAAGGTGCTTTTAACTATCTGGACTACGCTTTCAATTTTTCCATTTGACTAAGGATATATGTCAATGTCCTGAAATGGTTGTAATGTCAAATGCTTTATTAGCAAACTATGGTCCAATAAGTGATATAATCTGAGATTCTATAGATATTAACAAGTTTACGTAGAACCTTGATGTCCCTGTTGGTACAGCATAATTTATTTATTTGATCTATCAAGAGAAATAGTCAACTACTATTAAATAAGAATACTTCTCACACAGGATGCATTTACTATCTGAACAGTCATTTGTTTTAAGAGAATAGAATTAAGTCCATTATGACCCGAGGACTTTTCCACCTTTATTTCAAATAATTTAACTCAAATTATTTTCAAAATACTCTTTCACTGGTGGATGTAATTGATTTAAGCTTTTCCCTCCTTTTTTACCTGTCGGTTTATGGCTATTTGGGAATGTTATTTAAGCCTCAGCATACTTTTTTCCCCCACTATTTTCCATTATTTGTCAGATTTTCTCTTTAAAATACCAAAGCTCACTTGCAAATTTTATCAAAGCAGGAAATGCTAGAGAAACTCAGTAGTTCTAGCAGCACTTCTAGAGAGAGAAAAACAGATGTAACAATTCAAGTCTGGGGACTCTTCTTTGGAACTTTATCAATGTTGATTTTACTTAACCAGTTTCTTTTTAAATATTGTATAAACTCTTCGAGTCTGATTTTATACTTCCAGCTAGTTTTCTCTCATACTCTCATAAAAAAGGGAGAAATTGGTTATTCTTCACTGCTTTATATATTCTATCCAATCTTCTGACCTGTTATTAATGTTTGCAGACCTTTTTTCTTTGAATATGTAGAAATTATATTTGCTGTTTAGGTTTCCATGTGGATGTGAGTGGCACAACTCAGAGTCAAAAGTCTCACAGCATGTCACTAAATCAACAATGCTAAAATAAACTAAAAGTTTAACTGAATATCTTTATATATACAATGTTTTTTTAATGGAGGGCATTGTTAGCATTCTTATCCAGCAAACAGCTTTCCCTCAACCATTACAGGAAGAGGGACCTGTAAATTTCCTAAATTTCCTGTTTTCCAGTCATGGATCCATTTTTCTTTAAGGGATGGGAGTGATATGTATTTTTTTCAAAAATCATCTTCTTGTGGGAACATGTGGGCTTGGTGGGTGGGAAGGGTTCAATTGTCTGGATTGATTTTCACTGAGATCACAATTGTCCTTGTACAGACTGTCTTCATTTACCTCACTCTATCAATCCTGACAGGTTATCTCCCCACCAAGGCCTTCCCTTCTGTTGTAATTTCCTTCCAGAAATGAATGACCATAATGACAGATTTTGAGGGCTGTCAGATGACCTCAAAAGGACTTTTATCAATTCTTAATGAAGGACCATTAAGTGAATAAAGTGTCAAACTCCCAAGATAGTTCGAGTAAATAAATCAAAGCCCATCAAAAATTAACAGAAGGAATAAAGAAGATGAAGGCAGAGATCTCTACTGGTTTAGGTTAATGTTACTCTGATCTTGATTGGACGTGGGTAGAAGGGCATAGGTTGGCAATGAAGGGTAAGAGGGCCACTGGGGTCATGTGCAGGTTATGTGTTGGCATGGAAGGGACATGGGTAAGATGTTCTGAAGTAACTCTGCCTCTCTGTGTTGAAACTGTCACTCATTTCATCCACTTTGCCTTGTTGGATAGACTCAAATCACTTCATCAGTAGTCACCCTTCCTCTGCAGGAAGAATGGAACAGGATGAGGCTAGCAAAGCAGCTCGAAGTTATTGTTGGAGAGAGTGATAGGAGAGTGAAGTTGACTCCTTCCTCCTTATGGGTACAGAAAGTTTCTTGTCCCCTGATCTCCTCAGCAAGGACCTACATTGTTAGTGTTAAGAAGCTATATACTTCTTTTCTTTCTCAGTCTCTGATGCATTCTGAAGTACATATCAGCATTTCAGCTAGCACACTCCACACTTTCAGTGGAAGTGGGACAACGGATCAAAATTTGCTCCTAGTCACGTCCTCACAGCAAAGTTAAATTATGATAATCAGCAATTAGTACCAAAATTGCACGATAAATCCAGACTTTAATTAATAAAGTGAGATTAAGTAATCATTAGGGTGATAATGAGTGATAATCCCCATTAATAGTATCTTGCCACTCACTAGCAAGAATCTCATCGCAACAACTGAAATTTATTTGGAAAATGCAATGTTATTCTTGCTCTTGTCAGCAATTCAGTTTTATGCAATTCTCACAAATGTCCTATTATAGTCTATTGTTCAGGGTGTGGGAAGATTCTGTCTCATGAATTAAGGCCTTTGCTACAGTATAATTGAATCTGTTTGAACTCAACACTAACTTCAAATGATGTTTACGAGTTTTCACTTTCCTATACAGAGGAACCTCGGTTATCCAACGACACGGACGGGCAATATTTTGTCAGATAATTGAATGTTCGGATAATCGAATGCCAGACAACACAGTTTAACCAACTAACCTTGCGATCTTATTTGGAAAATCCAAAATTCGGATAATCGAATGCCAGATAATTGAGGTTCCTCTGTATTTCTAAGTCTTCCCCATACACTTCGCACAACCACAATGGGATTTGCTGTAAATAAGGGTCCCACTCATTATTTTTCAAGATTGTTGGATTCAAAACTTCAACTATTGTATATGCTATTCTGACAGAATAAGTAGTGAAAATGTTAGTCATACACCACTGAACTGAACTGATTCGTCAAATTCTTATAATACATATATCATTTAAAAAGAAGAACTTGTAGTAAGTTCACTCGCTAAAAAAAATCATAATATAATTGAAAGGATTATGGTGGTCAAATGGTATGAAATGTTGATTTTGTTTACATCAGAAATATCTGGCCATCATGTAGACAACTCTTCAGGATGCCACATATGTGCGCCGACCTGCATTCTATTGTTGTGGCTATGGGTGCTAGCCAAGCGGGGACAAGATTTTCCCAGTAACTCCCTAAAAATGATCTGCTGGGAAAGAAATTATGAATCATAGAATAGAATCACAGAATCCCTACAGTGTGGGAACAGGCCCTTTGGTGCAACAAGTCCACACCAACCCGCTGAAGAGTATTCCCTATTATTTTACATTTACCCCTGATTAATGCACCTAACCTACACATCCCTGAACATTATGGGCA
The DNA here is from genome assembly GCF_004010195.1 of Chiloscyllium plagiosum. NCBI lineage: Eukaryota > Metazoa > Chordata > Chondrichthyes > Orectolobiformes > Hemiscylliidae > Chiloscyllium > Chiloscyllium plagiosum. The sequence goes on along the minus strand of NC_057711.1, from coordinate 79,095,540 downwards.
ATTTAGCACGGCCAATTCATCTAACCTGGATATCTTTGGATCGTGGCAGGAAACCGGAGCACCTGGAGGAAACCCACACAGACACAGGGAGAATTTGTAAACTCCACACAGACAGTCGCCCGAGGCCAGACTTGAACCCTCGGGCACTTGATGCCCCCAAAACACCTGTTACCTTTAGGACTACAATTGGATAGGATTGTCACCCAGTCTTTGTGCCCTCAGTCCTGGTCCAGTCTTTCTGTCCTCATTCCCAATCCTGTCCTTGTGTCCTCAGGTTCTGGTCTAATCCTTGTGACCTCATGTCCTAATCCCCTCAGGTCCTGGTCAAGTCCTTGTTTCCTCAGGTCCTGTTACAACATTTGGTATAAGTGTGTCATGATGGCTTGGGAGATCTTGTGCCATCTTTTGAACTGCTTCTCACTCACTTGCAGATAGCTGCACCTAAGCCTGTTGATCCCATTTTACACAAGTGCTCTTCTCTTCTGGGGTAGCTCTTGTCCTGCTGCCTCTCCCTCCACTGTCTATTCAGCAGCTAATGTTGGCTGTTGCTATTGCTGCTGTAGATAACTCAGTTGTCTTCTGCAGCAATTCCTGCGCAGTAACATGATCTCAAATACAACTGCTGAGTTTTCCTATGACTTGTTTTATTAATTTTCAGTACAACTGTGGGAACATTAGGTGAAAGTACGCAGTCTTAGAAAAGGGGCACTTTATCGTTGTGGTTCTGTTCGCCGAGCTGGGAATTTGTGTTGCAGACGTTTCATTCCCTGTCTAGGTAACCACCTCAGTGCTTGGGTGCTTCCTGTGAAGCGCTTCTGTGTTGTTTCCTCCTGCGTTTATAGTGGTTTGTCTCTGCCGCTTCCGGTTGTCCATTCCAGCTGTCCAGTTTGTACATAGGACAAACAGGAAGACAGCTAATGATCCGTATCCATGAACACCAATTAGCCACGAAACGACACGACCAGCTATCCTTAGTAGCCACACACACAGATGACAAACAACATGAGTTCAACTGGGACAACACTACTATTAAAGGACAAGCTAAAAAGAGAACAGCCAGGGAACTCCGAGAGGCATGGCACTCATCCACAGATTCTATCAACAAACACATCGACCTGGACCCAATATACCGGCCACTGCAGCGGACAGCTGGAATGGACAACTGGAAGCGACAGAGACAAACCACTATCAATGCCAGAAGAAACAACACAGAAGTGCTTCACAGGAGGCTCCCAAGCACTGAGGATGTCACCTAGACAGGGGACGAAACGTCTGCAACACAAATTCCCAGCTTGGCAAACAGAACCACAACAACGAGCACCCAAGCTACAAATCTTCTCACAGGGGCACTTTATTCCTGACATGAAGCTCCAAGTTGTACCCTCATACAGGATTGTCCCACACTTGGCCAAGGCCCCAAGTAACTCACATGATTCTGCATTCTATGGTTCTTGAAAGCTATTTGCCACAAATGTCATAGAAGCTTTCAGGCATCTGTTACTGTCAGAATATCTCCTAGCCTGACACTACCCCATCTTATGCACAATAGCCCGCCTCTCCATCATCAGCAAGATGGACCAATAAAGTGTTAAACGTGGCTTTGGCATGAAATGGCTGCCAAGAGTCTCTCTGCCAGCACACATCCCAACCGTCCGACATGAACCCTATCCTACCAGTCTTAATCTTGTGTCTGAAAATATGGCAAATACAACGTAATGGTTTGCAGCCCTCAAAACTATGCCTTGGAAAACTGGGGCTGATATGTTTCTTCATGAATAGCCCTCACTCCAATGACTCTTGCTGACATAAGAGATTACAAGATGCCCATTAGGTCACTGTATACTCTTAGTAAGCATTTTATAACATCAGAATTGATCTGAAAAATTAATTGAAACTAACTGAATCAAATGAAAGAGTAATGGCCTAATAAGGAGTACTGTAACAAAAGTAAATGTTCAAATTACATTAAAAATTTGAAAATAAAAATTATGTTTTTAAGATAATGTGCTCCAGTCCCTGTGACACCCATTACTCAAGAGGCCCTTTAATTAGCCTTAAAGCCTCAAATACTGAAGCCTACCCTATTTTGAAAAGATTGACTTATTCCTCCCAATATCAGTGTGATGTTTGTTAATACCAACTGCTTATTGCACAGTTCAGATCAATATGGTGAGCTTTAGAATTTTGTTCGCTGCATTGATCTGCAACCTGTGACCTCCATTATTCCCCATTCATCACTTTTCTACTGTAACTTGACCCTATTTCCCCATTGACCATTCACCTTTCTCCATCTTGGTGGAACCTCTTTATGTTACTGTATGACTAATTTATCCCTGACAGCTATGAATATCAAGGTGTTGACGTCCTTGCTGGGCCTGCACCCTCTCGACATATGACCTGAATGAACTTGAATACCTTTGACTTTTCCTTCAGACAATCCAATGATCTCCCCTATTCTACCTGCTCCAATCCTACAATCTTCAAATGCCCCTTTTGACTGTAACCATTACCTTCAGTTAGCTAAAATACCTTGGCCAATCCCAAGACTTGAGCCATCCCAGCCTCAATGACACATGAGCAGATCTGAAAACCCATCAAATTATGCACAAAGTACCCTCCTGACTTACTGTGGCCTACCCTGACTGAATTTGCAAGGTACCCCAAACTGACCAATCAGTAAGGCCCAGAATGACTTTGCTTGAATGCCAGGACTGATCATGGCCCAATCCTTTGAATGAGATGCAGCCAATCTCCAGGCTTGCTATGGCCAATGCCACTATCCCAGGCTAGAAATGAGCCAGTCTCTGAATTAAATTTGCTCACGAAGAGAATCCACTCCAATCCAAAACAAAATATACCTCCTTTGTCCCTTTTTACACATTGTCATGTTATTCAAGGACATATATGCTTGCCATATCAGCTGCAGGCACAAGCACCACTTCTGACATTTACACACTGCATGTGCATATCTCCATGTTCCCCATTTCACATTGACTCTTTACTGTTTCCTCCAGATAGATGTTCCTGCCATGCCTTCTGCACTAAAGGACACTCCGATACAAAATCTTCTTCTTGGTCTTGTCCATGAAAGTACTACCTGTAGATCTGAAGCTGGTACATTGCTACTTTCCAGTTAGGTCCAGGGGCACATCCTGCTTTAGTAATAACTGTAGACATGCCTAATGGAGTTGGAGAGGCTGCAAAAATGTGAAGACGCAGACCTTTGAGAAATTTTCAATGGAGGCAGCTAAAATTAGGTACTCACCCAGACTGGAGTCCAAAGCCCAAAATCAGCAGGTATATACTTGGATTATGGATTAAGCTTTTGAAGAATCAAATTTCTTGATTGAGCAGAAGTTAATTATGAAGGGAAATTTAATCCCTGAGAGTTGTATAATTAATTTATTGCAAACACACACATATATATCTAAGCTTCTTGCCACCTAATGATGAGAAATTCATCTCACTGTTTAAAAAGAGAAGACTTAATTGTTAAAGCTTATCTCAAAGACGAGACTCTGCTTTTTGGAATCTTGCCAAATTAACTCAGTATGCTCATCATATTTTTGCTACTCCCGGTAATGAAAATTCACACACCAAGTGTTTTCTTTAACTCTGTGCAAAGCCCTTATTCATGATAGATCTAGTATTTGGTGAGAGAATGTAGTCCATTGGGGCTATGAAATATCCTGAAGTCAAGCAAAAAGTATAAAAGACCGGGACAGTATTTGAACAAACAGGTTTGAGTATCTCACAGATTCTTTGCTGATTTCTGTTGTCAGAGAAACATTGCAAAGCCTCAAGTGCAGAGGTGTCACATCCCCAGTCTTTTAAAGTGAGCAGCATGTAGGCATTTTTTTTCTTCCAGCACCACAATGAAGTGTACTATACTACAGAGATTCCCCTAAGCGTCAGGGGATTGAAGCTCAGCACGCACTGACAGCATAGGTACTGAACAGACCAGAAAAAAATTGCTTTCTCCAGAGCTTTGCAACTCTCAGATCACAAAGCTGTACATTATTAGTGTTTCACTGTCAGTAAGGACTTTTTTGCTGAGCTGTTAGAATTTTAGATGAGACAAACAAAATACATTTCTTTTTAATACAGGCACCAATCAGCAGCCTCCAATGTTTGCCCATACTGCACAACTGTTCATGATGACCTGTATTTACACACTGAAGAATTGACATTTGTAAACTACAATTTATTGGAAACTATGATACATATTACAAAATAAATAAGTAAATAAATATTACCGTTAAGACATTATTCCATTTATAATATAAATAGTAAGTCTGGCAGAAGAGGGAAAGAAAGATTTTGAGCTCAAAATGGCTCTTCTTCATAACTGAAGAAAGAGTTGCAGAAGTGATGGTTTTATACTGTGGAAAAGGGGAGGCACAAGCAAGTAGAACAGAGGGAAAGGTGAAGGGAGATTACGTGCCACAGAGTAAAAAGCAAAAGGAGTGGAAATGGTTGTAGGAGAGTCCAGAGTAGATGTTAGTACAGTAATGGTGTAAATGCCAGAATATAGGTCAGTCCTGCAAAACCAAGAAATCCAGAATCTGGTGTGGGCTAAGGAATCAAAACAGAAGACAGTCTGTGGTCTGAAGTGAACCTGATGTTGAATCCAAAGGCAATAAAGTGCCGAAATCAAAATGAGGTTTCTCTTGCTTGTGTTAGATCTAACTAGAATATTGCAGCGGACCTAGGCCAAAAATATAACCATGACAGTAAGATGGTATATTAAAATACAAGCAATATCAATCAAGTCAAGGTTTTGCTTGCAGGCTGAATGGAGGTTCTGTGAAAGACAGTCACCCAGTCTGTGTTTGGTCTTCCCACTATATCAGAGACCACATTGTGAACAATTAATGCTGGAGATCAAATTGAAAGCAGTACAAATAAATGGTAGTTTCAACTGTGATTAGGGCTTTGGACAATGAAGAAGGAAGAGCTAAAAGGGAAAATCTTACACAATGTACAATTATATGGGAATATGTTGTTGAAGAGGCATAAAGTGTTGGGCATGATCAAAGAGTGATCGAGGGTATGATGGGGGATCAGTCATATAGTCATAGAGATGTACAGCATTGAAACAGACCCTTTGGTCCAACCTGTCCATGCCGACCAGATATCCCAACCCAATCTAGTCCCACCTGCCAGCACCCAGTCCATATCCCTCCAAACCCTTCCTATTCATATTCCCATCCAAATGACTCTTAAATGTTGCAATTGTACCAGCCTCCACCACTTCCTCTAGCAGCTCATTTTGTACCAGCCTCCACCACTTCCTCTAGCAGCTCATTCCATACAGTACCACTCTCTGTGTGAAAACGTTGCCCCATAGGTCTCTTTTATATCTTTCCCCTCTCACCCTAACGCAATATTTCAACAGTGGCCTAACCAATGTCCTGTACAGCCGCAACATGACCTCCCAACTCCTGTACTCAATACTCTGACCAAAAAAGGAAAGCATACCAAACGACCTCTTCACTATCCTATCTACTTGCGACTCCACTTTCAAGGAGCTATGAACCTGCACTCCAAGGTCTCTTTGTTCAGCACCACTCCCTAGGACCTTATCATTAAGTGTATTAGTCCTGCTAAGATTTATTTCCCCAAAATGCAGCACCTCGCATTTATCTGAATTAAACTCCATCTGCCACTTCTCAGCCCATTGGACTATCTGGTCAAGATCCTGTTGTAATCCGAGGTAACCCTCTTCACTGTCCACTACCCCTCCAATTTTGGTGTCATCTGCAAACTTACTAACTGTACCCCTTATGCTCGCATCCAAATCATTTATGTAAATGACAAAAAGTAGAGGGCCTAGCACATGGGAGGGAGAGGAAGATGGGTTTGGTGGTGGCATCTTGCTGGAGGTGGCATAAATAGCAGAGAGTGATGTTTTCAGTATGGAGTTTGGTGACTATGAGGACAAGGACTCTCTTGCCCTCATGCTTACATTTCCCTTCCTAGATCTGCAACAGTGTTCCAGTTAAGTCCAAAGAAAGCTAGAGGAACAACTTTATTCTCCAGTCAGATTCCTTACAGCCTCTGGACTCAGCACTGAGTTCACTGCAAACCCAGAACTCTATCTTCCAGTTTCTCTCAAAGTTTTCAGCATCAAAAGTGTTTCTCTTTCATTTTATTGTTAAATGTATGCTAAATAACATTTAGAATGAGCATTGGACTTCATTGACCTTGTTACCATTCTAGCTATAGTCCCTGGTAATAAGGTAATTCACAGTTTGTTTCGACATTATAATAGCAAAGAAAATATTCCAGTCGTAACATCAAATCATATTCAGTAAATAAGTTAAATAAGTTTAGTTTAGACCTGCAAAGTAAATCCTACTTTAGCAGTTTCTCAATTTTATCAACTTAAAGATTTTTCTATTTGCAGAAGACTTACTGGAGTCCTCAAACAAGAACAGCAATCAGTCAAACTGAAACATAGATTCAAGAACTAGTCCAGGCGACTGTTTGTGATGAAAGTGTTCCGGCAGCTTCCTAACTCAGTTGGGCACCTGCAGCTTTGGATAATTACTGATGTGCAGTCTTTCTTTTTAAGTAGCAGATTTAAGTCATTGGCCAAATTTAAACTGAACTATTCTTCTAAGGAGGTGGTTCACGAGGAGCTCATCATTTGTAAATCACAACAATTGCATCACATTTGTTGAAGTAATGTAAACTTATCTTTGCTTCTGTACAGTAATGCAAAAGATCCTGTGAGGCAGTCTGCAGAATGTATTTCTCTGACACCAGAGGTGTTGCAAAATGAGCAAAACCAGAATATTCTAACAGGTGAATGGCTTAAATCTCCACTCTGGGATGATTATTATTTCATTTTGTTCCATTCTTTTGGCCGTTTAACAAATAGTTTTACAAAAGATCGGAAAGCTCAGAAAAAAAAGAAATCTGTTAAAAACTTATAATGGAATGTTTAAAGCAAAACTGTATTGCCCTTTCTGTCTCATGGCTGAGAGTTTTTTTTAATCCCTACAGTGTGGAAATAGGCCCTTCAGCCTAACAAGTCTACACCAACCCTCCAAAGAGTAACTCACCTAGACCCATTCCCTTACCATGTATTCACTCCTGACTAATGCACATAATCTACACATCTTTGAATACTATGGGCAATTTAACATGGTCAATTTACCTAACCTGCTCATCTTTGGATTGTAGGAGGATCACCTGGAAGAAATCCACACAGGCACAGAGAGAATTAACAGACAGGCACCTGAGGCTGGAATTGAACCCAGGCCCCTGGCACTGTAATGCAGCAGTGCTAACCACCAAGCCACCATGCCACCCCTATGTATGTTGATGAAAACTGTTATCCTATGCATCATAACATACAACGACCGAACAAATTGTCATAAATTAATCGTTGGACTCCAAGAATATCCTCCTTCATCTGTCCCTGGAAAATTGTAATTGCACCTTTTAATGAAAGCTTCTGGCAGGCAAAAAAAACGTCCTGTTACCGAAGCGGCAGCTCAGTGTCATTGTACGGCTTTTCACATCAAACTACAGAGCAAATGTTCCACTTGGCAAAATTAATTGCTCAGTTGTACTTTGAGGCCAGTGGAAACAGAAAATTTGGTGTTTAGGCCTCAGGCATGATGCTCACTCTATTCCTTCTGCTTGTGAGTTTTCAACTGTTTATTTTTTGAACACTGTAGTGATTCCATCCAAGGCAGAGTAAGCTTTCAACTTTGGGGTTTCTGCTGCAGAGTATCATACATCAGAACCACATAATGAATTGAAACATTTGACATTCATATTTTTCTGTCCATTCACATGTTCCAATTTTGCAATTCCAGATTTGCACTAAGTTCATAGTAGTGGGGCTTTTTAAAAGTTATTTTTTTCAAAATTTCTGGAATTTTTATTGGAAAGAAATTGTAGATGGGATGTTGGTGAGTACGCATTCTATTTCCTTAATTTTTCAAACTATCCCAAATTATTTTGCAAAATAAAATCTACTGCTGCCAACTAAAATAAACAGTTGAGGCCAGACAGCAGCAAAAGTTCAATACATGGTCCATGAAGGGGAGATTTTTTCTTTAATTCTGACTTGCATAAATACAACTATCAGGGTCAAGTTAATATTTAGGGCTACTTTGTGCTGCTCCAAATGCTTTGCTTTTAGGTGAAATGTGTAAGCTGAACGAGCCACATGTTTCGTTAATGTATAGACTACACACTCATCCAAGAGGAGAGTGATTCACCAGTGAAGTTGGTCAACACTTCGACCTTTTTTCTCATCAAACAGCAAGCCCATAAATAGCTATTCAATCCTAACACACTATTTGACTTTGAAAAGTATAAAGCTGTGATGAAGCCTTGTTATATATCCATTAGTACTTAATCATATCTCACAGCTAAACAATGCATTGCTGGTGGTGATTTTCAATTGGCACCTACCTCCTTCATGTTCAAAAAGCTGACAGTCAGCTATTGAAAACTGGGGACAAAGCGCTACTCAGCTGCCTCATTGATGCTCAATGCCCAGCCAATAACATTTTGAATACCATTTCTTCCTGATGAAGGGCTTTTGCCCGAAACGTCGATTTTGTTCCTGATGAAGGGCTTTTGCCCGAAACGTCAATTTCGAAGCTCCTTGGATGCTGCCTGAACTGCTGTGCTCTTCCAGCACCACTAATCCAGAATCTGATTTCCAGCATCTGCAGTCCTTGTTTTTACCTTGTTAATACCATTTTGAGACCAGCCTATTAATGAATGAGCAGCCTGTCTGTCTGAAGCAGGTTGGAGGCTGTTTATACATGTAGATCAGGCCCTTGTGCTAGGTATAAGACTCTAATTGCAATTTTCAAGTGCAATTCAGGTGCAGTGGGAGCATGCCAATGTACATTCTTCACACATTCGTGCCAAACATTAAGAAGACTCACAAACAGACCTTAAAGGGATTAAAGGAGATTGCTGAAAAAATGGCCTGAACAGCTTTACCTCAGTGGGACCAGGAAGAATGGAATTCTCTTGATATTCAGTCCACCTGTGATCCTTCCTCATGGGATTGTCTCCCATGCCAGTTGGTTGTCAATGGCATGTTAATGATGCTCAGACCACTTCATCAGCTACCTTTCCCGTCCATAAATAACATTAAATCGGCCCATACTCCCATGTGAAACCATGGAAAATGTGAATGCAATGTGGTTTCAACTGTAAGCTACAGCTTGAATGATTACACTTGTCTAAGTGCTTTAGAAAGTTTTTCTACAATAAAGATGGAATGTAAATGCAAGTTAATAATCTCCTGCTTCACCTGGACAGGCTCTTCAGCCAGCTAAGAATAGATCCTTGTGAATATAGGATCGTATTTTTCTATGGACTTTGCAACCCTGACATGATGACCATGTGGAGGTCCTGAGACAACATTCACTGGCAGTAAGACAGTGATGTTTCTGGAAGCAGTCTCCTATTTGGCCACTTCTGTGTTTGTCATTCAATCAAGGGAGAGGTTTGCACTGTTCTGCTGTGTTGGAGATTTTCAGGGCACCTCACCATTCCTGATGAAGGGCTTTTGCCCGAAACGCCGATTATCCTGCTCCTCAGATGCTGCCTGACCTGCTGTGCTTTTCCAGCACCACTCTAGTCTAGGCTCACCATTGAGGCCTACTTGGAGGGTTAACAAAAATTACTAAGTCAGGAAGAGAATATGTCCCTCAAATCAGAGGGATATTTTATTACCCTTTTTGGTCCATTGAGCCTCTGGCTACGAGAGTACCCCAGCTGCTTCAGACAACGGCCTATGTGGTATCTAAACTGGTTATTGCCCAAAACCTTTATATACAAGTGATGACCTCAGAGATCATATCAGCATGACAGATCAACAATGTACATGCATATTTCTTCAAACATTTACCTTTTCACAAAAACTAAAATAAAATGTATACTTTATAATTTTCAAATTACTCTGGAGAACTAGTTACTTAGATACAGAACTAGCTCAAAGGTGGAAGATAGAGGGTGGTGGTGGAGGGTTGCTTTTCAGACTGGAGGCCTGTGACCAGTGGTGTGCCACAAGGATCGTGCTGGTTCCACTGCTTGTCATCATTTATGTAGATAGGAGGTATAGCTAGTAAGTTTGCAGATGATATCAAAATTGGAGGAGTAGTGGATAGCGATAAAGGTTACCTCAGCATACAACGGGATCTTGATCAGATGGGCCAATGAGCTGAGGAGTGACGGATGGAGTTTAGTTTAGATAAATGTGAGGTGCTGCATTTTGGAAAAGGAAATCAGAGCAGGACTTATACACTTAATGGTAAGGTCTTGGGGATTGTTGTTGAACAAAGGGACCTTGGAGTGCAGGTTCATAGTTCCTTGAAAGTGGAGTCTCTGGTAAATGGGATAGTGAAGAAGGCGTTTGGTATGCTTTCCTTTATTGGTCAGAGCACTGAGTATCGGAGTTAGGAGGTCATGTTGCAGCTGTACAGGACATTAGTTAGGCCACTGTTGGAATATTGCTTGCAATTCTAGTCTCCTTCCTTTCGGAAGAATGTTGTAAAACTTGAAAGGGTTCAGAAAAGATTAACAAGGATGTTGCCCGGGTTGGAGGACTTGAGCTATAGGGAGAGGTTGAATAGGCTGGGGCTGTTTTTCCTGGAGCGATGGAGGCTGAGGGGTGGCCTTATAGAGGTTTATAAAAGCATGAAGGGCATGGATAGGATAAATAGACATGGCCTTTTCCCTGGGGTGTGGGAGTCCAGAACTAGAGGGCATAGGTTTAGGGTGAGAAGGGAAAGATTTAAAAGCAACCTAAGGGGCAACCTTTTCATGCAGAGGGTGGTGCTTGTATGGAATGAGCTGCCAGAGGAAGTGGTGGAGGCTGGTACAATTACAACATTTAAAAGACATCTGGATGTGCATATGAATACGAAGGGTTTATAGGTATATGGGCCAAGTGCTGGCAAACAGGACTAGATTAGTTTGGGGTATCTGATTGGTATGGATGAGTTGAACTGAAGGGTCTGTTTCCGTGCTGTACATCTCTTTGACTCTATGACTCTATATATGTGGTTCATAAAGAAAATTAACAAATTGAACAAAACAAAATTGTTTGTTCTTTCTGTGTGGTCCCAGTCTCATTTGACCCTCCACACACATTTTGAACTATTGAAAGCAAGAACGTCTTTGAATGGTATTTCTGTGAGTTGTTGTTGACTGATTGTCTGGTGTCTGCTCACTCATTGGATGCCATGTCCCTACAATTATCAAACTCCACTCAATCCCAAATGTACTCTTTTAACACTATATTCCTTTTGGTGTGTAAAATGGCTACTACGCATAACCTTTATTGACATAACCACAACATCAGAGGTCACATTAGTATGAAAAGCTACGGTTATACAAACATGGATGAACCCTTCAGTCTCTATATGCGTTAAGGGCCACTCAACTGTGAGCAAGATGCTGGTAGGCCCTTTAAATCACCTGTTTGGGGATTTAATTAACTACCTCCATACTGCATGCAGCCAAACTATATTCCTGCTTGTATTTCGGAAACTTCGATGTTGGTAGGAATATTTCCTCCTTACCTCCACCCCGCTCCTATCCCTGGCCCCAGTCCCAGTCCTCCAGTCTCCACTTTCCTCTCAAGCCTGCTGCTACCTGACTGGAAGCATTCTATTTCTAGAATCAACCCATCCATTTGATATCCCATTTCCACTCAGTCAATAGCCCTTAAGACATTCTGCTTCACAGATGTTTCCTGCAGCTCTCTTAACAGGATGAGGGATAATGATTGTTTCTTCAACAGAAGTATTTTTTAATGCACAGAATATTGGGTATGAGAAGGACCCAAACAAGGCACATGCTTAAACCACTCATCACTATCAATGTCTTTTTAAAAATAAATCACACCATTTTGGGGTAATTTCAGATAAAAAAATAATTGAATCTAACTTTCTGACTCGTGGGATTCCTGAGATTGTGCTATTAAAATCAATGAACTCAGAATGACAGATGTAGGAAATTCAGCAGATTTATGGAAAAACACACTAGTTCATAAAGTTTCAGAAATGAATATCACTGTACAATTTCTGAATAACAGATTAAAGTGAAATTAGCATTCCTGCCTCCTCTTCTCTAATTAGTGCAATTGCTGTCAGACAAACTGAATACAACTGGGACACATCGAGGTAGCATTTCAGGAAATGCTGAATTTAATATATTAAAAAGTCAGAGTTCGTCCATTTGTTAACTGAATCTTATGTTTAATTAAATACTTTTTTTTAAACACTCACCTATTATTTCACCCTTGGGGTTTTGAAATAAAACATAATTTTGCTATCATGTTGAATGAATGTTCCCCATTCAAAGCGTATTATGAAACATTTTCAATAGTTGTCATAAATAATAAATATTAAGAAATGGTTTTATGGTGTGTTTCCTTCACACAAGCAGTGAAAAATATGAAATAACAGCTCAGTAAAACAATATCTTTATGCTTTTGAGCCAAGCATAGCAGTTTGGAATTTATAAAATACCATCAATTTGAGTTCTAATCATGAAATATGGTTCAGCATAATTTATGTATTTAAACATATCATTGACATTGAATGTTCACTCCAGCTTCAGAGGAAGGCATGCTAGCTGCCAACCTGATGTGAACATCTGCATTTATATATGGCTTCTTTTTAACTTATCCAGCGGGACTTCTGGATATCTGAGATGGGTAAGAATTATCCTTCCCTGAGTAAGTGGTCCTAATGATACAATGCGATCAGTTTTAAGTTGCGATGTGCTCAGGGCGAGTGGGTGTGGAGTGGGTGGCAATTCCAGCAAATCTGAAGCCAAGCTCAGTTTAACTTGACAGTGACATCAGTGCTGACATGAGTGGGAGTTGGCATGGGAACCCATATTTCTGGGGTTCCAAAAGAACGGGTCCCAACATGAAGTTTGACATTTTTGTTGCATTTGTACAACATTTGAATGCAAAATTGATTCTCATCTTTGATGGGCACCTCTTTTGAATATGTTTTGAAGTGAGTTAATATGATAGGTAAATAGTTAATACATTGTATATAGTAACTGCACAGTATAGTATATAGTAACTGCAATAAAGTAACTGCTCAGCCACTTAAAGATATTTTCATGTTTTAAACATGATCCACAGTGCTTCCTTTGATTGCACATAAGTTTCTGAATCATGGTGGTTTAATGATCACTGCTTATCACCAGCAGTTAACGTGAGCTGCAAAGCAGCCCCAAAGTCATCTCCATTTTGAGTTTCCAGGATATGCATCATTTATATTTCATGGATTTTCTTATATCAGGGAAAATTTATATCAAGAAAATTATATCAAATTTTCTTCAAGCATCCTCAGTTAGAACACTCCGTTTTGACTTAACTTTGTCCTCCCTCCACAAGCTACAGTTACTCCAAACATTCATTAAAATTCCACACAGTCATCCTCTCATCTTTAAGAATTTACATTGGTGCTTAATTGAACAACAAAAATTTTAGGTTTCTGCTGTTATTTGTAAGTATATTGAGAGCTTCGTCATTACATTTGGCTTTGACTTGCTTCCACTGACAATAACCTCTTGATTCATCCTATTTTTTTTTCCCTCATCTCTCTCTTGGTGACAAGTCTTAAGTTATTTTCAATTAAGGCCACATGTTCCTTGAATCCCTTTGTCTATCAGTCTCTTTTCACTTCTTCGAGTTACGTCTTAAAACTAATTTCTTTGCACAAACTTTTATCCTTTTCTTTTATTTTCCTTTTCCTTAATTTACTATTTCCAACTACAGCTTGATAAACCTTTTTGAAGCTAAAGACTGTGTATAAGTCAAGATCTTACTGAATCTATGGAAAACAGATAATCAGATCATTTTGTTCGTACTAAAGTTATTCATTAAGTTTATTGCAAGAAGAAAAATGTGCAGCAGTGAAAAAATGTATCAACAGATAACTGGAGCAGATATATAACTTTCCACCATTTGTTCCAAAATAATAAAAGAAGATTCCATGCAATGAGTCCAAGACAAGAAACTTCATGAAATTAACTTCATGGGGCCATTATTAGATTCTAGCTTGTTTAATGCCACAAGGAAATAAGATACAGAGAAATGTGGTTAAATTTATTTCTTTTCTTAGCTCCATTCAGATATTTCTGGACTACATAAAGCACTGTCAGGTCTGGCTCATATCTGCTAAAACCACTTATTAATTCAGAACCATCCTGCAATACACAAATAGCCATGACTTAATTTTCTCATCTGCAAACTATTTCCTTAAACACCACTCCTGACTCCTCCATGCTCACCTCCAACGTTAAGTTTGAGAATGCATGGACTTCTTTGTCAATAAGTTCTCAATGTATTTATCAGCTTGATCTGCTGCATGCTTCTCTTCCACTGGCCTACTTAGTTAAAATTCCTTTAATGCTCTCTCTTCTCCAGCTTTGAACCCATATCTTCATGCTATTCCTATCTCCCCTCGTTCTCTTTCCGAGCTCACCTTGTCCACAAGTATCACCTCCTTCTCCTATTACTGTATTCCCAGTAAATTGATGATGATTCAATTTGTCACCTGAGGTCCTTGTTATCCAAAATGCTTCTTTCCCTTCAGGTGTTATCCTGTCTGAGCTGAGGGCTAACAGATATCTTGTCCAAGTCTAATATCACCTCCTTGCCCTTGTAATCTGTGTCGAGAGAGTGTGTTGCTGGAAAAGCACAGCAGGTCAGCCAGCATCCAAGGAGCAGGAGAATGGATGTTTCAGGCCGGAGCCCTTCATCAGGATTCCTGAGGAAGGGCTGCAGTCTGAAACATCGATTCGCCTGCTCCTCGGATGCTGGCTGACCTGCATGTGCTTTTCGAGCAACACACTCTCAACTCTGATCTCCAGCATCTGCAGACCTTACTTCCTCCTTGTAATCTGTGACTTATTAATAAAGCCAAGGGCACTGTATGTTTTATTAACATCTGTGCATCTGTACCTGTCCTCCCACCTTCAATTTCCTGTGCACATACACAGCCAACTCTCTCTGCCCCTGCAACCCCTTTAGAATTGTACACCCTATTTGTATTGTCTTTCAATGTTCTTCCTGCCAAAGTACATCACATTACACTTCTCTACATTGAACCTCATCTGTCACCTATCTGTCCACTCCACCATCTTGTCAATGTCCTTTTGGAATTCCACACTGTCCTCCTCACAGTTTATAATTCTTCCAAGTTTCATGTCATCTGCAAAATTTGTAATTGTTCCCTGTACAACAAGCTCCAGATCATAAATACTTATCAGGAGAAGCAAGAGTCCCAATACCGACCTCTGAGGAACTCCACTACAAACCTTCTTCCAACCTGAAAAACATCCATTACCTGTTACTTTCTGTTTCCTATCATTCAACCACATAGCTCGTGTCATCCAGGTTTCCACCTAATCCCACTACTAAAAAGGCACTTATCAAAGTCACAAATGACATCCTATGTGTCCGGATAAGTAAATATGTCTTTCTCCTCCATTTTGATCTGTCTGTAGCCTTTGTCTAGGATGACAGTTCATCTACTCCAACAATTTCCACCAGTTTGCTGACATTATTCTCACCTGGTTCCATTCTGATCAATCTAATCGAACGCAGAGTGTCACTTGCTACCCTATTGTTTCTCTTCCCACACAAATACCATTACCTCTGCTGTCACCTAAAGAATCTATACTTGAAACCATGACAATTTCATATCTCCTTGCTATCCCTCCGCAAATTCAGCATTAGTTTTCACATGAATGTTGACAACGCTCAGTGATACTTCACCATAATCTCTCTTGACTCCTCCATTGTTGCTAATTCATCAGATTGCCTTCCCAAACCTACAACTATGTGAACAAAAATATACTTCCGTTAAATATTGAAAGGACTGTTTCCCAGTTGATGATCTCATCTCTCTATATGACCATTGACTGGAACCTAACTAGCCTGTTCCCAGCCTTGGTGTCAGATTTGACCCCGAGATACACATTTAATCCCATATGCACACCATCACAAAGACCATCTACTTCCACCTCTGTTAGATTTTGGAGGTTCATGATCATTTGTAAGGAATTTTTAAATAGTTTATTATGTTCGTTAAGAAGCAGCGCTTTGGACTTGATACAACAGCTAATTAGACAATAAACATTTTCAACCCATGACAGTTAAAGATAGTTCACTGATACCAGAGGACATACAAGCTGTTAGCATAGAGTGTGTTTATCTCATAAAGTTTTGAAGGCAACATCTCTATCTTCAACTCTCTAACCACAATCTTCTCTGTTTCTCTCGTGGATTATCTTCTATCTGAAGAAGACAGCTTCCTGATGAGGACTTCGCCTACAAGCACAGTCTGCTCAGGACTGCCCTTTGAGTATTTGGTGATGCATTCTATTTCTATAGGCTGTCAATCACCTATTTAAAACTTACTGGCCAATGAACATGGGATAGCTACTCATGACATCAGCATGTCTATTCTCCACTTTACTCGCCTTCAATTGCAGGTTAGTTTTTATTCTTTTTTGGAGCAAAACTTCTATATCTATGAACACTGCAATGAAAATGCGGTACATATTGTGCCATTTGTTCTTTGATACAATTTATGGAACATAATGTTCTAGATGGTCCTTATAGCCGGTTTCCTTTTGTCTTAAGATTAAATGAGTTCACGTGCTTTGCAGAAAATACAAGAAAATTTCAGATTTAAAGGGACCTTATTCTCTAATACATTTGTAACAATGCCTGACTTTTTCCTGTCTCAACTGAGCTGCTGCCAAAACCCTCATTCATGATATTGTTATCTCTAGGTTTAACTGTTCCAAAGTGGTCTTGGCTGGTCTCCACATGGTCACCTCTATGAACTTCAGGTCATCTAAAACTATATTGCTCCTGTCTTTACTCAGATCAAGTCCCATTCACCTAGTGCTCCTGTCCTTACTAACATATGTTGTTCTTAGGTCAACAGTGTTTTGATTTTTAAATTTGCATTTCTCATTTTAAATTGCTCGTTGGTCTTGCCTTGTGTACCTCCGTAATCTCCTCCAGCCCTAGAAACCTTCTTGATAACAATTCTCCATTAATTCCATCCTCTCGTGAATTCCCAATTTTAATCACTTCACCATTGGTGGCCATGCTTCAGCTTCTTTTGGTACAAGGGTAATGTCCCTACCTTTGGACCAAGAAGCTCGGGTTGAAATCCTCAGATGTCAGAACATCTCTGAACAGGATGTTTAAAATTATTTTAAATTCTGGAATTGCTTCCAGAAAGCATTTTGCCTCTCTCCTTAACTTTCTTCTTTTAACACTTTCCTTAAAACGATCAACTTTGACCAAGTTTGTGATTATCTGACCGTATATCACTTTAAGGAGCTCAATGCCAAATTTTGTTTTGTAATGCTCCCATGAAGAAGCTTGATTTGTTTTATCATGCTAAAAATGCAATACTAAATTGTCGATGTTCACATTGATGCAATGAAAATAAAATAATATCCTTCAGCAATCCTCAGAAATTGTCTTTATATTGAATTAAAGATTGCAGTTATGAACCAGAGACAAAACAAATAGGAGAGTGTAACATCAACCACAAACAGCAGGCTACCTAAAAAGGATTGGAGTTAACTTGATTAGGATTCCCTTGAAACTACCATTACAAGCAACTACCCTAACTGTATTTTACAAGAGAAACCTCACACACTCTGTCTTTGAAAGCAAGTAGACCTTTTTGTCCTGACAAGGATCTGTCTATGTATCATTAATACAAACACAAGAGTACAGTAGCACTCAAGGTGTGGATGATTCCTGAACTAGGGGCACTGTTCTAAAACTAGATGTCACTTTTCATTGAACAGAGATGAGGAAATTCTTTTTCTCCCTGAAAATTGTACAAGTTTAGAATGCTCGACATCAGAAGACAATGGATATGGGATGTTTAGATATTTTTAAGGCAGCGGTAGATAAGCAGGGGAATCAAAAGTTCTTGGAGGTATGGAATTCAAAACGCAATCAGGTCAGCCATGGTCTTGTAGAATGGCAGAGCAGGCTTGAACAGTCGAATAGCCTACTTCTGCCCTTAATTCGTATGTTCCGATGTTTGTTTGTATGTCAGTGATATCAAACCACCATGAAAATCTCTAATAAGATTAAAATCAACTTGACCGACTAATATCAAATGACACAACAAACAGAAAAAAACATACCTTGCCCAGTTAAGCCTTTGAATAGAATAGAACAATATAGAATGGCGTATCCTTCATTGACAGGTGTATTCAAGTACAAAGGTACAGGACTACAGTGAAAAGCTTCACAATGTCATCTTTTATGGCACCATCTTAGATATAAGTACCTAGGTACAATCTTAAATACAAAAGAGGAATAAAAAAGTGATTGCCTTACTTTGCAGTGTTTAGAGAATAAGTTAGAAATAAGACATAGTTAAAGGTTTGACATAACAGTCAGATACAAAAACAATTTGAATAAGCATTATGTTACAGTAGTTGAGCACAGGGGATTCCACGTAGCCTTACCACCCACTCCAACAACTACCTCACACCAAGTCCCCAGTATGCTTGGCATTGGCTCTCAGCTGCTCCAAGGTAAGTTTTCTCTGGGACTGCTTCCCCTCACTGGCCTCCACCCAGGGCTGCTTCCCCCCACTGACCTCCACCCAGGGCTGATTCCCCTCGCTGGCCTCCACCCAGGACTGCTTTGGCTCACAGCCCTCTACCCAGGGCTGCTTCCCCCCACTGACCTCCACCCAGGGCTGATTCCCCTCACTGTCCTCCATCTAGGACTGTTTCCCCTCGCTGTCCTCCACCCAGGGCTGCTTCCCCTCACTGGCCTCCACCCAGGGCTGCTTCCCCTCACTGTCCTCCATCTAGGACTGTTTCCCCTCGCTGTCCTCCACCCAGGGCTGCTTCCCCTCACTGGCCTCCACCCAGGGCTGCTTTCCCTCGCTATCCTCCACCCAGGACTGCTTCCCCTCACTGGCCTCCATCTAGGACTGCTTCCCCTCGCTGTCCTCCATTTAGGACTGCTTCCCCTCACTGGCCTCCACCCAGGGCTGCTTCCCCTCACTGGCCTCCACCCAGGGCTGCTTGCCCTCGCTGGCCTCCACCCAGGGCTGCTTGCCCTTGCTGGCCTCCACCCAGGGCTGCTTCTCCTCACTGGCCTCCAGCCAGGACTGCTTCCCCTCACAGTCCTCCATCCAGGGCTGCTTCCCCTCACTGGCCTCCACCCAGGGCTGCTTCCCCTTGCTGTCCTCCACCCAGCGCTGCTTCCCCTCACTGGCCTCCACCCAGGGCTGCTTCCACTTGCTAGCCTCCAACCAGGGCTGCTCCCCTCACAGTCCTCCACCCACGGCTGCTTCCCCTCACAGTCCTCCATCCACGGGTGCTTCCCCTCACAGTCCTCCACCCAGGGCTGCTTCCCCTCACTGGCCTCACCCAGTGGCGCTTCACCTGCTCCGACTGCTGCTCTGGGAGTGCTTCCACATGCTGGCTGCTGCTCTGGGGTTTGCCTCCAGGGCTCACCAGCTCCTCCATTCAAGGCGAGAAAAAAAGAGAAAAAAAAAAAGTACAGGCAGAGCTGAGGAGCTCCGGCTGGAGTGCCTTACTTTGCTGCCATTTTGGATTCTCTCCCATTTACCAACTCATCAAAATTATGAGGTTTGTCCTACATAGTTATACTCATGAAATCATTCCTTTCGCCATTCTTCTTTTGTCTGAGGTGTCTACCCCATCCACAAATCAAACCCACAAGTGGAAGTGGGACCATGGTACTTAGTCAGGTGGGAGTAACCATGGGAGTTCTCGACATTCATGCCAACGCCACTGAAATCTCATGATATCCTGTCAAAACATGGGCAAGTAACCTCTTGCATGGGTAATCTACCTGAGCTCCTCCTGGGGTCGCCATCATAATAGATGTTGGTCTTCAGCCAATTCAGTACTCTCTACATAGCATTAAAGTTTAGTTGAGTACATTGAATTCAGTAATAACTATGGGCTTGGGGACTTACCCTGGAAGTAAGAGAAATCTTATATCTATTCATCAAATATATCAATCAGTCATACATTTCCATGAAACTGATGTTAAGTCAGAAATTCAGAAAGGAAACTTCCATCAAGGCCATTCAAGTCAAGGCACAAGAGTTTAGAGCTAACTATTGGTCTAAGTCTGATAAGGATACAATGGGGAACTATGAAAGCTTTTGACATATTGAGCATGGAATATCGGCATTTGGAGATGGGGGAAGATAGTGCAGCATCTAAAAATGAATGAGAAGATGCTTGAAGTCATAGGGCAGGTTTCAATGTTTGGGTTTTAAGAGTTAATGTCTGAAACTGTGTGAATAAAACCACCCAGAATGATAATATAACAGAACATATGATAGAAAAAATTGAAAATAACTTGATCATGGCTTCAATGGTATAAAATATGCTCATGTAAAGCTGTCTATAGTTTCTTAGTATGTAAAAATGTATTAATGTTTAATCCTGTTGAGGTCTCAGTAAACTTTCCAAAGCTAGAATAACATGTCATATCCTGTCAGGGCTGGATAGACCAGATGCAAGGTTGATGTTTCTCTTTGGCAGGGGGGCTCTAGAACAAAGGGTCGATGTCTCAGGATATGCCAACTTCTGTTTCAGACTGAGAGATAAAACGTTTTCATTCAGAGGATACTGAACCCGTGGCATTCTCTGCCACAGAAAGACATGGAGGCCAAGTTATTCAATATGTTTCAGAAATAAATTGATTGATTACTACAGGCTATGGTGTCAGACGGTGAGAAAAGAGTGGGAACATCACATTAAGAAAGACATCCATGATCACACTGAATAGTGGACCCAGCTTGATGGGCAGACATGTCTACACCGGCTCTTATTTTCTATGTTTCTATGTTGCAGAAGCAACATAAGTATTGACTCATCAGGCATAAATAACCAGTGAAAGGTAAGCTTACCACTGTTACAGATATCACTATAGCTACAGCAGATCATAATGGCAGACACATCTAAAGAGCATTAATTGCTTTTAACGATATTACAATTAAACATTACAGTGGCCAGCTGAAGCTTGTCTTGCAAATCTGAAAATACTTGGATATCAATTATCATCAGCATAGCTTCTGCCTGGCAAAATGTGCCTGTTCATCGGGATGTCAGAGATTGCAGTTCGGGAACCTTCTAGTTTATACCATGCCAAATAATGCAGATCCTCTTGTATCAGGCTTAATCGATGTCTGAAATATGTCCAATCCCAGTCTGAGACAAATGGAAATGTATCACCTGAACAGCCAATTAAAATAGAAATTGGATCTACTTTATAAATTACTGAAAAAGCAAGCATCATTACTCCTAAATTTGTCAACATTGAAAATAGTTAGGTTACAAATAAATGCCTATATCATTGTTTCAACTTATAAATGACCCAGTTTTGTAACTTCTGGCACTTACAAAGTCAAGAGCCATTTTGGAGTTAAAGTATGATTCTGAGTGTATTAAAGATCGTTACTTCCACCATGACCCTGAGGCGAGTTACTTCACATGATCACATGCTTTTTAACATATTATCTATGTGTGCGATAAGTTGGTGAATCATTTGGAGCCAGAAGTGTTTGCCCTGGAGGGAAGCTTTTCAGGTCATAGGTTCTGCTGCCATATTTAAAGGCCAGTTAAGTTCCACTGTACTCACTGTGGGACAGAAGCTTCCATTTAAGTTGTGCTGGCCACTCCAACCCCAGTGAAGATGCCACCCAAGAGGCAGGAGCACAGCACATGTTCCAGTGCCACTTTGCTACAGATGTTGCTGGATAAAATAAGGGACAGAGAGGAGGACTTCTTCCCAAGGAGTAGCACCTGGAGATCCTCCCATCATACACATCTAGCCAGGAATGGGTTAGCGGTGAAGGCCAGTGCCACTGACATTTACAAGTGCTAATGTCAAAGGTAAATGAATGAATTGCTCTGTTCTACAAAGGTATGTGGCACTATCTTCTTTCTGCAGCTCACATTCGTAGTTTAACTCTGTAAAGGCACTTACATCTAATAAAGCCTTATGACCAGCATGCTTCAGCATTGCATGCATTAACTGAGCTAAAGGGCTCACACCTAATGCTCTGAAAATACTAACCCTTTGTGGACAGTGCACTTCCTCTTCACTTACTGAGAATGATTCTCCATCTGGCAAGTTTATGAAGGTTCAAAAAGTCCTCCTGCTCTGATTACCATCATACTCAATCCCTCTCTTTATCTCATTGCAGGATAAACTGGTCCACAACAGTGCAGAGAGGGTCAACACCAGAAGCGGGTGCTGGTTATGAACATCTTCACTAACATTGAGAAACAGGCGATAGAGCTAGCTAAGGAAGACCAGAACCATTCCCATGGTGACAGGAAAATAGGTGTGGCCCAGGAACCCAAGAAGCAAATTTGCTGTCTGTTCATCTCAGACTTACATGGAGGCAAACAAAGTGATCTGCACACATTACTGTGCACCTTCACCTACTGATTCTTTGTCCTCTCTTCTACATGGGCTGGCAGTATCCAGGAGCATGCCCAATGATTGAGGCCATGGCCTGAACATTTCAGCATTACCTGTAAGGATGAGCTGTGTACACATTCCGAGGGAGCCCCGGAAAGATATTCACTGATACCCTCCACCACCTCCCAGACAACCATCTCAGTCAGTAGTCTAGCTAGGTTAGACATGAGGATCTGATCCTATATGACCACACTGAGAATTTGGGTGACTGTGTTCATGGGAAGTTGTGAGGACACACAAACGGCTGAGCACCTCATTGACACAGGTCAGTAACTGGCAGCATAAGAAAGACTCCAGGTATCCAACATTCAGCTAACTGGCAAGTTACCAAGCTGCTGCTCAGCTCCATGCAGAAGTCAGGCCTCTGCACTCAGCCATAAGTCACATGATCAACCTGAAGAGAGAGGCAAGAAAACATCAAGCCGATGTGACAGAGGGTCTCTGTAGACACAAACAAAAGATGAAGGAATCCATCCATATCCAGGTTCTCGCTGTTGTAGTGACTCCAGCATGAGGATACTTTGCCAACCTCAATAGAAAGCGTGGTATCTACCTTGAAAACACAAACTGCTCAATGTTGCCAGACCTGCATTCTCTCGCTCCAGCTTAGCATAAAAAATAAAGTAACAGGGAGACGAGATAGCTCAACCTCACTCAGGTGCCCCTTCTTGTCAAGGAGTCAGTGCAATGTTTGAAATCTTTGAATAAAGCTTAAAATGAGAGAGTTAATAGTTAAATTGAAGGTATAATTAAAAGCAGAATCTTGTAAGGATGAGATGAAAACAAAATGCTGAAGAAACCCAACAGGTTTACTAACATTTATGGACACAGAAATAATGTTAACATTTCAAGTCCAAAATGACTTTTCCTCAGAACTGAAAGAGTCTGGACAATGATGCTTCTTTACTGATGACAGAGGGTAAGGCTTTCTCATAAGAATTAGACATTTCAAGTGATTGTCCATTATTTAGAATTGTAAGAAGGAAGCATGAATTGGAATTTCCCAATTGGAGTGAGCCAGCATACAGCTGAAGGTGAAAAGTTTTGAATTGGTGGAGAAAGATGAACAGAGACCAAGGGCCATAGAGTGAAGAAAATGTGACATGGAAAATGGGGATGGATAAACAGTGAAGGATGAAAATAAATATTAATGGATCATGGAAATTGAAGAGAATAAAAAGCAGAGAAATCCTGGAGCATGCATGCAAGAAGCATCTCTCACACTTTCTCTTTATGAGTGAAAAGGCAATAAACCTATAGGTTTCATGAAGAACGAATTCCACTCCGTGAGACTTGGGTCCACCTGATCAGCTATCGAATTGAAGATCAACTATCTCTCTGTGGATAACATCGGGTCACCATTTCTCAGATCAAAAGAACAATGAGAAGCCAAATGGCTTCATAGTGGAATCTGTTATGCATCTACAGGTTCTGGGAGTCAAGATCTGTTCCATATCTCAAAGCCATATCTGAAAGCCTAAGGGTATGAGGTTGGCAATAACCATATCTCTTAATTCTAGTTAAATGGAGGGTATAGCTCAAAGCTTTGTGACCTATCGCAGTGGAAGCATTGTGAGTGAGGTTGCTTAGGCATTGCAAGTGAAGGAACATCGTATTCTGGAGCACCACAAAGAGAATAATGGCGTAAGATAGATGAGAAGCAGTCTCTGTATTTGGAACATTTTGGTAAGATTCACCACAGAGTGGACTTGTTCATGACACTTATATGCCTTTGATACAAAGACCATTTCAATGCAACCATAAAGAGTGTGAGGTAGATGAAGTGCAAACTCAATCAAAGCTGCTTTAGTGCAAACATCGGTTCAATGCAAGTTTTGTGTACACACTTTAGCTTTTACAGAAGTGATTATATTAATATCAGGAATGGAAAAGCAGCATTTTATTCCAATGCTAAAGGAAATTAAAGTCCATCTCAAACCATGAAGAATGTTGAATACAGGAAG
Organism: Chiloscyllium plagiosum; assembly: GCF_004010195.1. NCBI lineage: Eukaryota > Metazoa > Chordata > Chondrichthyes > Orectolobiformes > Hemiscylliidae > Chiloscyllium > Chiloscyllium plagiosum. The sequence continues at coordinate 79,071,027 of NC_057711.1, read as the reverse complement.
CAAAGATCTGAAAATCAACTATGTAAATGAAAACATAAGCAAAAATGTCTCTGGATAGTTCAGTCATCCAAAAGTAGGGTGGCTGTAAGATTATCTCTGGTCTCTGTCTTCTCAGCAAACCATTGCCCTGTCTTTTTCATCTCTTTAATGGTTATTCTAGCTCAGGATCCTCACCATCACCTTCCAAGTTACAACTGGATAGTATGAGTTCACAAAACAAATTTTAAATCAACTTATTTGCACATGGTACAACACAACCTTGAAGCAGGTGTAATGTGAACACAGAACTTCCAGCCAGATAATAGAGACATTACCACTACATTGAGTTTGCACATTTTCCCCATGTCTGTGTGGGTTTCCTCCGTGTGCTCCAGTTTCCTCCCACAATCCAAAGATGTGCAGGCCAAGTGAATTGGCCATGCTAAAATTGCCCATAGTGCTAGGTGCATTAGTCAGAGGGAAATGGGTCTGGGTGGGTTACTCATTGGAGGGTCGGTGTGGACTGGTTGGGCCGAAGGGCCTGTTTCCACACTGTAAGTAATCTAATCTAATTACAACATCTCATTGAGTGAGTGATATGAGCTACTCTTGTTTTAAAACAGGAGAAACAAATTAAACAAATTAAACCAAACTGATGGCCCTTAAAAGGGTTCATCTTTTAAAGCAATTTTAAATTAAACATCAAATTAAACAAAATTAAAGGGTATCACTCCCTTAAGGGGGCATGGCAACTAATTAAAACCCCAAATGAAACTTACAAATTCAATGAAGATGTCTTTTTGGGGCCTAATAATGTAATCCAATCCCCACGAAAGGTAAGAGCTACACTTTTATAAACTTCTATGTCTTTTATGAACCTCTCTCCTCTTAACTTAGAAATGTGTCCCCAGTCTTGAAATCCCCCATCTGAGGGAAACAACACCTCAGATAATGAGAAGTATAGATAGATTTAATGAACTTCTATCAGATCACCTCTCAACGCCCTATGCTCCAGTGAAAAAAGTCCCAGCCTATTGAGGCTTTCTTTATAACTCAAACCTTCCATACCTGGCAACATCCTGGGAAATCTTCTCTGGACCCTCTCCAGCTTTGTAATCTCCTTCTCATAACTGGACAACCAGAACTGGACACAGTATTCCAGAAAAGGCCTCACCAATGTCCTGTACAACCTCAACATGACTTCCCAACTTGTATACTCAAAGGACAGAGCAATGAAGCCAAAAATGCCAAATGCCTTTTTAACCACCCAGTCTATATGTGTCACAAACTTCAAAGAGTTATGTACCTGAACCCTTAGGTTCCTCTGTTCTACAACTCTACCAAAGGCCCTACCATTTATTGTGTAAGCCCTATGCTTGTTTGTCGTACCAAAAATGCAATACCTTGCGTTTATCCAAATTGAACTCCATCTGCCATTTTTCAGCCCATTGAGCCATTTGATCAAGATCCCTTTGTAATCTGAGTAAACCTTCTTCACTGTCCACAGTGCCATTAATTTTGGTGTCGTCCCCAAACTGATTAGAAAAAGAGGTTAAATTAAAAGCAGAAGGAAATTTTGGGGTCCTCTCATGGTGCAGTGGGAGTGTCCCTACCCCTAGACTGAAAGGCCTGGTTTCAAGTCTCACCTTCTCCAGAACTGTGTGATAACATCTCAGAACAAGTTGATTAGAAAAATAGGTTAAACAAAAAAGACATGTAAAAGTCAAAAAGAAATTTTGGGGCCCTCTCATAGTGCAGTGGGACTCTCCCTCCCTCTGGACTGGTTCAAGTCCCACCTGTCCAGAGGTGCATAATGGTATCTCTGAACAGGTTGTTTCAGAAATTAGGTTAAATGAAAAGAAAATGTTGGAGTTCTTATGGCACAGTGGTAGTGTCCCTACCTCTGGACCAGAAGCCCAAAGTACAAAGCCCACCAGCTCCAGAGGCATGCAAGAACACTTCTGAAAAGGTTGATAAAAAATATCCTCAAAAAAAAATTTATTACTCCCATTTGGGTGCAGCCTTGTCAAAATGGTAAATGCATTTGAGCAGTTTGTGTTTCAGCTCAACATTGCGAGCTTCAAGACTTCTGTTCACTGCAAAGAATTTCAGGCTTCCCCTTTAATCCACAATATTGGCCCTATTCTCCACCTCTGTACCTTTTGGTATTTAGTGGGATACACATTTATGTTTCCATATTATCGACTGTATTCATTAAACACTTTTTGCGTCTTCACTTAATATATTTTTTTCAAAATGAATGTCAATAATTGTGTGTTTAGTAAAGAAACCTGATGGAGCTTCTTATTTTAACACTAATATAGAGAAAACATTTGATTAGCCATTTCTGAAACTGTGTACAATATTTAAATTTATGTTGTGATCCCTGGAGTTGCAGACTATGGAAGGCCAATACACCCACCTATCATAACCATAACACCATTCCCTCAACCAGCCAATACAACGAGGCTAGACCCCAGAGTTGGACTGCCCACAACCCTGACAATACCATGATCAGAGCTTAACACCCTCTAAACCTCAGCTTCTGTAATACACAATCTCTGACTGATTATGTCCCACCTCCCTAGACAGATCTTTCAAGACATATCTGATAGACTGTGGCCTATCCCCTGGCTGACTGATCAGCAAGGCTTGGACTAATGTTGCTTAACTTTCAAGACTGCCTGTAGCCTAATTCCGAGACAGAAATAATGCTAATCCCAAACCTGTATTGGACTAACTGCCTGACTGTTCATGGTCAATTACCTGGACAAAAAATGGCTAGGGAATCTAGGCTGTATATGGTGGTATCTCTTGACCATAATTGCCCCATTAACTATGTGTTCCCTTTCCTGTTCATGCATCACTATTCAAAGCACGTGGCAAACAGCGTACTTGTTTGCCACGTACACTGAAGACATATGCACCAACTCTGAGGAATGCCCGTTAGCCATGTGTGTCCACCCTTTCATGTTGTCTTATCATTATGCCCAAAGGCCACCAGTTGAAACCTGAGCTTCTGTGTATGACTATTCCCCTGATCCACAAGTTGAAATGTTGCCATTTTTCAGCTGTGTCCTATGGAGGCCAAGGTACACATCCAGCCTTGGTCTCCTTGGATGTGTCCACTGCAGTTTTTGAGTTCTGCAGCAAAACTGCAGACAATGAACATTTGTAATGTTTTGCAAAAAGGGGAGAAGGCAGATAACTTACCTGGGCTGGAGGCTGTAGATCAAACAACTAGGTTTTCTTTTGTTATCCATGGTCAAGGATCTGAGGTAAAGATCTCAAACAAACAAAAATTAATTGGGAAGGATAAGTTTGTTCCAATTACACATAAGATTCAAATGTATGCATTTTAATTCCTTGCCACCTGTTGACAAGAAAATTAACTCACCTTCTGAGGACTTGATTGTTAAATTTGACCTTGATACAAGAATCTATTTTCTCTACTTTTACCCAATTAAGTTATCAAGATCACTATCACTATCACCACCCCGGGAGCAAAAAACTTTGCCCTATCTCCAAATTCTTTTCCAAGTCACACATCAGCTGCCTTGGATATATACAGGTGTTCTAGTATTATCAATAGGTCAAAATACTGGAATTACCGTGGCTAACACCGTTATGAGTGGTGCCATTATCATTGGGACTGCAGTAGTTCATGAGAAAGATTCACTTCCATATTGTCAGGGTCAACAGTGTGCGGAATAAAAGCACCCATGCTATTAAAAATAATTCAATGTTTCTAATTTAACTAAACGTGACGAGAAATTTTAAACATCCCATCGTAATTCTGTACAAAAGATAAGTTTAAATGACAGATAACTTCCAAACATTATCACCTACATCCAATTCATTCTCACACCCCACTGCCAAATAAGCTTCTCCATATCCAAAGTATCTGAGGTTCAATTCCTAGTGTTTTAGGCCTTTGCACTCAAGCCATGCTAAATATGTGCCAATTTTCAGCAGAAATCAAATTATTGACTAATATATCAACAAACCAATGTCAACACTGTATAATGCAAAGGTGGTTTAATTAAACATACGTGACTGAGATCTGTTGGAAACTGGGGAATGAGATTAACACAACTGCGGCCACTGAGGTATTAGTATTTTAATTCTCCTGTTACTTACTTAATAGATAAACATCCAGACACCAATCCTACATAAGGAATTGATTAACACGAAAGAGTATTTAACTTCATTTATAACAGAATTGAAAAGATGGCGGGAGTAATACTCAGTTTGAGAACTTGTGCACATACCCGAGTTGATAGCATCCTCAGAATAAGCTGCAACTATTTCTGAAAAACATAATACATTGCACAATTTCCAGTACTATACACAGAAAATGTAGCCAAGCCATTTTAAATGTGTGCCATAACAGGAGCAGTACTTGAGCAAACCTTCATGAGGGAACAATAAAATTTCTTTCCACACTACTACCAATCAGAGTCCACATGTCAGACAAACAACACTGTCTTCATCCAATGTAAAATGTAGTGTCCCCATGACATTGGTACTTCTTGCAAATGTTCTAATCAGTACAAAATGCAAAATTTCAATAAAATATATCATTTTTTCAGCAAAACTCAAATTCTGTACTAGAAAAAGACTATAACAACATGATTAATTAAGATAACTTCAGAAATTTAACCATGATAATAGTTTTCTTCTTTTTTAGATTAGATTACATTACAGTGTGGAAACAGGCCCTTCGGCCCAACAAGTCCACACCGACCCGCCACCCACCCATACCCCTAACCTAACACTCCGGGCAATTTAGTATGGCCAATTCACCTGACCTGCACATCTTTGGACTGTGGGAGGAAACCAGAGCACCCGGAGGAAACCCACGCAGACACGGGGAGAACGTGCAAACTCTACACAGTCAGTCGCCTGAGGTGGGAATTGAACCCCTGACTCTGGCGCTGTGAGGCAGCAGTGCTAACCACTGGGCCACCGTGCCGCTTTTATAGAGCTTTGTCAAAAATGAGCTACAATTATAAAAACAGAAAGCATTGGGGAAACTCAACAGGTCAGGCAGCATCAGTAGAGAGAAAAAGGGAGTTAGCATTTTGATTTTAGTACAACTCTTCTTTAGAATACCATTCAAAGTAGTAATTTAGTCACCTTGATTAGAATTGTTATTATAAATCTGAATTGCAACTGAGAGGTGAACTTAGACTTTCAGACTAAGCAATAGGGTCATTAGCACTATTGCAGCCACTCGCTCCCACCCCAAGCCCCCTGCCCTTCCACTACCTCCAAAGCACCCAAAGCAAGATCTAAAATGAGATGCCAATTACCTATTGCTTGATTTCTGTTTCAACTGTTAAAATTAATGCAATAATATTGTGTTTCATTTCAGTCTCTCACTTCTGCATTTCACAGTAGAACAAAATACTCTTAGATCTGATCAAATAATTTACACTTTAGTACAAAACAGACTGGCAAAACAAAAAATTTTGTGGAAAAGGTACCTTACAAAAAATATAACATTAACTTTTGATGTGCATTTCTTAAAAATATTTGGGAAGGAGGGTATTCTGATTTCAGAGCTCTGTGACTCTAACAAGTAATATAATTCACAAGGCCAAAGATTCACAAAAATTTGCCTGCACACATTCAGAGGTTCCAAAACCAAATGGAGGACGTTAACATTTGTTAAATTTAAAGAAAATAAAATAACAAATTGACTTAAATTAACTGAAAAAGTCAATAACAAATTAGTAGCTGGGCAGCCATTTTGGACACTACAGTTTTCTTGTCAATTGATTACTCTAACAGCTTGGTTGGGGGTGGTTACAATGAGTCTATCAATAGTAATTATGCTTCATCTCATTTCCTAAAGAAAATCAACCATATAGCCATCTGTAAATGCATGTCAATTTAATTTTGATACAACCATTGCTATATTTTCATAGAACCATATACAGGTATTTTCACCCTGTGTACAGACAAACGTGTATCTGCTCACAAGCAAACTGACACAGCAATAAACCTTTCTCTATTCACTTCACACAAAAAGCAGCCTGATATGGTACTGCAAAGATAATTCCTTCCTATTACCCTTTAATTCAAACTTCCCAGATGCTAAAGGAAATGTTTGATCAGTAGCTCAGTTCTTTACAATGAATGGGGAGACTTTATAAAATTAGACTTTGAATTTTTGTTTATCCATGGCTTTTAACAAATATTTTATGTTTGTTATTACCTGGTGTTTGAATTAGAAATACATAACACTCCGAACTCAAAATCTCAAGATTACATATGTGCAGTTACTGAAGGGATCAGAAAGACAACCACCTTATATTAGAAAAGTTGCAATAAAACCATATTGTAAAAGTCACAAGGATGTTGGTGTTTATGAATCTTGGTTCAGTGAATGTTTTATGTACACAGCGCTGCTGAATTGCAGTGAACCTTTCTTTCTAACAGACAATTTAGCTATGACTCAACACATAAAAACACTGAAAATTTGTGCAGCAAGTAAGCTCAGGGTTATATTGAAAAAAATCCATGCCCCTTTGTAAACACAACAAGTGTTGGCTTGTTGGCTATGACAGAAAAGCAACGTCAAAGGATACTGCATGTAGAGCCTCAGAGGAAAATATGATGTATTGCAGAAGGCAGGGAATAAATCATAGCTACTGTGCCTGGACAATAAGATAATTCACCTGAACAATCTTTTTTCAAGGGTAAAAGGAAACAAAGTAATTAAGTAGAGAGATTGTGCAGGTTGGCTCGGTGTGTGAGTGCAACGAGCTACTGTTATTCCAAGTTTCTAATATCAACACAGCGACAGCTTCCACCACTGAAGATGCAAACCACATTTTATCATCTGTTTATCTCATTATCACTATGACAGGAATGAAAGTACACCTATGCTTTTGACAAATAAGTACAAGTATACTCAGAATCACACATACCTTATGCCCCAAAATTTTGTAAAGCAGCTTGAATGCCAGGATTTTAAAGATTTATCAATGTTACTGATACACACAGTACAGCAAAATTAAATGGAAATTGAAGATGTCAGAGTAGAGAAAAGAAGAGAGGTCAGCATGCAGGTATGGCGTAAACTAAGTTATCTATAAATATATACACAAAACACAGCTTCAAAATTGTTCTTTATTCATTGCCATTGCTTTCAATGATCCTATTAAGACATCTTGCTGGGGGAAAAGATATATATATAAAACAATCATGAAAGCAAAATGCTGTGAATGCTGGAAATTTCAAATGAAAATAGAAAATTCCAGAAGTAGAGTACTGCTGTGTTCTAATGCAAGTTCATCAACTTAAATGTGTCCAATATGAGCCAAATATTCTGGTCCGAGCACGGAGACAGCTGCATGATGAATACTACATACTTTCCAATAAGCAATCAGCCAGCATCTAGAACCCTCCAAGAAAGTCTCCATCTCACATACCTCAGAAAAGATGAAGGTATTAAACCCTGTTCTAACTCCTGGCTAACTATTAAACTGACTCCCAGTCACTCTCACTACCTCCCCTCCAAGGAGCACTCAGCTGGGGAGGTGGCATTATTGATAGATTATTAAAAGCCGGGTAACGCATTGGGGATCTGGGTTCTAAGCCCAACACAGTAGATTGTGGAATATGAATTTGATTAAAAATCTTAAATTAAGAGTCTAATGGTGACCATTAATCATTGCCAATTTTCAGGAAAAACCTATCTGGTTCAATAATGCCGTTTAGGGAAAGAAATTTCTGTCCTTACCTGGTTTGATCTACATGGAACTCCAGCCCCACAGCAATATGGTTGACTCTGAACCACCCTCTGGGCACTTAGGGATGGGCAATATGTGCTGACCTAGCCGGTGACGTTCACATCCTGTGAATGAATAAAGAGATCCGATTGCATGCTCACCCTAAGAGACCCACCAGCAGCCATTTCCCCCACCAACTCAGAACCAGGTACTCAACTGTGCCTCCATCAACATGTGAAAACTCTCCCAAGACACGATATCCACCCCGTCAACATTTGACCAAACCTCCCAAAATTCAACTGCCACAGGAGCTGGCCCATTTCTTTACTCTCACTCACTTACCTGCCACCTACATCCTCAGCTCAGTGGTTTGCACTGTTGCCTCACAGTGCCAGGAAACTGGTTTGATTCCAGCCTAGGGGACAGTCTGTATAGATGTTACACGTTCTCCCCATGTTTGTATGGGTTTCTTCCAGGTGCTTCAGTTTCCTTCCACATCCAAAGATGAGCACATCAAGGCCATGTTAAATTGCCCATAGTGTCCAGGGATGTGTACGCTATGTGGGTTAATCATGGTAAATGTGGGGTCATGGGGATGGGGGTTGCTGGGTCTGGGTGGGATGCTTTTTGGAGGGACAGTGGGGACTTGATAGACCAAATGGCCTATTTCAGCACTGTCAGGATCCTATTATTTATGAACTACCTTCTAATCTAACACCTCTCCTACCCCCATCTGTCCACCAACCAACTTACCCACCTGACACTGTCCCCTCACACATATGCCAAAATATCTACTCACCCACCTACTTAATCTACCTTCTTTGTTTAGTCATATCCATGTGTCTTCGAATTGCACTGTACTAACAATGTAATCTTCTCATTTCAGTGCATTCTAACAGCTACTGACCCTATAGTATTTATACTCAGTGATGTACATGCAGTGATTGTAACAAGGTCAGCGAGGTGAATTTTATAGAATATGAGTTTCCTGTTTCGGACTCTAACTCTGATCCAATCAGGGAGCCATGGCTTACAGAAATAAACAGGAGTGTCAGAGGTTCTGTTCACTCTGAGAGCTGGTACTGAAGGAGATAGATTAGTGCCAAGGACTGTCCATATGTGAATAAATTGATGACAGGATACCAGTCTCTGTGGAGTTATTTCAGCGCAGTTTCCTGAATCATTGTAAAGTTGCTCCAGCATTCTATATAGAGACAAAAAAAAACTACACATGATGGAATCCAAGGTAGACAGGAAGGAGGCTAGAAGAACACAGGAAGCCAGGCAGCATCAGGAGGTGAAAAAGTCAACATTTTTGGATGTAACCCTTCTTTGGGGTCCTGAATGCCTTGCTCAATGCATTGCATCTTTGGGAAGAATCATGCTTTGGAAGTCGGGCCCTAAAATGGTTGAAAGGTTAAAAGGTAAGAAGGTGATTACAAAGTAACTTTTGTCTGAACTGAATTGAAAATCGGGATTTTGACCCAGACTGGAAGACCATCGACCCTGATATTACAATACAGCATTGAGTAAAATTAAACATTACATTATAAAGTCAAAAATCACCAGGTTATAGCCCAACAGGTTTATTTAGATGTACTGCCTTTCAGAGCACTGCTCCTTCATCATGTGGTTTTGGAGAGTAAGATCGTAAGACACAGAATTTATAGCATAAGTTTACAGTATGAAATTACGTATTTAAAAAGACCTGGATTGTTTGTTAAGTCTCTCATCTTTTAGAATGACTATGTTGGTTTCAGTTCTTTCAAATGTATAGCCCAGAACTTTTTTTTAAAGTTACATTCTCAAGTGAATTTTAACAATAGGTGCCATGTCGTCCCAGATAATGTATTGAAGGTATGAGGTGCTCTGTGTGAAGCTGTCTGTGCCCCAACGTTCAGATTGATTCTATTTCTAAAAAAGGAATTTACAGAATCTTACATGGATTCATGTAATGTAACAAAATATAATTCATGCACTGTAACAAAATGTAATTCTGCAAGTACAAATTCACCCAACAAACGAATATGGGTGTGTGTGTACAGGGGGTAGTTATAAGTTTCTGTGAGAGAGTGTGTGCATGTGTATGAGTGTGAATGTAAAGGGGTATAAGTCTGCGAGAGGGTGTGCGTGGGTGTGAGTGTGGGTGTGTATGTGTGAGCGTATGAGAGAGAGCTTGTGTGTGAGAGGGTCTGCGTGAGTGTGTGTGTGTGTGCGCGTGTGTGTGTGCACAAAGTTAGCTGTCAGCCACTGCTCAGCCACTTTGCGTTGTTGCCTGTCCCAAAGTCCGTCTTGGAGGATGGTCACCCAAAGGTCCGAGGTCGAATGTCCTGGACCACTGAAGTGTTCTCTGACTGGGAGGGAAGACTCCTGTCTGCTGATTGCTGTGCGGTGTCCAATCATCCATTGCCATAGCCTCTACTCGGTCTCGCTAATGTACCATGCCTTGGGGCACCCTTACTTGCAGCCTTACCTACAGAAAATTGCAACATTAGTCATTGTGCCAACAATGTTGCCTAAGTAATACCTAAATGACTTATTTTAAACATGCTGCACAAATGGAGACTGACTTTTCTCTGTTTGAATTATCCTACTTCCACTTTTGGCCTCTCAAAGGTTTTAATGCATACGCTGTTTGCAATATTCACAGTTAAATTGCCGTGGCTGTTACTTATGTGGTTGAGAGTACAGTATATTGCCCCATTAAAAGAGCAGGTCAAGTGACCCAGAGATGGGAACAAAGTAGGCAGTCTAAAAACTGACGGTGGAGCTAGGAGGGCACACAATAAAGTATTCCCTGTTCTCGGTTATCCTCTACCTCCCTTGTGTTCTATTTATGACTCTGGTGAACCACAAACACCATAACTGGTGATGAGGGTGAGATCCAGCCCAGAAATTATATGCGAACGCCATTTTTTGGGGATGGAAGGACGTCACCCAGACTTGGAAAAGAGTGCAGGATTATAGAGATAACATCAATGGAAGCAATCACAAGGGGGCTTAGGCTCTGGTTGACACCGGAGGAGGGGAGTACTCACTCAGAAGCTACCAAAGTCTCGCAGAGCGTGGTTGTGGGGAGACCCAGTTGTGGGCAACATCAGGGAAGAAAGGTATGCTAATGCGATCAGTGGAGGAGTGGCTGGGGCGGACTGCATTCACTAAGGGGACTTTGGTTGTGAACTTCTCAACTCAAGTGATGGGAAAAAGTCTTACCAGTGGAGAAACAAAATGGCAGGCCAATTTGAAGCAATGGGAATGATTGACAAAGAAACAGAAAGTTGGATTCTGTACACCGGATGTTTTGATATTGTAGGGTTCTGGTTTGTCATCAATTATTTGCTGATTTTAGGTGTTGGAATCACCTTCAGATCCCTGGTTCTGACAGTGAAATTATTTAGGACATGTGAAGTGAAGAAGGCAGTAGACAGGTGTTTTAGGGCAAAACATCTCTGTGTTTATTTTAATACAAAAAGTTAAATATAATACAAGAAATAAAGGCAAGTGTAATGAACATGAAATTAACACAATTAACAATGCAGAGGATAGCAATTACAAAGAACAAAGAACATTACAGCTCAGGACGGGCCCCTCAACCCTCCAAGCCTGTGTCAATCCATATCCTCTATCTAAATCTGCTGCCTATTTTCTAAGGATCCATATCCCTCTGCTCCCTGTCCATTCGTGTATCTGTCTAGATACATCTTAAATGATGCTATCATTCCTGCCCTACTACCTCCACTGTAAATGCATTCCAGGCACTCACCATCCTCTGCGTGAAGAACTTTCCTTGTATATCTCCCCTAAACTTTTCCCCCCTTACTTTGAACTCGTGACCCCTAGTAATTGAGTCCCCCACTCTGGGAAAAATGTTCTTGTTATCCACCCTGTCTACACCTCTCATAATTTTGTCGGCCTCAATCAGGTCCCCCCTCAACCTCCTTCTTTCCAATGAAAATAATCCTAATCTACTCAATCTCTCCTCATAGCTCGCACCTCCAACCTGAAATAAACCCAAAAAAGGATGTCAGAGCACAGTCTACAAGTAAGAAAGTGGATATGCAAGTTTTTTTTTACATACCTGGGCCATGTAATCAATAGTAAGGCACCGTAGAAGACAGAGGCTGTCATGGAAGTCCCTAGACCCAGAGAATGTGTCTCAATTGAGATTGTTCTTGTGTCTTATGGCAAGTTTGTATCTGATCTCACAACCATGCATTAGTTACTGGGAAAAGGGTGACCATGGAAATGGACTCAGGAATGTGAGGAAGCTTACCAGGTAGTGAAGCAAGCCTTAAAACGGTCGGAAGTGTTGACTCATTTCCACCCAAAGTTGCCCCTGCAGTTGGCGCATGACACCTGGCCTTATTGGCTGAGTGTTGCACGTTACACATCTTACCCAACAGAGAGGAAAGGCACATTGTGTACACATTGAAGTCTCTAACAAAGATGGAGGAGAAATATGCCCAAGTGGAAAAGGAAATTGTGTTCAGTGTTCAGTCGTTCACCCATTTCTTTATGGCAGGCACTTGGTGCTGCTGACGGACCACATGCCGCTAACCTGTATTTTTAGCCCATATATGGGGATATTGTCGATGGCAGCAGCACACCTGCAGAGATGGGCATTGGTTCTGACAGCTCACTCATATGAAAACAGATACCGACATTCGGAGAAGCGCAGCAATGCAGATGTTTTGACAAGGTTACTACTACCAAGGAATAACAATGTTCCTGACTGGAACCTGAAAACCTACTTTTCCCCAGGAAGAAAAGGTACCAGTGTCGGCAAATCAGGTGCAGAATGTTACCTGGAATGACCCAGTCTTGAGCCTATTAGTGGACTTAGTCTGGAGGAGAAAGACTTGTCATAGAAACAGCCCAGAATTACGCCTTTACCTGTCCAGGAGTTGGGAATTGTCCATATCAGATGAGTATTTAATGTGGGGAATGAGAGTTGTTATCTTTCCCCATTAAGGTAAAAACTGGTGGAACCAGAGCACCAAGGGCACCCCGTCATGGCGTAAATGAAGAAAATAGCCAGGAACACTTCCAGATTGAGGAGAAAACAGGATTGTGCAAATCCTGTGCATTAATATAGAAGGCATGCAGCTGTGGCAGCAGATTCATATTAACTTTGTGGGAACCAATCGAGCAACTAATTCTTTTAGTGATCTTGGATACCCACTCTAAATGGCATAAAGTGGTTATGTAATCCTTTGTTATCACTGTAGCTTGAATGGAGCTGTTGGCATGTCTTCCTTCTTCTGCCCACATCTCAATATTATCGAGGTAAAAACAATGACAGCAGATGCTGGAAACCAGATTCTGGATTTGAGTGGTGCTGGAAAAGCACAGTAGTTCAGGCAGCATCCGAGGAGCAGGAAAATCGACGTTTCGGGCAAAAGCCCTTCATCAGGGATACAGGCAGAGAGCCTGATGTCTGGTGGTGAGGGAGCGGCGGTGAAGGAGGCCCAGGACCTCCATGTCCTCGGCAGAGTGGAAATGTTGGGCCACAGGGCGGTGTGGTTGATTGCTACGGGTGTCCCAGAGATGTTCCCTAATCACTCTGCTAGGAGGCGTCCACTCTCACCAATGTAGAGGAGACCGCATCGGGATCAACGGATACAATAAATGATATTGGTGGATGTGCAGGTAAAACTTTGATGGATGTGAAAGGTTCCTTTAGGGCTTTGGATGGAGGTGAGGGAGGAGGTGTGGGCACAGGTTTTGCAATTCCTGCGGTGGCAGGGGAAGGTGACAGGATTGGAGGGTGGGTTGTAGGGGAGCGTGGACCTGACCAGGTAGTCACGGAGGGAACGGTCTTTGCGGAAGGCGGAAAGGGGTGGGGAGGGAAATATATCCCTGGTGGTGGGGTCTGTTTGGAGGTGGCAGAAATGTTGGCAGATGATTTGGTTTATGCTAAGGTTGATAAGGTGGAAGGTGAGCACCGGGGCATTCTGTCCTTGTTACGGTTGGAGGGGTGGGTCTGAGGGCGGAGGTACGGGATGTGGATGAGATGCATTGGAGGGCATCTTTAACCACGTGGGAAGGGAAATTGCGGTCTCTAAAGAAGGAGGCCATCTGGTGTGTTCTGTGGTTGAACTAGTTTTCCTGGGAGTAAATATGGCAGAGGCGGAGGAATTGGGAATACAGGATGGCGTTTTTGCAGGAGGTAGTGGGAAGAGGTGTAATCCAGGTAGCTGTGGGAGTCGGTGGGTTTGTAAAAAATGTCAGTGTCAAGTCGGTCATCATTAATGGAGATGGAGAGGTCCAGGAAGGGGAGGGTGGTGTCAGAGATGGTCCAGGTAAATTTAAGGTCAGGGTGGAATGTGTTGGTGAAGTTGTTGAATTGCTCAACCTCCTCGCGGGAGCACAAGGTGGCGCCAATGCAGTCATCAATGTAGCGGAGGAAGAGGTGGGGAGTGGTGCCAGTGTAATTACGGAAGATCAACTGTTCTACGTAGCCAACAAGGAGACAGGCATAGCTGGGGCCCATATGGGTGCCCATGGCTACCGCTTTGGTCTGGAGGAGGTGGGAGGATTCGAAGGAGAAATTGTTAAGGATGAGGACCAGTTCGGCCAGACAAATGAGAATGTCGGTGTAAGGGTACTGTTGGGGACGTCGGGACAGGAAGAAATGGAGGGCTTAGAGGCCGTGGTCATGGCGGATGGAGGTGTAGAGGGATTGGATATCCATGGTGAAGATGAGGCGTTGGGGGCCAGAGAAAGGGAAGCCTTGGAGGAGGTGGAGGGCGTGGGTGGTGTCTCGAACTTATGTGGGAAGTTCCTGGACTGGGGGGATAGGACAGTGTCGAGGTAGGTAGAGATGAGTTCAGTGGGGCAGGAGCATGCTGAGACAATGGGTCGGCCAGGGTGGTCAGGCTTGTGGATCTTGGGAAGGAGGTAGAACCGGGCAGTGCAGGGTTCCCGGACTATGAGGTTGGAAGCTGTGGGTGGGAGATATCCTGAGGTGATGAGGTTGTGTATGGTCTGGGAGATGATGGTTTAGTGA
>NC_057711.1:79052724-79055927 GCF_004010195.1 Chiloscyllium plagiosum | reverse complement strand
TGAGTCCTTTGCTGAGGACTGATCGTTCGTCCTCAGTGAGGGGGAGGTCAGGGGGAATGGTGAAAACTCGGCAGGGCTGGGAGCTGGGATCTGGTGTGGGTGTGGAGCTGGGAGTGGGGGCGCAGCTGGTAACTGGAGTGGATGAGATGGTGGGGGGAATGGGGGTGGAGTCATGAGCAGGGGTGGTGTTCCCCTCAGGGTTCTGGGGTGCGGGGATGGTGACAATGGGATCTCTGGGGGGCATGTCAGCAGAATGCAGGTGAGTGGCGTTGGTGGGGGCGGAAGTGGTGACAAACATGGCAGTGGGGGGGCGGAAGTCACTTAGCGTGTGACATCAGCGATGGTGTGAGGGGCGGAAGTGATGTCACATGTGGTGCATGAGAAATTGTGAGGGGCAGAAGTAGCCATGATGGGGGCAGAAGTGACATCATCAATCAGCGTGGGGATGGTGGCTGCATGAGCCGCATGGCTCATGGCAGTCGAGCAGTTCCAGAGGCTGGGAGAATCTTCTGGAACGTTTGAGGAGCGCTGGTTATGGAGCTGGGTAGATAAAAATTTGTTGTACTTACAGTTTTTGGTGAGATGGAGTTGAAATACTGTTTGTTGAGAGTATGAATTCTCCTGAGGATGTAGTACAGAAGGGGTCCTTTGCAATTCTGAGAGAGTGTGGCCCTCAGCTGAGGCAGGGCTGACTGTAGAGAGGTTAGGTGCCGGCGCATTGCTGCAAGCGTGGAGCAGAGGATCTTGAAGGAGAACTGTTGCTGGTGGTTGTGAATCTGTAGTCTGTACTGTTTGTCCTGTTTGGTTCCGAACTCTGCTGGTTTAAAGGTGGTCCGGAATCCATGTGGGATGAGTTGGTTATGGAGGCAGGCACTGAGGAAGCAAATGTGGCTGTGGTAGCGAGTTTGTTTCAGGACATGGTTGAATAGCTTCAGGGCAGAGGAAATGACCTGGGAGTTGAAATGGGAGAGGGACTCTGAGATTCTTGTAGAGAATCCAGCACCACTCTAATCTCAATACTGTCTACCCTATGCAATTTCTCGCTGTCCTCACCTTCATTTTTTTTTCAAATTCACTCCTTCAAAATAAGTTGTGCCAGGACGATGCTCCTATGTCTTTGTTCCAAATGTCAGCCCTTGGCTATCTTTCAAAGAAAATAAGAGCAGGAGTAAGCCATTCAGCCTATCGAAACTGCTCTCCATTTAACACGATCATGGCTGGTCCTCTACCTCAATGCCATACTCCCTCTCTCTCCCCATACCAGTTGGTATCTTTAGCTTCTGAATATGACTTACATTTTTCTAAAATGTATTCAGTGATGTAGCACCCACAACTTTCACTAGTAGAGAATTCTGCAGGTTCACCAACCTCTGAGTGAAGAAATTTCTCCATATCTCAGTCCACAACTTACCTGCTCCATAGCAACCCGAAGCTTCAGCTTTTATATTCGATCTAATCAATTCGTTCGGTTTTCTGTTCTGCAATTTCTAATGCACCACTAAAGTAAAACAAAGCACTGTCAATGCTGAAGATCTGAAACAAAAACAGAAATTTCTAGTGAAATTCAGTCGATCTAGCAGCACCTACAGAGAGAAAGCACAGTTGACATTTCAAGTCCAGTGAGTGGAATAGTATAATATTTACCATACTTGGATCAAATTTTAAATTGAACTGTGGCCCTAAATAGTCAGAGGGAAATTGAGAAACAAACTTGTAAGGAGATCTCAGCTGTCCGTAAGAAAAACAGGGTGGTTATGGTAGGGGATTTTAACTTTCCAAACATAGACTGGGCCTGCCATAGTGCTAAGGGTTTAGATGGAGAGGAATTTGTTAAGTGTATACAAGACAATTTTATTATTCAGTATGTGGATGTACCTACTAGAGCAGGTGCAAAACATGACTTACTCTTGGGAAATAAGGCAGGGCAGGTGACTGAGGTGTCAGTGGGGGAGCACTGAGGGGCCAGCGACCATAATTCTATTAGATTTAAAATAATGATGGAAAAGGATAGACCAGATCTAGTAGTTGAAG
Source organism: Chiloscyllium plagiosum (assembly GCF_004010195.1). Classification (NCBI taxonomy): domain Eukaryota; kingdom Metazoa; phylum Chordata; class Chondrichthyes; order Orectolobiformes; family Hemiscylliidae; genus Chiloscyllium; species Chiloscyllium plagiosum. The sequence goes on along the minus strand of NC_057711.1, from coordinate 79,053,896 downwards.
TTCTAAATTGGAGAAAGGCAAATTTTGACGGGATTAGGCAAGAACTTTCGAAAGCTGATTGGGGGCAAATGTTCGCAGGTTAAGGGATGGCTGGAAAATGGGAAGCCTTCAGAAATGAAATAACGAGAATCCAGAAAAAGTATATTCCTGTTAGGGTGGAAGGAAAGGTAGAGGAATGCTGGATAACTAAAGAAATTGAGGGTTTGGTTAAGAAAAAGAAGGAAGCATATGTAAGGTATAGACAGGATAGATCGAGTGAATCCTTAGAAGAGTATAAAGGAAATAGGAGTATACTTAAGAGGGAAATCAGGAGGGCAAAAAGGGGACATAAGATAGCCTTGGCAAATAGAATTAAGGAGAATCCAAAGGGTTTTTACAAGTACATTAAGGACAAAAGGGTAATTAGGGAGAGAATAGGACCCCGCAAAGATCAGCAAGGCTGCCTTTGTGTGGAGCCGCAGAAAATGGGGGAGATACTAAATGAGTATTTTGCATCAGGATTTACTGTGGAAAAGGATATAGACTGTAGGGAAATAGATGGTGACATCTTGCAAAATGTTCATATTACAGAGGAGGAAGTGCTGGGTGTCTTGAAACGGGTAACAGTGGAAAAATCACCAGGACCTGATCAGGAGTACCCGGGAACTCTGTGGGAAGCTAGAGAAGTGATTGCTGGGCCTCTTGCTGAGATATTTTTTTTTTTTTAGATTAGATTACTTACAGTGTGGAAACAGGCCCTTCGGCCCAACAAGTCCAACAGGTGAGGTACCGGAAGACTGGAGGTTGGCAAATGTGGTGCCACTGTTTAAGAAGGGCGGTAAGGACAGGCCAGGGAAGTATAGACCAGTGAGCCTGACGTCGGTGGTGGGCAAGTTGTTGGACGGAATCCTGAGGGACAGGGTGTACATGCATTTGGAAAGGCAAGGAATGATTAGAGATAGTCAACATGGTTTTGTGCATGGGAAATCATCTCGCAAACTTGATTGAGTTTTTTGAAGAAGTAACAAAGAGGATTGATGAGGGCAGAGCGGTAGATGTGATCTATATGGACTTCAGTAAGGCGTTTGACAAAGTTCCCCATGGGAGACTGATTAGCAAGGTTAGATCTCACGGAATACAGGGAGAACTAGCCATTTGGATACAAAACTGGCTCAAAGGTAGAAGATAGAGGG
>NC_057711.1:79026499-79052615 GCF_004010195.1 Chiloscyllium plagiosum | reverse complement strand
GTAAGGTCCTAGGGAGTGTTGCTGAACAAAGAGACCTTGGAGTGCAGGTTCATAGCTCCTTGAAAGTGGAGTCGCAAGTAGATAGGATAGTGAAGAGGACGTTTGGTATGCTTTCCTTTATTGGTCAGAGCATTGAGTACAGGAGTTGAAAGGTCATGTTACGGCTGTACAGAACATTGGTTAGGCCACTGTTGGAACATTGTGTGCAATTCTGGTCTCCTTCCTATTGGAAAGATGTTGCGAAACTGGAAAGGATTCAGAAAAAATTTACAAGGATGTTGCCACGGTTGGAGGATTTGATCTATAGGGAGAGGCTGAACAGGCTGGGGCTGTTTTCCCTGGACCGTCGGAGGCTGAGGGGTAACCTTATCTAGGTTTACAAAATTATGAGGGGCGTGGATAGGATAAATAGGCAAAGTCTTTTCCCTGGTGTTGGGCAGTCCAGAACTAGAGGGCATAGGTTTAGGGCGGGAGGGGAAAGATATAAAAGAGACCTATGGGGCAACTTTTTCACTCAGAGTGGTACGTGTATGAAATGAGCTGCCACAGGAAGTGGTGGAGGCTGCTACAATTGCAACATTTAAAAGGCATTTGGATGGGTACATGAATAGGAAGGGTTTGGAGGGATATGGGCCAGGTGCTGGCAGGTGGGACTAGATTGGGTTGGGATATCTGGTCGGCATGGACGGGTTGGACTGAAGGGTTTGTTTCCATGCTGTATATCTCTATGACTCTATGAGATGTGTAACTTTGGAACTTTGGATCTTTGAATATAAGATACATTAAGAAAGTAAACATTTTGTATGTCCTTAAAATGTCCATTTATATAAGAACACATGAAATAAGAAAAGGTTATTGGCCCACCAAATCCACTCCTTTTTCAGACCATAAATGGTCAGTAATGTCCATGTGATTGTCTAAAGGGAAATTCTGCTTAAATGCTCTGTAACAATACATTGATATCGAAAGCATTTGAAGCAAGAAGATTAACTCATTATGTTTCATTCTGTGTATCTGACGTCCTGTTACATAGACATAATACATTTCAGCACACACTCAAGTTGTCAGTCCATTCTTTTCAAAATAAAAGTATTATCTTGAGTAATACGTGCACCAACACTACTCTCATCATCCAAGTTACCACTCTGATCGGACACAATCATAACTTCATTGTGTAGAATTTCGCAACATTCCAAATGCATCCACATATACACGAGGCAAATTACTGCCAACTCTCGAAGGTCATCGAGACAGATGATTCCAGCTGTGTGCATCTATGCCTGGCAGGTTTGTTATTATAAAAATAAATGTCTTCTTCCGGTAGCTAAATCTGTTTTAAATTCTGTTAATATCCCTAAAGATGGTAACATTTTGAAGCTGGATTACTAAGCTCATGAGAAATTTTCAGGTGAGTGAACTCCGAAATAGCCAGCTGCCTAAAACTCAACTTCTGAGCCGTCTTATTATCCTTTGGGAAAGTCCACAGCACGGCAGATACACAATCTCATGAATGTGCTCCCTGGTCATGCCCACATCTCAAGATAATTTTTTATCTCTTCCAGTGACTCATCTCACTCTATTTTACTATATTTTAGCAGTTCAATAATAGCAAATGTACAAATTATTTAATACAGCTTCTCACCTTTGAGGCTTGCATAAGTCAGGAATAAGTTAATCATTTAAATAAAGATTCACTTCATTGTTTGATTTATTTCTCAGATTGTGTGGTGCTACAAATGTTTTTAAAAAGTATAAACTTGAGGTTTCTAGCAGGAAATTAATCAGCCAAAATAAAATACCTGGAATAAGCAACAACACGAATCAGTGTTACAAAATGCTTGTGATGAAATCATTATATAAAATATGGTATGACAGTACTATTATCATAAAACAGCAATTTGTCATGAGCCACACCAACAAAGCTATATATGGCTATATAGAACTTCAAAGGATTTATAACACAGAAATGGACCATTTGACCCAACAAACTCACACTCTACTTGAGCTTCCTCATATCTTTCCTTATCTATTCTCTTCTCCAAAATATGTTTGGCTATCACCTCCTTCAATGCATCTATACTAATCACTTTAACCTTTCCCTGCGGTGCTGCACTGGTATATTTTCATAGAGTAATAGAGATGTACAGCATGGAAACAGCCCCTTCAGTCCAACTCGGCCATGCCAACCAGATATCCCAACCTAATGTAGTCCTATTTGCCAGCACCCGGTCCATATCCCTTCAAAACCCTTCCTATTCATATACCCATCCAGATGCCTTTTAAAATTGCAATTGTAGCAGCCGCCACCACTTCCTCTGGCAGCTCATTCCATACACGTACTACCCTCTGCGTGAAAACGTTGCCCCTTAGGTCTCTTTTATATCTTTCCCCTCTCACCCTAAACCTATGCCCTCTAGTTCTGGATTCTCCCACCCCAGGGAAATGACTTTGTCTATTTACCCTATCTGTGCCCCTCATTATTTTATAAACCTCTATAAAATCTCCCCTCAGCCTCTGACACTCCAGGGAAAACAACCCCAGCCTGTTCAGCCTCTCCCTATAGCTCAAATCTTCCAACCGTGGCAACATGCTTGTAAATCTTTTCTGAACCCTTTCAAGTTTCATAACATCCTTCCTATAGAAAGGAGGCCAGAATTGCACGTAACATTCCAAAAGTGGCCTAACCAATGTCCTATACAGCTGCAATATGACTTTCCAACTCCTGTACTCAATACTCTGACCAATAAACAGTCATAGCGATATACAGCACAGAATGAGGCCTTTCAGTCCAACTCGTCCATGCCGACCAGATATTCCATATAAATCCAGTCCCATTTACCAGCATTTGGCTCATATCCCTCTAAACCCTTCCTATTTATATACATATCCAGATATCTTTTAAAAGCTGTAATTATACCAGCCTCAATTACCTCTTCTGGCAGCTCATTCCATACGCACACCACCCTCTGCATGAAAGTGTTGCCCCTTAGGTCCCTTTTAAATCTTTCCCCTCTCACCATAAATCTATGCCCTCCCATTTTGGACTCTGTCATCCCAGGGAAAAGACCTTGTCTATTTATCCTATCCATGCCCCTCATGACTTTATAAACCTCTATAAGGTCACCCCTTAAGCCTCCAATGCTCCAGGGGAAATAGCCCCAGTCTATTCTCGCTTTCCCTATAGCTCAAGCCCTCCAACCCTGGTAACATTAAGTCACTGGAAAGACCAGCATTTATTGCCTAGTCCCAAATGCCCTTAAACAGAATAGCTTGCTGAGTTATTGCAGTGGGCAGATCAGAGTTAACTACATTGCTATGGTCTGGAGTCACATGTAGGTCTGATTAGGTAAGAATGGCAGATTACTTTCCCTAATTGACATTAGAGAACCAGTTTTATTTTCTACAACAACTGATGATAACTTAATAGTTACCAGTACTGAAGTAAGCTATTAATTTCAGATTTTTTCATTGAAGTTAAATTACATCAGTTGACATTGTGGTATTGAACCCATTCTGCTAGAGTATTATCTGGATTACTTGTCCAGTGACATTACAATTATAACAACATCTCCACTTGTATTGTCTTTGAAAGGATTGTGTTTAACTGTGTTCTTGAATACCTACATTTTATGTAGGTACGTTCACAATACTGTTAGGTAGAATGTTTCAGCAATTTGACTCAGTCACAACGAAGGAAGATCCTTTAATTTCAAGTCGAAATGGTCTGTGACTAAGAAAGAGACATTGGAGGTTAAACGTGAAGGTGCTCCATTTTTCCAGAGGATTTCTGAGCCTTCCCGCAAAGGTGGATGCAAATTTTGCTAGTTTACTCAGTCAACCTGAGACATGACTGGACGCCATCCCTATTGAATGGCATGGTGGCTCAGTCGTAAGCATTGCTGCCTCACAGCACCAGGGACCTGGGTTTGATTCCAGCCTTGGGAGACTGTCTGTGTGGTGTTTACACATTCTCCCCATGTCTGCGTGAGTTTCCTCTGGATGCTTTGGCTTCCTCCCACAATCCAAAGGTGTGCAGGTTAGGAAATTGGGCATGCTAAATGGCCCATATTGTTCAGGGATGTGTAGATTAAGTGCATTAGTTAGAAGTAAATGTCAAGTAATAGGTTAGGGGAATGGGTCTGGGTGGGTTACTCTTTGGAAGGTTGGTGTGGTCTTGTTGGGCCGAAGGGCCTGTTTCCACACTGTAGGGATTCTATGATTCTGTTTTCCCCCCTTGTTCTTCTAATTGGTAGAAGTAATGAGTTTGGAAAGTACTGTCAAAGGAGGCCTGGAAAGTTATTGCAATGCATCATGTAGATTTTGTACATTGTTGTCGCTGTGAACATGTGATGGGGGGAGTAAATATTTAAAGTGTTGGATGGGGTGATGAGCAAACATTGTCCTGATGGATCCAGGCTTCGTGACAGCTTTCGGATCTGCAATCATCCAGACAAGTGGATAGTATATGATCACGCTCTTGGCTTGTGCCTAGTAGATGATGCACAGGTTTTGAGGAGTCAAAAAATGAATTACTGTAATAGAATTCCCAGTCTCTTGCCTGTTCTTTTAGTTGCAGTGTTATATGGTTGGTCCAGTTAAATTCCTATCTAACAGTAATCCCCAGGATATGCATGTTGGGAAATTTATTGAGGTGCTGGTGTTGGACTGGGGTGGACAAAGTTAAAAATCACACAACACCAGGTTAGAGTCCAACCGGTCCACTTGGAAACACAAGCCCTCTGAGCTAGCTGCCTGATGAAGGAGCAGTGCGCCAAGAGCTTGTACTTCCAAACAAACCGGTTAGACCACAACCCAGTGTTATGGTAAATTTAATGATATTCAATGCTGACAGAGTTCAATTTTAGATTCTCTCTTGTTAGAGATGGTGACTGCCTGGCACTAATTAGGCCAAGTCTGAATGTCACCTGGGTCTTGCTGCCATGTAGACATAGCCTGTTTCAGTACCTGAGGACTTATGAACGGTGCTAACCATTGTGCAATCATTAATGAACCTCCCCATTTCGGATATCATGATGAAAAGGTCATTGGTGAAGCAGCAAAAAGTTTCATTGTGAATCTCCTTTCAGATTTCTTGATGACTATATTACAATAATGGCCTCTAGCTATGATCCACCCAGCAGAGGATATATTCTCTTTATTCACTCCATCAGAAAACCTTTCCTAATTTTAAAGATCTCTCTTTGGACTCCCATCAGTCTTCTTTTTTCAAGCAAAAAGAGACCAAGTCTGTCAATCTTTAGTTGTATACATCTTCATTTCCAATATAATCAGAGAGTCATGGAGTCATAGAGATGTACAGCACAGAAACAGACCCTTCAGTCCAACTTGTCCATGCCGACTAGATATCCTAAACTAATCTAGTCCCATTCGCCAGCATTTGGCCCATATCCCTCTAAACCCTTCTTATTCATATACCCATCCAGATGCCTTTTAAATGTTGTAATTGTACCAGCCTCCACCACTTCCTCTGGCAGCTCATGAGTGGGTTGAACAGGGTTAATAGAGTAAAACTGTTTCCACTTGTAAAGGAGAAAAGAATGAGAGGGCAGAGATTTAAAGTGACATGCAAACAAAACAATTGTGACAGGAGAAAACTTTTTCACACTGCAAGTTGTTAGGATTTGAATGCACTGCCTGGAAATGTGGTGGAGGCAGGTTCCACTGAGATATTCAAGAAGGCATTGGATGTTTGGGTAGTAGTGGTGAGCATGGATATGGGGAAAAAGCAGGAGACTGGTACTAGATAATAGAAATGGGTGAAATTATAGGACCAGTGTAGGTACAATGGGCTAAACAGCCTCCTTCTGTCCAATACATCACCCTCTGCATGAAAAAGTTGCCTCTTGGGTCCCTTATAAATTTTTCTCCTGTCACCCTCACCCTATGCCCTCTAGTTCTGGACTCTCCCATCTCAGGGAAAAGACCTTGTCTATTTACCCTATCTATGCCCCTCATGATTTTATAAACCTCTATAAGTCCCCCCTCAGCCTCTGACGCTCCAGGAAAACAGCCCCAGCTTATTCAGCCTCTTCCTTTAGCTCAAATTCTCCAACTTTAGCAACACCTTTGTAAATCTTTTCTGTACCCTTGTCATGTTTTTAAAATATTTTTTCTAAAATAGGATAGCCAAAACAGCAAATAATGCTTTAAATGTGATGCGAACATGCGATTTAGGTTTAGCATATTTTTTCTACTTTTCAACTCAGTCCTTCAAGAAATTAAACCTTATGACTGGATTGTATTTTTTTATAGCCATACTAGTCTGTGTTGAAGAGCTTGGTGCATTTGTACTCCACTATTGTTCCTACATCCCATGTATTCTTGGGCTTTTCACATACTTCATGACTTTTCTATTCTTCCTAATTGTTACGATTCCAGTTGATTTTATCTATGGACAAGTCAAATTCCAGACCAAAATCTGGCTTGATAAAAATATTTTGTTTTGTTTTTATTCAACAAGATGGTCTTTCACTGAAATATAAGTATGCAATATTAGTGATATAGTTTTAACAATAAATCAGACGTTTGTTACACAAAGCATATGGAATGAACCAAGCTATTTACATATAGCATAATTTGAAAGATTTTGAAACACAGTAAAAATATGCCATTTATCCCAACATCATCGTTTAACAGTATCCAAACATCAAAAAGAGTTTCTTTCTCTATCGCATTCATAGCTTGAATGTAACTATTTTTTGAATGCCTGGTTATGAATGGTCTTTCTTGATTTCACAATCACAGAATTGTTATGGGACAGAAGGAGGCTTTTTGGCCCATTGTACCTACACTGGACCTATAATTTCATCCATTTCTATTATCTAGTGCCAGTCTCCTGCTTTTTCCCCATATCCATGCACACTACTACTACCCAAACATCCAATGCCTTCTTGAATATCTCAGTGGAACCTGCCTCCACCACATTTCCAGGAAGTGCATTTCAAATTCGAACAACTCGCCGTGTGAAAAGGTTTTCTCCTGTCACACTTGCTTCGTTTGCATGTCACTTTAAATCTATGTCCTCTCATTCTTATTTCCTTTATAAGTGGAAACAGTTTCACTCTATTAACCCTGTTCAACCCACTCATGATTTTGAAAATCCCTATTAGATCTATTTTCAGCCTTCTTCTATCCAGGGAAAAAAGTCCCAACTTCTTCAAACCATCTTTAGTTTATGACGTTTCTCTTTATTGAAAGCATTCTATTAAATTGCTCAGTAAATTAGTCACACACCTAATCTTAGACTTGCTCAGCTTCAGAGTTATAGCCAAACAATACTGATCTGGACTTTTCCACTAAAACCCAACCCTTACACAAAGGCAATCTATTGCCTAACTTTTCTGAACCACTTCCTTTCTCCAGGAGAAATAGTTCTGTATTTTTAATTTCAACCAGGATTTCTATGAACTGAAATCAAAAACTTTCCAAGCTATGGGTTTATCCCCCTAAAGAACAAAATCAATTCCTCGTTATTCTAAACTGAAAGCAATCATATGATTTTCAATGTTTATTCTATCCAATTGTAAATCTCACACAATGCAAGCAAATTCCCACTATCATTCCATAGACACTCTCTCTCTCTTTCTCTCTCTCTCCCTCTCTTGCATACTGGTTTAAAACTACTGACTCCAAAAAACCTGAAAAGTTATTTATTATCCTCTTATATATGCACATACCACAAGTTCAAAGTCCAAAAACTGAAGTAAGTTATATTCATATAATTTTTAAAAATATCATGCACCCTACATCACACTAACAAAATGTACCACTTCACATTTATCTGTGTCAGCCAATTTTTTTGCCCAATTTACAAGTATATTAATGTCCTCCTGTAATTTGGTACAATCCTTCTTAGTGATGACATTCCTGCCAGTTTGGTGTCATGCACAAATTTAGAAATTGCGACACTTATATCAACGTCCAAATTGTTCATGAAAATTATAGAAACATTGAATCGTAAAAGGTAGGAGTACGAGGAGGTCTTTCAGCCATTTTAACCTTCTCCACCATTCATCACGATCATGGCTGATCATTCAACTCAATATCCTATTCCTGCTTTCTCCTATAATCTTTGATCCCTTTCACCACACATGCTATATCTAGCCACTTCTTCCATACATTCAATGGTTTGGCATCGACTACTTCCTGTGGTAATGAACTCCACAGGCTCACCATTCTTTGGGTGAGGAAATGTCTTTTGATATCCGTCCTAAGTGGTCTAGCCTGAATCCTCAGACTGTGATGCCCAGTTCTGTACACACCTACCGTTGGGAACATCCTGCCTGCATCTACCCTGTCTAGTTGTTTTAGAATTTCATAAGTCTCCCCTCATTTGTCTGAACTCCAGCAAAAGCAATCCTAACCTAGTCAATCTCTCCTCAGACATCAGTCCTGACATCACAGAATCAGCCTGGGAAACCATCGCTGCATTCCCTCAAGAGCAAGAGCATCCTTCTTCAGAAAAGGAGACCATGTACAGCATTAACCCTTGCACTGAATACTGTCTAATGCCAGTTTCTCCTTCTCTGCCTTTGAAAACCCACCCTTTGGTCCTCTGCTTTGTGTTTCAAAGCTAGTTAGTATTCCATTCTGCCAATCATTCTCTGACTTCACATCCTCTGACCTTATTCAATAGTCTATTTGGAGCATCTTATCAATATTATAATACAAATAATTATATAAAGAGGGGGTGATGGGCCGCAGATATGGATACAGTCAGAATTTCAAGATGAGAATTCTGGAAATATAGATTTCACACACATCTTATAGGTGTTACCTGCAGGACAACATTTATCAGCTTTCATCAGACTTCCTGCCTAACACGCAGGTTCATTGTCCATCTCTTATAAAGAGTGCTTTAAATATCTTGCCAGTTATTTATCACCTAGTCTTTATATAGGTCATCTAATACTTTACAGAAATCACTGTTTTCAGCTTTGATTTGTAAAAAAATCAGAATTGCAAATAGGAATGCCTATATAATTCTGACAACTTTCTACTGAAGCTCTTTCCCTGTAAAGGGATAAAAGAGATATTGATTTGAAGTCTAACTCGGTGTATTTTGATGCTTGAAGTTTAATCAAAAAGTAACAACATCCCTCAGGGGGACAGGAGTCTTTTAATACAACTTAGAGAGCTATTCATCATATCTTGCTGCTGGATATGACAATTTGTCTTTTATGAAATAAAAATATGAACTCCTTTCACAGTTCAGTTCCCACGAAAAAAAATCTGTAGAGAACTTCTATACTAATTACTTAAGATGAGTATTGCTTAAACTGTTCACTGTTAGTGCAACAGCTCTAGCAGCTCATTTGCATCAACACGTGTCACGCACGATGGAGATGGTTACTGAAGAAGTTGCAGCAGACTATATTACAAACCCCAGTAACTCAGTGGAACAATACATAAAGGCAAGGTAGTCCCAGAGTTGTCTTATCAATGGAGAAAGCACATCTGCTGTCAATCATAGATAACACTATAAGGTGATAAGGACCAACTGCCTACTGAAGCGCACTTCATTTGGTCAAATATACAACAAGGCATCTGTAATATTTCTACTAATGTTTTCAATTGTTCTTGATAAAAGTGGAAATTTCTGCTTTCTAGCTGTATTTTGCACATCATGAAAATAAATATGATCATAAAATTATAAGATGTAGGAGCAGAAGTGGGCCATTCAACCCGAGTCTGCTCCCCGATTTTACAAAGATCATGGCTGATCTGATAATCATCAACTACACTTTCCTGCCCTTTCCTCATAACTTCTGATTGCCTTAATAAATAAAAATCTGTCTACCTCAGCCTTGAATATACGAAATGATTCAACCTTAACAGTTCTCTGCAGTAAAGAATTCCACAAATTCATATCCCTCTGAGAGAAGAAATTCGACCTCATCTCTGTAGATGTCTTAAAGGAGCAACCACTTACACTGAGATTATGGCCTCTGGTCCTAGATTTTCTCACAAGACACATCTACCCCATTAAATTCCCAAAGAATTCTGTATATTTCAATAAAGCCACCTCTCATTCTTCTATATTCAAACAAGTGCAGGCCCAATCTAGTCAACCTCTCCTCACAAGACAGTCTTTCCATAGTTTTGGCAGTGTCTACAATATATGGAAGGATTGTACTGACTTGGTAGAGTATTGAGTTCTGACAGCTTTGCAGTTTGCTTTTCATCAACTTACACTCGTGTACAAATAAGTATTTGTATATTGAACCTGCAGTGCTGCATGTTTAATGACAAGCTCTGCAAATTTGCTTAATTCCATTCATCTCTTTATGGTTCATTTAAACCTAGCTTGACCAGCACCACAGTCACTGTTGCAGCCTGTTCAAAATTTTACAGGGTTACACATAACAGGATTTTTCCCTACCCACTTACCAACAGACAATATTTTGATAACTTTTCTCAATCATGCTGAATATATAATTTTGCAAACACATATCTTCACACATTTCTACTTTTCCTGACCTGTCACCAATAACTCTAAACATACAATGGCACCTATAAATGTCACATATCTTTTCCTCTGAACTAACTGAAACTTGAATGCTGAGAATAGGTCTCACATAAAATACCTGCCACAGTACTTCCCAAACAGTTATAATTAGTTCACCACTTTAGTCAAAAAGTCTTAAGTCAGTTAGTCAATTTTAATATAATTTTCCAGAACCCAGAATTGTCTATAAAACAATTATGAAAAGAGAACCAATTTCATCCCCTAAACTAAACAAATGAAAATATTAATGTATTCACGTTTTCACTTTGGAAGAATAAACCTTTTCATATTTCCAATTGAGTTTGATGCTAGGAAACACATTGGCATGTGGATTTTGCAAGTAATTTGTGAAATTTACATGTTATCTTGTTTTATTTGCCAAAAGAAATGATCAAATGCTAATTTGGATTTGAGGAAGCAACATCTTCAATGAATATGCTAAATGTTAAATACTTTTGCAGTGTGATAAACATATAAATATTGAGCATTACAATACTGTGCTTTTGTTAAACAAGTTGTTATTTTGTTTTGTGCTATCCTGAGATCCAACATCTTTGTGTGGTCTTCTATCAGATTTGAAATACTATGGATTAGTCCACTTGTCCCAAGATATCAGGACAACTCAGCGGTTCTATTTTTTTAAATAGACATATAAAATTCTTTGTTTTAACAGTTAATAACTTCTGTTTTTGTTGCTACTGCCTTTATGTTCCATGTGTTTTCCCATATCCTATTTGTTTAACTTTGTATGCATTCCAAAAACCCACTCTAAAATTAGCGATCAGCTTTGCAAACATTCAAAATTATCATGTCTATAATCATAGAATTAAAGAGCACAGAAGCAAAACTGACAATCCTCAAGCAAATTTAGAAGATTATTATCATCCTTCCCCCTCTATTCCATATATATTGTAGATCATATGTAATTAATGCTATATTAAGAAGGTTACCTCAAGTTTGGCTAAAAATATTTGACTAAGAATGTTACTAAAGTATGAACATTGACAAAAATTCTCAAATTCTTTCTGGACCACTGTAATTTTAGTCCTTCTGGAAAATAAAAAGTGCCTCTGAAGCAAAACCTGTCACTATGAAATATGTAGGTGATCTTGAGAATTTGGTGAGAAATTTAATAGCATTTTCTCATGTTTATACATCCCATCTTGGGAAAATAAAGAAACTGAAGTCATTAATGATGTGAAATGTGTGATAAACAAAGGACATTCTTCTCATTACATTTTGTATTCCTCAGTTTATCTCATATTTCTAAGTGAGGAGATTTTGAATTTGAGCTTAAGACAAATACATTAACACATAGTTAACCTTGATACTTCAGTGTAGTCTTAAAGACTACATTGTTAGAAATGCTCTATTTTGGATGAGATGTTACATCTAACTGATGTGAAAAACAGGCAGGATCGTGATGTGGGATTACTAATGCAACAGCACAGCGACATTGTGAAGCTGGCTAATTTACTTGATTTTTCTGTGAGCTCAATGGTAACAGTGCTGTCTTGTGACAGCATGTGTTAGTAGGGGTCTAAAGCTGAGAGGTAAAGCCATCCTGACCTTTCAAAGTGGATTTGCAATGTTGCTGTCAGGCAGAAGATATAAAAGTTTGAATACAAGCATGAACAAATTCAAGAATAGCTTCTTCCCCGCTGTTGTCAGACTTTTGAATGGACCTCTCAATGTTAATTTTGATCTCTCTATCTCTGCACCTTCTATGCGGCTGTAACAGTGAATTCTGCAGTCTGTTCTGATATCCCAGTATTCTGATATTCTGCACTTTGTATGGTACAATCTGCCTGTATAGCACGCAAGACAACACTTTTCACTGTAATTCGTTACATGTAACGACAATAAATCAATCAAGGAACTTACTCTGAAATCAAAAAAGACATAGTAATGGTACAACATACTGGAGGGCAGGCCAAATGATCTCCTTACACAATGCTAAAGGATTTGATCAAAGGAAAAGGGGTGTGTTTCATCTATGGGGGACAGAAAGTCCTTCAGACATACTTTTAGAAATCAGGTATAACATGTGGCCAAGGCTGTCAGTGCCAGGAGTCAAGCAGCAGTGGCCTAGTCGAATGTCACAACATGGTCAATGACTTCCACGAGTGACAAGATCAGTAATTCAAATGCAATATTCCACCAAATGCACTACTACTCTCACCTTGGTCCAACTGCCAAGTGCACCACATCATACTCTCTCATCTACTAAAAATCTCTATCAATCACAACTCATGGCTAGCATTCATAACATCAGCTCACCCTCAACACTTGCTCATCAGGGATTGATTGACTTTGTGGATTAGTTTACTTAAATCAGTAAAGTATATTACAAATCATGAAACAGGCATTATAACAAATCAACTGACTGGAACAGAAGTAAGGAGAAACTTCTTCAGCCAGAAAGTGATGAATCTATGGAATTCATTGCCACAAGAGGCTGTGGAGGCTAGGTCATTGAGTATATTTAAGACTAAGATAGATATGTTCCTGAATATCATGGGGATGAAGGGTTATGAGGAGAAAGTAGAGAATGGAGTTGAGAATGGGGATTATCAGCCATGATTGAATGGTGCAGCAGATTCGATGGGCTGAATTGTCTAATTTCTACTCCTATGTCTTATGGTCTTATGAATTCCTATGTCTGCAGCTGGTAAACCCACAGTAAACATATTAGCAAGTGTTGTCATAACTTTGTATGCATCAATGTGGATTTGTTAAAGATGAACTCTCTTAAAGGCAAGGTAGATTAGATTAGATTAGATTACTTACAGTGTGGAAACAGGCTCTTCGGCCCAACAAGTCCACACCGCCCCGCCGAAGCGCAACCCACACAGACTCCTACATTTACCCCTTACCTAACACTACGGGCAATTTAGCATGGCCAATTCACCTGACCTGCACATCTTTGGACTGTGGGAGGAAACCGGAGCACCCGGAGGAAACCCACGCAGACACGGGGAGAATGTGCAAACTCCACACAGTCAGTCACCTGAGGCGGGAATTGAACCCAGGTCTCTGGCGCTGTGAGGCAGCAGTGCTAACCACTGTGCCACCGTGCCGCCCACTCATACAATAACCCCTCTTTTCCAAAATAAAGTTTAACTATTTACAATAATAAGTGAATCTACAAGTCTCCACAATGTAAAGACAATTTTCTGATATGTCTAAATTTCATGATGATGATTTTACCGGGTAATGGTACTGTTTTCTCCAGTCACCAGTTATATTTTCAGTCATTTCTCTTTGTCACATTTTTTTGTCATGCACTGCAGTAGCTATTCTAGGACTCATTTACTGGATTAGTGGTGCTGGAAGAGCACAGCAGTTCAGGCAGCATCCGAGGACAGGCAAAATCCGAGGACAGGCAAAATCGAAACGTCGATTTTGCCTGTCCTCGGATGCTGCCTGAACTGCTGTGCTCTTCCAGCACCACTAATCCAGAATCTGGTTTCCAGCATCTGCAGTCATTGTTTTTACCTTAGGACTCATTTATCCTAATACATTACAGCCAGGCTTTCCTTCAGATTAACCATTGTCTGATTTTGTTCCTCAAGCTGCTCCAATGGAGCCTAATCTGTTTTATTGCAAGTTGCTCCAGATCTTTCTGTAAATTGTTAATTTTCTCACCACATTGATGATGGATTTTGTTAACTTTCTTTCTCTTCCAGATCTTCATTCATCTGTATGAGCTGAGGTATCCCTTAGAGAAGATGTCATCATCAAAGAGATAGAATTTTCAAATTTGGATTTTTTCTCAGTCTCTTCTTCATGAACTTTATTTTTCTTCTCTCCATAACAGAAAGATTAGATTTTGGTTCCTCTAATTCAGAAAGAAGTGTAATTTTCCATTCCTTCTTCATACAAAGTTCTGCAAGTATTTCTGGAAGATTTGGATGTGGTTTCTGTCGTTTCTGTGCTATTTGACTTCTTCCATGAATTACATCCAGAGTGAAGTCACAGCATGCTGATATACCTGCAGTTGCTGTCCAACATCTACAATAGAGAACATCTGAGGTATCCAGGCATATTGCATATTTACTCTCGCACAAGTGATGTTGCACATGGAATTGGTGAACAGTTGAATACCGAACGTTTTATATTCATACAATTTATGGCTTCTTGTATCTGTAGGTTTCTTACAATTTGCAGGAGTAGTATATTGGCACTTGTCCCTGTGTCAATCTTAACCAATAGTGAATTGTCAGCAGTTTTCTGAGAATGGTTCATTTGAATTTTCACAAACACATTAGGTAGTGTGATGACATTAATGTGAAATGTGATCATTCTTTGTCTCTAAATTCTAAGGCTCCTATAACTTAAACTCAAATGACAATATTAATATGCTCATTTAAGATGTTAAGTAATAAGGTAACAGGAGGCACCATCTGCACAAAACTCCACACAATAACTCAATCTCTGTTGTTATCATATCTATTGATTCTGTCCCTGTTCATCTTTTCTTTATTTATTTCAGCCTTACAAACATACTCTTGGTTTGATTTTAGTTCTGATGCAGAGTGTGCTCAGTTGGCTGGACAGGTAGTTTGTGATGCAGATTGATACCAACAGCTTGGATTTAATGCACACACCAGCTTGTCATTTGTAGAATGTGGGTGTCACTGGCAGGCCAGCATTTTTTGCCTGTCTCTAATTGTCTCTGTTTGAAGTTTTCCTGAACTCTGCAGGTGTGAAATTCCATGGATCCTACAGGAGATTTTTGCCAGACAGCAACTGAATTTACATCTGCTGTCCTCTTTTGGCCTGTAGCAGACTTCTTCTAAAAAACACATTTTGAGATTAAAGTTAACAATTTCTCCCTTGCTTTGTTTTTTCTGATTTCTAACAGTGAACGTAATACCCCAGATGTGATCTCACAACCATACCTGTACAGCTGCAGTAAAATTTCGTACTTTTACATCTCATTCCTCTTGCAAAAAAAAGTTCCATTATGTGCTTAATCACCCACTGTACTGCAAACTGACTTCATCTGATTGATGTACCAAAAGGCCTACAACCCTCTGTATCACTGATTTCTGCAATCTTTCTCCATTTATTTTCCTATTCTTCCTTTCCAAAGTGGACAAGTTTACCCATGTTATATTCCGTCTGCCAAATGTTTGCCCATGTCTGCAAAAGGATTACCTCCTCCAATCTGAGGCATCTGTAAGGAGAGAAAAGAGCTGATCGTTCGAGACTAACTGACCCTTTGTCAAAGCTTTGACAAAGAGTCAGTTAGACTCGAAACGTCAGCTCTTTTCTCTCCTTACAGATGCTGCCAGACCTGCTGAGATTTTCCAGCATTTTCTCTTTTGGTTTCAGATTCTAGCATCCCCAATAATTTGCTTTTACCTCCTCCAATCTATCTGACTTCTCCAATCTTTGTTCATATCTAACATTCCTCATCCCTCATTTTCATGAATCTTTTCTGCATTCTCTCCAATGCCTTTACATCCATTGTTAATTCTGGCACTCAGAATTGGACACAATGAGCCAGCTGAGCTGAAATGTTCACGTACAACAAGTTCAGTGTAACTTCCTTGCTTCCATATTTTATGCCCCTATTAATAGTGCCCTACCACCTTCAATGACTTGTGCTTATAAACATTCCATTGCACATTAAAAACATTGCTCCAGCATTGTTCCAGTAACCTTTTTTGAATTACACCCTGTTAAAAAAAATAACTTAAACAAAAATGGGACACTAATTGACTCCCTCTACCTGAATTAGCTGTTATTAATCCATCATTATGTAGTGATTAGATTTAGACGACAACAGTAAATAACTTCATGCACAAATGAAGTCTTGTACAAATGTAATCCACTGATATATCCATGGTCTGTACTATTGATGGCAAAGAGTCAGATAAAAGGAATTCCTCAAGTCCACAAACATAAGTCCACCATAATTCTCTAGTCCATGTTTAAACTTTAAGGTCACAAAAATACATTAAAATAATCCAATCCCAACCCTCCCACCTTCCTCCAATCTCAAATTTAATTTTCCAATAGGATTGATCGATCAAGTTCAGATTGGGAAAAACATCAGATGAAAATGGACACTATTTTCTGAATGTAAACTATGAAAACTTAATGATATCTGATAAATCTACTTCATTGTATTTCCATTGGAATGTGGTATTCCACCTGATATATCAAAGGGTAAAGAAATCCATGGTTATGGGCCATTATCAAAGTACCAAATGATTCTTGAAAACCTGGCTTTAAAATATATTGAAATGGATATTGAGATGTGCAAGAACTATCAGTTTAAAAACTACGCTATTTGAATAATACGGACAGTGATTAACTTTGCAGGTAGAAATGGAATTGAGGCAAAATACTATAATAAATCTTTCAAGTCTAATGATATATTATTTCAAGATAGAAGTTCATTTAATCCTGACTGAATAGCTTTTGGAAAATTCAAGTCATTTCTCTTAAAGCCAGATGTTTATTAAGAAAGCAATCAAAATAACTTAAGCCATGCTGCGAAAAAAAAATACTCATTCTGATACCATTCTTCCTAAGAAACTTAGAATTATGTTGTTCTCTGCTGAAAGATGAATAATTATCTTACCTTGTATCTACTGTAGCACTGCATTACTTTATAAAGAAAACCATGACTTCCCCACTCATTTTGAATGATTTTAATTATTATTTTATCTTGTTTCAAAATTCTATTATTATGACAATAAAAAGGGATTAATGCTACAGACAAAGAAATGAAGGCTGTTTCTGCTCCCTGGGTTCATTATCTCAACAGTACGTGTGCTATGGCAAAGATTATTGCAGGTGCCATCATTGATGCATCATAAGATGTATTTCTCATACCTGAAGGTCCTGCAGTATAGAAAACAAAACAAATATAATCATTGAACCATATTGTCATAAAAGCAGTAAAGTCCTTGGAAATTCCAACATGGGATCCAAACAATTTTTACTCCTGAGTTGTATTTTAACAAGGACAACATCGCTTCTTCTCACCATATTCTTTTCTCTCTTGCCATCATATTAGATTCTTAAATGTTAGCAGATGAACAATCATTAATTCTTCCCACTACTCCTTCCTCAACTCACATTATAAACAGTCCTCTTTATATTCATCATCCACCCAGCCTCATTCCTGCTTTTGCTTTCTTCAGCTCTCATATTTAATAAACCTATAACTCTATCAGCTTAACTTGACCACGCATAATACTATGGAGTGGAAGAAAATAAGTAGCAAAAGTGCTATCTAATTGTCCTTTTAAAGCCAGAAGCCATGGCAGAGCAGAGTCATGAGGATCAGGGAAAGTGACGCTCACAGCTTACCTTAACAGGGCATCTGCATACTACTTAAATCCAAAAAATGCAGCAAGCTTCTCAACATCAAGCTGTATTCTCATCACCATCCTTATAAATATCCCTTCCCTCTTCCTACGTGTCCTCTGTAAATGCAGGAGGACCATGCAAAAGAAAGGAGTATTTCTGAAGACGAATTGTCACAACTTAATCTCTCAAAGCACCTTCACAGATACGAGAGTTTCATGTGGAGTAGATAATGAACTTGATTTTTGTACATGGTGAAACTTCCAGGAGCCATAGCCAGCAGCAGAGGCCAGTAGTAATAATAACTAGGGCAATGGAAAACAGGCTAAAGGACAAGACCCTCTCCCAGCTCTTCTAAAGAGGAGTAACATGTGTCCAGGTTTGGGAGGGAAACTGCTAGCCTTAGATATACAGGTTTTGGAAGAATGCTTATGCAACCGTTTCCTGGAACACTACATTGTGGAACAAACTAGGAATAGAGCTATTTTACATCAAATCTTGTGTAAAGAGGCTAGAGTTTATGAGTAATCATAATAAGCAATCTTCTGTGAAAAACAGGACACAATACAATGGAATTCCATTTTAAGGTTGAGACTGACAAATCTAAAGCTTAAATCCAAATACATGCACGTGAGAAGGAGCTGTCTCAAGTTGACTGAGTAAATACACTAAACGAAGCTTAGCAAATAAACAATGCAAATATTTAAAGAAGCATTTCAAAACGTTTGGTAAAAATACACTCCATTATAAAAGAAAAACTCAGTGAGAGAGATCCATTTATAAGTTGCAAGAGTAGTTAGGGATAGTATAAAATTAAGAGAAGAAGCTGATAGCGTTGCAATGAAAAGTAGTAAGTGTGAGGACTGGGAGTGTTTTGAAATGAGCAACAATCTCCAAAATATAAAATGCAAAATAAATAATATGCAAGTCATCAAGTCAGAAGTATAAAAACAGAATGTAAGAACCATGACTAGTGCATGAAAAGCTGGAGAGTAGCTAAAGTAAACAATAGTCCCTTAGCAGCAAAGATAGGAAACATTATCATGAAAATGAGGAAATAGGAAAGACATTAGACAAATATAGTGGAAACTCCATTATCTGAACGAGATGGGCGGGCACTATTTGGAAAATCGATTAAATGCCTTTCCTCTGGGGCTCGGAGTTTTAAAACCTGCTCCCCGTTCAGGAGACTGCAGCAGCACACAGCGTGCGAGGCCCGCCCCCCCCCCCAACAGCCCCCGCCCCATCCAACACTGCCCCCGTCCCCCAGCATAAAGCGTGCGAGCCCCCACCCCCAACGCCACCTGCAACCCTGTCCAACCCTGCACCCCCCAAACCCGATCCGGCCCAAACCCCACTTCCCCGCCCCCAACTCCTTCCAACCCTGCCCCTAACCCGGTCCAATACCACCCCCGCTCCCCAGCACAAAGCACACGAGCCCCTGCCCCCCAACAGATCCCCATGCCCCTCCCTCCCACTCTGGCCCCTCTTCGGGTCAGCTGGACTGCACACTTACAAAAACACTGCTGCTTTAGCTGCCTTTGTGGGGTAAGTCTCCAAATAGCGCACACACAGCCACAGCCACACACACAACGTTTCACTGCAACATTTTGACAGGTTGCACATTTGCTCTGCACAGGACAATGTTGGAGAGATTATTCCTGGGAAGCAGGGAGTGGGTTAGGGTACACCCCTCTGTAGAACTCCAGGGAAAGTGTGGAGAGAGAGAGGGCGGGGTGGCGGGGTCAGTCATTTGGAGACGGTGCCTGTTTAATCACTGTAACAAAAGACGCAATCACTGTTGGAAACACATCTTTGATGTAATGTTTCCATTGGGACCTTGAGACCTCCTTCAGATAATCCGATTTTCGGATAATTGGTATTCAGATAATCGAGGTTCCACTGTATATTATGCCTGGTTTTGGGTAGAAGATATAAATTACATGGCAAACATTAAGGGTAACCAAGAGGCTAATACAAGTAAAGAAATTAAAGTAATTCATAACAATAGAAAAATGTTATTAGATAAACTTTAGGGACTTGATGACCTACACCTAAGGTATATATGGTGAAAATGGATGGGCTAATTACGATTTTCAAAGCATCCCCAGATAAGTCCAGTGGATCCAAATTTAGTGCTGAACTACATCCTTGGTTAGTGCAAAAGGGTGCAGGTCTGAATATATATCTGTTAGGCACTTTCTGTTCTGTTGTATCTTGAGTCTCCAAAACAGACACAACCATTTTCAGGAAGGTAGCCAAGTATTTGCCTGCTGGAATTAGACCAACAGACAGAACTTGTATACAATCCTCCTAAACCTAAGAAAAGTCTTGATAGAATTTTCAAAATCAAAAGGATCTGATCAAAGTAGACAAGAAGAAACTCTTCCCTCTAATAAAAGGATTGTGAATGAGAGAGTACAGACTTAAAATGTTTTTAAACAAAGCAAATGTAATATGAGAAAAAAAATCAGCAAGTAATTCGATGGAATGCACTGCATGGAAATATGGTGAGGCAGATTCAACTGGGAAATTCAAGAGGGCATATCACAGTTATTGGAATAGAAATAGAGTGCAAGGTTATGGAGAGAAGGTCATAATGCTTGTTCCGAGAACAGGTGCAGACAAAATGAGGTAAACAGCGTCCTTCTGTAGAATAAAAGTCTATGATTCTGAGAACTTTATCAGTTGCACCTATCTGAGCATGGACTCTAACATCTCTGCCAGACATGACTCCTTGATGCCCATTTGTCAACAGCAGACTGGAGGTAACCTCATTGGCTTGCTGTGATCTTTGGTCTCAGTCCCAGTCCCTCTCTGGCAGCCTACTCCTTCAACCACCTCCTCAAAGGAATTGAGGATTCTTATAAAAGGTGATATTCCTGCCCTCCAATCGTAAGCTCTATTCTGCTGCAAACAGAGGGAATGCTGGAGTTTTTTTGAGCATGTAGAACTCTGACAGTTTCCATATTCAGTGTTCCAAAATGACACTGTCCTGGACTGGTAATTTTCACAACATGAAGTGGGGCCTGTACATCTGCTTGTTTCATTTGACAATGAGGCCTACAACGCAAACCCTTATCTGACAGCCATTCACACTTTCACAATAGCACCATGTGTTGCCCTCATCAGTTTTTAGGGCCTTTTTTGTAGTTCTTGGGTCAAACATACAAGAAAAGTAAGCAATGTTTATGATTGGAAAACAGAAAATCTGACACCACTGTTTAAAAAGGAGATGGACAAAAGATGAGGAATTATAGACAGGTTAGCTTAACTTCTGTACTGGGGAAAATGCTTGAATCTATTATCAAGGAAGAGATAGCAAGAAATATAGATAGAAATTGTCCCATTGTACAGATGCAGCATGGGTTCATGAAAGGCAGGTCATGCTTAACTAATCTATTAGAATTCTATAAGACATTATGAGCACGGTAGACAATGGAGGCCCAGTAGGTGTGGTGTATCTAGATTTCCAAAAGGCATTCAACAAGGTGCTGCACAAAAGGCTGCTGCATAAGATAAAGATGCATGGCTTTACAGGTAATGTACTAGCATGGATAGAGGATTGGTTAACCAACAAGAAGCAAAGACCTGGAATACATGAGTGCTATTCTGGTTAGTGATCAGTGACTCGTGGTGTGCTTCAGGGATCAGTGTTGGGACTGCAATTATTCCCAATTTATATAGATGATTTGGAGTTGGGAACTACGTGTAGTGTGTCAAAGTTTGTGGATGACACTAAGATAAGTGGTAGAGCAAAGTGTGAAGAGGACTGTGAATCTTTGCAGAGGGACATAAATAGTTTAAGTGAGTGGGCAAAGGTCTGGCAGATGGAATACAATGTTAATAAATGTCAAGTCATCTATTTTGATAGGAATAACAGTAAAAAGGACTATTATTTCAATGGTAAAATATTGCAGCATGCTACACTGCAGAGGGACCTGGATGTCCTTGTGAATGAATCACAAAAGGTTAATCTGCAGATGCAGCAGGTAATTAAAAATGCAAATAGAATTTTGTCCTTTATTGCTAAAGGGATTGAGTTTAAAAGCAGAGAGGTTGTGCTCCAGCTGTATAAGGTGCTGGTAAGGCAACATCTGGAGTACTGCATGCAGTTTTGGTCTCCTTACTTGAGAAAGGATGTACTGGTACTAGAGGGAATGTAGAGGAGGTTCACTGGGTTGATTCAGAGTTGAGGGGATTGGCTTATGAGGAGAGACTAAGTAGACTGGGATAATATTCATTGGACTTTAGAAGAATGTGGGGGTATCTTAGAGATACATATAAAATTATGAAGGGAATAGATAGGATTGAAGTATAGGGGATGTTTCCGCTGGCGGGTGAAACTTGGAAAAGAAGACATAGCCTCAAAATTAGGGGGAGCAGATTTAGGACTGAATTGAGAAGGAACTTCTTCACCCAGAGGGTTGTGAATCTGTGGAACTCCCTACGCAGTGAAGTAGTTGAGGCTTCATCATTGAATGTTTTATAAAGCTAAGATAGATCATTTTTTGAACAGTAAAGGAATTAAGGGTTATGGTGGGAGGGCAAGCAAGTGGAGCTGAGGCCACGAAAAGATTAGCCATGATCTTATTCAATGGTGGAGCAGGCTCAAAGAGCCAGATGGCTTATCCGCTCCTATTTCTTGTGTTCTTATGATACACGGTCAGGTGT
This sequence comes from Chiloscyllium plagiosum, assembly GCF_004010195.1. Lineage (NCBI taxonomy): Eukaryota > Metazoa > Chordata > Chondrichthyes > Orectolobiformes > Hemiscylliidae > Chiloscyllium > Chiloscyllium plagiosum. Next base: position 79,030,084 of record NC_057711.1, on the reverse strand, counting down.
ATCATAAATTTCAGAAAACAGATACTTATTCAATGGAGGAGCATCTCTTGGATAGATAACTTTAACAGATTGCATAAGTAATTGGCAAGATCCAATTTGAGGATCTCTAGATCAGTACTAATATTTAATTGTGTATTATATATGGTTTACTGTTGATTCCAACTGGTGTTAGGCTATGGAAGAGGGAGACATTGTTGGATCAGATGGCTGGAAGTACTCCCAGTGAATCAATCAATTACTTCAGCCTTTGTGGGACAAATGGAACATACCAAAGTTAAACAAAGAATAGAGGATGCAACCATTGCCAGATTTTTAAATGGGAAGACCAGCATTTATTGAAGTTGGTCTCAAAAGATGTTTGTATGAATTGCTTTCCCAAGTTTATTGAACTGCATTAATCAATTGGACCTGTTCCATTAGTGGAACTGATTTAAAATTTTAGCATTGGAGCCACCTTATTTATCTGCCAAACAGATATGCACAGACTTTATGATGATATATATGAAATACTTTTCATAATCGTCCTCATCATAGCATAAATTCAGCTTCAAGAAGCAAAATGGTGTTTAATAGGTTATTCGATAGCAACCTCTCAATTCATTATGAGGAGAAAATTGCTTTGTGTACCACTTTTACCTAAAGACAAAGTTATTTACTCACTCACTCAAATGTTTTGCACAGTGTGTTTGTTTTGTTTGTGGGTTTGTTTTCACCTCAGTTAGGTTTTGTCATCAATGGATCAAAATATTAGGTGATCTTCTTTTGAGTCTACTGAAATTTAATTGTGGTGTACTGGCATAGCATCATATTTAAATGGTTAATGGCATTATCTTTAGATATCTACATTGCACGCTGTGGAAAACCCTAATTAATGTGATATGAGAAATACTGCCAGTGAAAATTGGTCATTTTCTTGCCACTACCATGGCAACTCATAATGTAGAGATCCATCACGTTCTGTACATCTCAAAATGTCCTCCTTGCTTCCTGAGCTCTGATATTACACCTGTTCATCCTGCTCCTCTGTGCTGTGCCCTGTCTGACGATGCTGCTCCTTTAACAAGGATATGTTGTCCTTTTTTTTTGAGAGGTCATAAAAGACACAGACTCTGAAAAGTCTAAGTTGAAACGTTTCAGGGCCAATTTGATTCTTGCTAACAGATACTGTCTCAGGCAAAAGGCTTTTAAGTTTAAAAAAACACTTGTACAATGCAAGGGGAATCTCCCAGCTCAGTTTTTCTCTGATTTGGGTTGGGTTGGTTTTAGCAATAGTGTTTGGAAGCTGCTGAACTAAAAGAAGCAGGTCCAAGCTGATATTGTCTCTCTGACTTCTCTCCTGTAAAACCCTGTGTTTGATTTTATCTTTTATGCCAAGAGGTATTTATGGAAATTGTTGCCAGTATTGGGAACAGTATTATTAAGTTAGGATTATCCATTGGATTTTTGGATAGATTAAGTTATTCTGTATTCTGTCCTTTTTTGTTTGTGTTTCATTCGGAATTTTGTAAATAAATTCCGTTTGGTTTAACACTAAGTGGTTTGACCAGTGACATTTCTCCTAGAATATCTACTTTCCACCTGTAAAGCAGTTCACAAAGTTACGGTTTGGTATACCTTCTTGAAATGTTTTGAGGGTGTCTGATCTGGTCCATAACACCTGTGACAGTCGCTGTGGTGGTCATTGCCAATAACTCCTGTCCTGTAGCCCACAACTTCATTCTGCATGACCCCATTCTCATTGGGTACTCCACACTCCCTCACCCCATCACAATTTTCATCCTCACCAAATCCCTCCCATTAACTATTCCCTCTCTGCCCGACCACTGACCACTGACCTTTTCTTGCCCCACTTCTCTTGGTGGTGATTCCCCCTCAATGGCCTGACAGGACCCCCTCACTAGCTATCAGCACAGCTAATATTCCCACCTCCATGCTGACTCTTCATTCCTTTGGAATGCCTCTACATCTTTGTCTCTCGTACTCCAGCCCTAACTGCACCATCATCCACTTCCATTTTACTATTCACTCCTTTTATATCATTACAGGAAAGGCAAGGTCTGCTGCAGCTTTGATGTGGAGACATCTTTGCCCCAACACCCGATTCAGTGACAATTTGTCATCCCATTGCAACAGTCACATTAACCAGAGATCAAACACTATGACTAACCAATGGCTGCAAAGATGTCTGTCTCTTCTGTCTTACAGTGGATCCTCGTCACAAGGACCAGCCCATCTCCCACAGAGAAAATATCCCTGAGCTCCTTGGATGATTGTGCCGTCATAATGGAGGAGCCATTGTCTAACCCCCGGATAATGATATCTGACTGGGCTCTGAGAGGTTGCCCACTGAGTTCCACACTGACAGCTCCACAGACAGGTGAGAGAGGAAGACTCCAGGCCACTAATATCTAGAGAAGTGCAGAGACCAGGCAACCTGCTGAGCCCTTGGCAGGAAGATGTCCCCGAGATGCTGGGGCAATGCAACTAATGTATCGATTCACTGTCTGTTATCACTCAGGCAACTCAATGCAGCCTGTCCTGCAATCATCTGACTGCTGCCATGGAGATACAGGCTCAGCACCCTCAGAGGCTGCTGGAGAGTCGACACTGCTTGTACTCCGTCGCCCTCAGGACTGAAGACAAAATAAGAGTTGGGATGGGGAACCTGGAGCCTAGTTCATGTATCCTGTCCTTACAAAGAGGCAGGGCAATGCCATATGGCAGCCAGCAGGAGGAAGAGCCACACACAGGCCCCTTGACAGTCTTCCCTCCACCTCTACCCTGACCTCTGACTATTGGAAGTTGCAGCTGAGAAGGATCTGCTTCCCCGGGGAAGAGGACCTCAGCCTGTCTGGCCATTCAGATACAAACATCCTCTCATCAACCGATCAAATCTCCATAACCAATAGGATCCCTCACTCCAGCTGTGGAGCAAGGGAGCTCTGCGCATCACATTTGGAGGGTCAGAAGGAGAAACGTGTATAAATCTCAAATGCAGACGATAGCCGGAAAACCTGTACAATTTGTTATATCAGATTATATCTAATGCAAAGACTTCAGATACCATGTTATATCCCCCATTTATTTAGAAAACAGTTTCATGTCAAAAGTTTATTTCAAAATCCATGGTATGTAAACAGTTTTAATAATTAACATACCCTTGAGTTTCATTATTCAGTTGGTTGTCCCTGTCTCTGTTTTGTGTGTGAAGACACTTTGTAGTCTCCTGCCCTTCACTCATTGTCCAGCTGCGAAGATTTGGAGATGCCGGTGTTGGACTGGGGTGTACAAAGTTAAAAATCACACAACACCAAGTTATAGTCCAACAGGTTTAATTGGAAGCATACTAGCTTTCGGAGCAACGCTCCTTCATCAGGTGATAGTGGAGGGCTCGATCGTAACACAGAATTTATAGCAGAAGTTTACAGTGTGATGTAACCGAAATTATACATTGAAAAATTGATTGTCTGTTAAGCCTTTCATCTGTTAGAATACAGTAATAGTTTCACTTCTTTCATGTGTAAATCACAAAACCCTTTTTTTTTAAAGTTGCATTCTCGGGTTAGCTGTTAACAATGGTGATAG
>NC_057711.1:78943093-79023652 GCF_004010195.1 Chiloscyllium plagiosum | reverse complement strand
TGTGTGTGTGTGTGTCTGTCTGGGGTGGGGGTTGTGAGTGTGAGAAAGTGTGTGTGTGTGTGTGTGTAGTGAGTGCAGAGTGTCTTAAGTCTGTGAGGGGCTGCATGTGTGAGTGTGGTAGTGTGTGGGTCTATAAGGGTGTGTGTGGGTGTATGTATGCGCGTCTGTGTGTACCTGTGTCCGTGTGTATGTGAGAGTGTGTGTGTGTAGGAGTATCTGCGTGTGTGTAGTGCAATGATGATCACCTGTAATGTGACATGAACCCAAGGTCCCGGTTGAGGCCTACCTGTGTCCGTGTGTATGTGAGAGTGTGTGTGTGTAGGAATATCTGCGTGTGTGTAGTGCAATGATGATCACCTGTAATGTGACATGAACCCAAGGTCCCGGTTGAGGCCCTCCCTATGAGGCGAGGTGTTTGGGGGTCTCTGACGATCACAGAATGCAGTTAGCAGATGGTGTACTTGGCATCAGCTCGCAACGATACCTGAACCACCGCCCCTCATCATTGCCTACTGTTTGCCTGACTGTGTGCTCAGGTGTGGATAGCTCAGAGAATTCTCCAGCAGTGATGGTGACAGGAGGTTATAGCTGAGACCATCAATGTTGCAGGATAGCCAGGAGTTAGGCACATTTCATGTCTATGCGGCCAATTATCGTGTGCTGGAGGACAATGTTGTTTCCTTGTGAATGGTTCCAGTATGCAGCCCCCTCCCTCAGAAGTCAGCTCTCATACTCTCCCCATTACAAATCATTTCACAATTGTTCTCCTCAACATAAGTGCCATCCATGTGATTCATGATTAGCATGATAATGAATGGACTCTGTGAGTGACTTTCAGCCTCAATATTAACATGCTGTTGAGACCCAACCATTAAACTCCTTTTTAAGTGCCTAAACCATTAATCTCACAGGCTTTGCACTTCTCCGGGTCATCACCTAAGACATGTACATGTGACTAAAGTTGCCTATCTTCCAAGTCTTGTTTGCAGAGCAAGCACATTAAATGGAAGTAATGTTGGTTTCAAAGGTATTCCATGTTTGGCCAAATGTGTATCTTAGGTTGTTCAATGTCTGCAGAAATGATATACACTGTAGATATTTAAAATGTTACTAGTGCATGAAATTGCCTCATATGATCTGTAAATGTTTGCCTAGAAGCAATTAAACTTATGCTCACACTAATTAAGCATTGATTTGCTCGTGTTATATTGCAATGAGGTTGTAAGTGCTGAACATAAATATTCCCTTTTCACGTTAATTACATATTTCCCTGCTGCAATTGTGAAAGTCTATTGATTCTACAAATAATTCTCCAGGAGGTGCTGCAGTGCATTGTTGAATCAAAAGCTGCAGGTCTTCTCTTTCTGATAACCTGTCACCAAATTAAGTCTAATTTGTGCATTCTGCCTTTAAAATGACACTAAGCTAAATCTTGTCTCAGTTTTTTCCTGCTTTGCCAGAGTTTAAGTGGAAATGGAATTTTACTATAATCACTGCAATTCACTGAACCTCTACTGATGTCACAATGGGTGTAACTGCAATAGGAACAAAGAAATTTGGCCTCCACATAGAACAAGGTGAGCTCAGAATTTCCAACAATGACACAATCATCCAAATTGTCCCCACCCCTTGATCAGCATGGGGCAATAGCTTAAAATTTGGGAGAATATGGGGTGAATGAAACAAAATCAGATTCTAACATAGAGAAAAAAAAGACTGATTTTTTTTTCCTTAAGTTTTCAGCAACTGTAGAAGAATCATGCAATTAAGCAGCATCTACCTTTGTTTACATGGATTTATTTTTCATTATTAGTTAACCTCTCCTTATGCCCATGTAGTTCATAATTTTCCCAGGTGTGAAACTGGATGGATCTAATTCCCAAATTAAACTTCAAAGTCAAAGCAAAATTGCGGAATGCTGGAAATCTGAAACAAACACAGAGAATGCTGAAGAAACTCAAGAGGTCTGACAGCATTTGTGGAGAGAGAAACAGAGTTAATGTTCTGATTCTGGTATGACTTTTTTTTAGTTCTTAATATGGTGAAAATTGCTCAAAGTTCCCTTCACAGCAAGGATAATCATTAGCCCTTTCTCATTACATTATAGTCATGACAATAGCCAAACTCCTAATTGATTCGTCACTGTACTGTTTCAGAAACCCAACTTGTAACAAAATATAGGAGATTGGCAACGTTATTTCTTGTCATCAATGCTGGGTCATCCACCAAAGCCATGGAAGATGAATTTACTCTGATCTATTGCAATATATTATGTTTGGTCTGACCACGAGAGGTGTCAAAAATTAGCTGCAGTGTTTGTTTCAAATCTGTTGTCTTTCCGAGTACAAGTGGGCGGCACGGTGGCACGTGGGCGGCACGGTGGCACAGTGGTTAGCACTGCTGCCTCACAGCGCCTGAGACCCGGGTTCAATTCCCGCCTCAGGCGACTGACTGTGTGGAGTTTGCACGTTCTCCCCGTGTCTGCGTGGGTTTCCTCCGGGTGCTCCGGTTTCCTCCCACAGTCCAAAGATGTGCAGGGTCAGGTGAATTGGCCATGCTAAATTGCCCGTAGTGTTAGGTAAGGGGTAAATGTAGGGGTATGGGTGGGTTTCGCTTCAGCGGGGCGGTGTGGACTTGTTGGGCCGAAGGGCCTGTTTCCACACTGTAATGTAATCTGTAATCTAAATCTAAGTGCTGACCAGCAATTACATTTGAGAAATTGAATCTTTCCTTTTAACTTTGCCACAACAACTGGAATAGTTTAAACCTAACTGATTCATTTTAATTCTGGTCACTAGATATTTGAATAATTAGTTTTGGTAAACAATTTAAATCAATTAATGTTGGAAGTTCCCTTCACAATACAGAAAACGTTAAATAATTTACATTGAAGTATTTCCATTTCCAAAGAGAATAAGCTGAAATTCTCTCATCTTTTATTCCAGTATATATTTTAATATCATCTCAGTTGAAAATTTCTATGATTGGGAGATTAGAAATGAATTCTGTAGATGTGGTCCAACTAGGCATGGACAACAATAAAATATTTTTAATTCCATACCTCTGGGTTAATTTTGAATCACCAATAGTGTTTTCTCTCAGATTCTGTATTCTTGTAATTCAAAAGGAGCTTACAGATAAGAATTCTGCAGAGCCTTTATAAAATATTTTGCTCTTCATCTGGACTCTACCTAGACAATCCAAAATTAACAGATGGTGAGAATGAGATTGGCTGCTTAATTAAATTTGTTGATTCTGTCTTTCCACCAACTGTTTAGCCTCCAAAACTTGGCCACATTAGAACATAAGAAAGAAATATAAATAATAGGATGATTTGGAGATGCCGGTGTTGGACTGGGGTGTACAAAGTTAAAAATCATACAACACCAGGTTATAGTTCAACAGGTTTAATTGGAAGCACCCTAGCTTTCGGAGCACCGCTCCTTCATCAGGTGACAATCACCTGATGAAGGAGCAGTGCTCCGAAAGCTAGTGCTTCCAATTAAACCTGTTGGACTATAACCTGGTATTGTGTGATTTTTAACTATTTAATAGGAGCAAGACTAGACCAAACAGTGCCTGGGGCTTGTTTTGCTATTCGATAAGATTTTAGCTGAGCTTCCAAGTCAGCTCCATTTTCATACCCTATCTCCACATTTCTGGAAGCCCTTAGTAATCAACACTCCTTCCATCTCTATCTTGAACATAATCAACAACTCCAGTATCGACAGCAACCTGAGGTAGAGAATTTCAAAGGTTCACAAAGTGATGAATAAAATTTTTTATCCTTAATTGAATCAGAATTCGTCAATCTCTAATCCTGAAATTATTATCTGTCAATTGTCCAATGAGAGAAATGAGTTTAAGCATCAACCCTATTCCAGCACTAAGAATGTAATATACTTCAACGAGACAACCTCCAAATCTTCCAAATTTCAGAGAATGTGGACCCAATTAGATCTCTCCTCATAGGACAATTCTCTTAACCCATGAATCAGTTTAATGTGCCTTCATTGTACCCCTCCAAGGAAAGAATTTCCTTCTTTGATAGAACTGCTAAAACTGATCACCATGCTCTTTTTAATTAATATAAATTACTTCACTCTTACACTGCAATCCCTTTGTAACATAAATTAAAATACAATTTGTTTTCTTAATTGTTGTACCTGCACAATAACTTCTCATGATTCATAGACAGACACCAAATACCTCCTTTTAACAACAGTTTCTAATCCTTTAAAAGTAAACATTTCTATTCTTCCTACCAAAGTGTATAATTTCCCCATATCATAGCCCACCTAGTACATTTTTGCCCCAACACCCACCCCTAGATATAAATTCCTTTATTGCTTCTTTGCATCCTTTTCACTGTTTATTTTCCCAGCAAACTTAGTTGCATTACACTTGGTTCCTTTAGCTAAGCTATTCTTCTAAATTATAAATAGTTGAAGTCTAAGCTCTCATCCATTCAGCACTCCACTCATTACCTATCATTCCAAAAATGACTTTTTGTTCCTAATTCCTATTTCCTGGGCATTAACCAAATCTCCAAATATGCTAATATTTTACCGGAATCCCATGAGATCAATCTTGTCTGATAACTACTTATATAGGGTCTACTGAATGCCTTCAGAAAATTTAAACTTACAACATCAACTGATTCCCCTTATCTATGCTGTTTATTAAATCCTCAAAGCAAACAAATAACAAATTGAGCAAGCATGATTTCCTAAAACTATATTGGCTTTGTCCTTAAAGAAAGATTGATAAGTGGGTGTATGTAAATATAAATTCTATAGGAGAAATGGCAAAAGAAATTTATCAACAGTATGGTGTTCCTTTATGTGTGGCACAAGCACATGCAGTTCTGATGCTAAAATATCTCATGCATCTTCCCAAGAAAGTTATCTCCATAGAAACAGAAGTAGGCCATTCAGTCCATCAAGTGTACTCCCCCATTCAGTGAGATGTGATAATCCTCAATTCCACTTTCCTGCCTTTTCCCTATAACCTCTGATTCTCTTAATGATTAAACATTGCCTTTCTCAGCCTTGAATACACTCAATGACCCAGCCTCAACAGCTCTCTGTGGTAAAGAATTCCACAAATTCACAATGTGATGAGTGAAGAAATTCTTCCTCACCTCTGTCTTATATGTACGACCCCTTATTCTGAGCTGATGCTCTCTTGTCCTAGACTGTCCCACAAAGGGAAACGATCTTTCTAACCTGTCAAGTTCTCTAACTATCTTGTACATTTTAAAAAGATCATCTCTCACTCTTCTGTACTCCATTGAGTACAGGCCTAACCTACATCACTTCTCCTCATAAGACTGTACCTCCATATCTGGTATCAGCCGAGTGAACCTGCTTTGGGCTGTCCCTAATGTCAATATATCTTTCCTTAGATAAGGAACCCAAAACTGTTCGCAGTACTCCAGTTGTGGTCTGATTAGCACCTTGTACAGTTTTAGCCAAGCCTAACTAGTTTTATATATTATTCCCTTTGAAATAAAGGTTAAAATCCACACCCTCTCTGTTACCCACCCTACTTCGATGCTAGCTTTTTTCTGGTTCGTGGATGAGGACTTCTGAATCCCTCTGTTGTGCAGCTTTCTGCAGCCTTTGTCCATTTAGATAATATTCAGCTCTTACATTCTTACTGCCAAAATGCAGAGCTTCACATTTCATCACATTATATTCCATCTGTCAAGTTTCTGCCCACTCACTTGACCTGTCAATAACCCTGTGCAGGCTCTTTGTGTCATTCTCACCACTGTCTTTCCACTTGTGTCCTCACATTTTTGTGTCAGCCACAAATGTGACTGTATGACTGTTGTCATTCAGTTACACCATCCAAATCAATGTATATTATAAATAATTGTGACCCCAGAGCAGATCTTTTGGTCCACCACTAACTACACTGAAAACAAACCCTTGTCCCAACTCTCTGCCTTCTATTGATTCCTGATAAAGGGCTCATGTACAAAACATCAATTCACCTGCTCCTCGGATGCTGCCTGACCTGCTGTGCGTTTTTCCAGCACCACACTCTCGACTCTGATTTCCAGCAACTGTAGTACTCACTTTCTTCTATCAATTAGGCAATCCTCTATCTGTGCTTATATAATATGTCTAATGTGTTGCACTAGATCAAGAGCCTTCTGAAATCCAAATATATCATGTTCACTACTATCCCTGTATCCATACTGCTTGTTACCTCCTCAAAGAATTCTAGCAAATTTGTCAAACATCATTTTCCCTCATGAAACCATAATGGCTCTGCTTGATCATATTATGCCTTTCTAAATTCTCTACTACTACAACTTTTATAACAAACACTGACATTTTCCCAATAACAGATATTAAAAGCAAACTGGCCTCTAGTTACCTTCTTTTTATTTAATATGTAACATTTGCAGTCTTCCAATCCTCTGGGACTTTTCTAGGATGTAAGGATCACTGGAAGATTATTACCCGGGCATTCATATTATCTCTGTGTCTTCATCCTTTCATACAGTCGTTCTTCTATAATGCGATGGTTGCATTCTTGTCCAATCCTGTGTTATAGAAAAATTGCACTTCAGAAACAGCACTTTAAATGTTGGCAATGTAATCACATTACAGCCAACACTTGCTTTAAAAGTTGGTGCTTTAGAAACAGTGTCCCCAATTTGTCAATCGTATTATAGTGAATTAGCATTAATGAAACGTGCATTATAGCAGAATGACCTGCATCCAAAGATGCATCCAATCAAGTTAAGGGAACCTATTGGTTTGTAGCCCCATTAGTTTTCCTATCACATTTTTTTCTACTTGGAAATGCCGGTGTTGGACTGGGGTGTACAAAGTTAAAAATCACACAACGCCAGGATATAGTCCAACAGGTTTATTTGAAAGCACTAGCTTTCGGAGCACCGCTCTTTCATCAGGTGGTTGAGGAGTATAAGATCATAAGACATAGAATTTATAACAAAATAAATCGTGTACGTGGCAGGTACTCATGCAACTCAGTCAATGTTGTCTATCTCATATTGCAGGTAAGGATACATGGTATACGTTGGTGAGACCGAGCAGAGGCTACAGCAATGGATGAATGGACACCATAAAACAATCAACAGACAGAAGTCTTCACTCCCAGTCAGAGGAGACTTCAGTGTTCCAGGACATTCGACCTTGCACCTTCGGGTTACCATCCTCCAAGGCGAATTTCAGGACAGGCAACAATGCAAGGTGGCAGATCAGAGGCTGATAGTCAAGTTTGGTACCCATGGGGATGGCCTCAACTGGGACCCTGCGTTAGTGTCGCACTACTGGTGACCCCATTGCACTATACACACACGCACGCATACACATCCCTATAGACACATACACACTCCTCCAGACTCACTCACGCAGACACTCTCTCATACACAAGGTCTTTCTCATACGCTTACACATACACAACCCCCACGCACACATGCACGCACACACACTCACCCTCTTATAGACTTATACCCCTTTATACTCATACTCAGACATATACACACACTTTCTCACAGACACTCATAACCACCACCACCCCAACAGACACTCCCACATGCACACACATATAAGTTTGTGGGGTTGATTTGTACTTGTAGAATTACATTTGTTTTGCTCAGAAAGTATACGAAACCATTTAAGATTTTGTAAATCCATTTTTAGATTAGAATCAGTCTGACCATTGTGGCACAGACAGTATCACACAGGGCAGCTCACACCTTCAATGCATTATCCGGGCTGACAAGATACCTATTATTAAAGTTCACTTGAGAATGTAACTTTAAAAAAGTTCTTGGATTAACATATGAAAGAACTGAAACCAATACGTTCATTCTAAAAGATGAGAGACTTAACAAACAATCCAGGTCTTTTTTAATATATAATTTCAGTTACATCACACTGCAAACATTTGATATAAATTTTGTGTCTTATGATCTTATACTCCACAACCACTTGATGAAGGAGCAGTGCTCCGAAACTAGTGCCTCCAAATGAACCTGTTGGACTATAACTTGGTATTGTGTGATTTTTAACATTTTGTCTCGTGTTGGTTGTTGTATTCAACTCCCATCATTTTGCCCTTTGACTATTGTGTAAATTTGAGATGCTATTTGTTTTAGTATAATTCAAGGACTGACTACACCAAGCGTGCAAAACTTAATGTGTCCAGAGAAAGCCAGAGGTGTCACAGCTGCAAAGATCCACCAAGTACCAACAACAATGACTGCCACTTCTGAGAGACATCTATGCCAATCACACATCAGTCATCAGATGATCAATAGAATACAGTGAAATCACTTATATCTTAGACATACTCAAATAACAGGAGATACCATTGGACTAACGTACTCATTAATAGGAGCTAATTCTCACTCTATTGCCTTGGCTTGAATATTCATGCACATTAGTCTCATGGCCAAATCGATTTTCAGCTAAAGTAACGTCCTAACCTATGCTCAGTGAAGTTTCACTTAGTCCACTAGCACAGCACATTGCACCGACAGGAAACTGCCTAATGACTCTGACAGGAATTCATTATGATCTGATAACCAATGCTTCAGTTGAAGTTACGTAATTAGAACAACTCAGTTCATACAATTGACATTGCTGCTCAAGTACATAATTTTTTTTAAAAACTTGTTTCATTCAGCAGAATCCTCACACAGCCTCAGTGACAGACACTCACTGCAATATCACCATCTTGTTTTAGGCAAATTTAATGCCTTAACATTTCTAAGCAAGCTCCACAAATTTGAAATCTCACATACATAACAAATTAGTATAAAGTATCGTAACAGCCTTAGGGAAATGCAAACAATTCTAGTTGTTTTCTCTATCATGGGAGTAGTCAGTTCAGTTGGTTAGGTTGTTAACATGTAGTTGAGAATGCACATGGGGTCAATTCTAATTCTGACTGGGGAAGACTTGAGACCTGCCTCATGACTGTTTCCTTGAGAATACAAGACAATAGGAAACCGAATGACAAAAAAAACCTGCCGTGAAAACAGTTCAGGATGAAGCATCAGCAGAAATGAGCCAAGGACCTGCCTTTGGGCAGAAAACACTTGAATAAATGGATTTTTTATCCCAGCTGTTTCTTATATGGAGAATATCTCAAATACCTAACTTGATGGACATGGTAATAAACCTTACAATTTTTTTTATCAGTCCCACTACCACCTATTATAATAAATATGAAATTAAATGTAATATTTGTCACCATTATTTGCAGAATAATTTTTCACAGCTTGGGGCTGAACAATTAACAATGCATTTTTGCCAACTGAAACTTGACGTAACGATCACACACAGCACAGCTAGGTTTCAGATGTGGCAGGGAGAAATGGTCACCCAGTATCATGAGTGGTACATTTTTTGAGAACAGTGAAACCCCATTCTACTACTAATGTCAAAAGTCAACCCTTTAGTAAAAATCATGATAAAAGCATGTAGGTAAAATTTGTTTTGATATTCCAGGGCCTCCATTTGTGCAGCATGACTGCAGTGCTTTTTGTTAGCTATTAATTCAGTTAGGTTATGTTGCAGCAAAGTGTGTAGTCACTGGTAGGTGAATTACAAGCAATTATAAAAGTAAAGCATATGTCACAGGAGCATGTATCTTAAATTTAAGGTCAAATAGGAAGGCATAACTGTTTTACTATTGTTGAAAGTCTCCATTGAACCTCTATAAAATAATAATCAAAATGATTCCAAAATGTCAAAACTGGATTACTGTGGGATTGATATCTTATCTGTAGATTTCCAGGATTAAGTTGTTCAGCCAAAGTGAAGAGCAACCATCTTGTTTGCACCTAGAACAACACAGTTTCTTTAATAACCTTCAGCTGCACTTATGAGCAAAGTGAGTAGAGCACGTTTCCCATTACCTGTCAAGCCTGTGTAGACAGCTATTTTCCCCTACAGTAATAGCAGGCTGCTGTTGAACAGGGTAATAAACACCTACTGAGTGGGATGTAGCGTGAAAAGATCTCATCACCTGCCATTAACACGCTAATGAATAATTCAGCAAGGCCTGTCGTATCTGTCAGAAAAGCTCACGTCTAACCACTCTGCTGTGTGCAGCCCTGCACCAAATGAGCAGAGACAGAGTCACTGAAATCCACATGACAAATTGGTGGCTGGGTGCTGTGTATTTCAGTGATGGAGCAGGTGTGTTTACCTCAGGACGACTGTCTTTACTACACCGATTCACTCTGATGAGGACCCTAATGTGTAATATCTCACAATAAAGGGAGCTTTTGTGAAAGCATTAAATTATTTATTTCCAGTTCACTCTGCTGAAGATAAAGACTATCGGTTGAGGGAATGGGAAAAAAGAAATGTAATTTACATTTGTCCTTTCTATTGCCTCTGCATGAATAAAAATACTTCACCAATAAAAATTCTAAATATCGACAATTATATTTATGTCTTGCTTACAAGGCCACATTTTCAAATTTTCTGCATTAATATATTGTGAGTAAATATTTTGCAGTTCACTACAAAATAGGGAAAAAAAACTTAGATTGTTCTGAAATATATAATAAAACACATACAATTTTTATTTGCAAGTAAACAACACATAAATGTAAATAGCATATGATTATTTTATGTATGTAGATAAAATTTGAAAATATGTTTAAATATTGAATTAATGCATTAAATACTTGACATAATGTAGTCAACATTGAAGATTTAACCCACAGCAGTATCACAATCTGTTACAGTTCATACAGCACAAATGGAGGAGCAAGTCCTTAGATTATGGGTTCAATGAAGAGGGATTGTTTACTTAATGGCAATGCAATACATTTTTTATTCTTCAAGTTCCATGATGATAAAGCACACTTGACCTTTTTACAAAATTAATCCTTGAAGAAACTCAGTCATTCATATCATAGAATCACATTCGTATATTTCACTTAGTCAAAGAAGTTTAAAGATTAAATGAGAAAAAAAAGGCCAATAGTCGATTGCAGAGATAACTGAATATATTAGTTTGATTACCAGGATGTTAAACCAAGCATACGATTGCCTCAGTACAATATTGAGACACAAAATTAGGATACATTAAAGGAACACAGAAGGATGGGTTTGCAAATTTACACTTAAACTTAGTGTTCCCAGGTGAGAAAAAGTAGCAGCTGGAAATCACTATACTGTAAGTCCTCCTGGGGGATGTGCCTACATCATGCAGGATTGGATTTGTCTCTGACCCTCTCCTTAGAGAAATAAGCTGTTGACATTCAACGTCTAGGCTTGCTCATGAAGAATGATTACTTGACTAAAGTTCTGTCAGCCTACTAGTATCCAGAAAGCATTCCCAACAAACCTTTGCCTTGAAGCTTAAGTATCAACAAAATTCAACCCACGTCTAAACTTTCCACCTCACTCCAGACTCAGTGGACTTTGTCTCCACTAATAGTTTTGAAATCTTAACTTTTAGTTCATTCATTGAATAAGAATAAAGCTGCTAGTATTTATTATATAACCCTTCAGTGTGGAAGCAGGCCATCAAATCCACACCAACCCTGTGAAGAGCATCTCTTCCAGACCCATTCCACCTAACCTACACCTACAACCCTGCATTTTCATTGGCTAATCCACCTAGCCTGTATATACCTGAATACTATAGGGAATTTAGCATGGTCAATCCACCCAACCTGCATATCTTTGGACTATTATCAATTGGGATTGTGAGCATTAAGTCAGTGTTAACCACATTGTTGTGTGTCTGGAGTCACATGCAGGCCAGCCCAGATAAGGAAAGCAGATTCCCTTCCTTTAAAGATATTAGGGAACAAGATGAACTTTTTTTTTCTGTCGATCAATGAGGGTTTCATGGCACCATGACTGAAGTTAGCTTTCAATTCCACATTTTAATTAATTAATTATTTAATTGCATTTTAATTCCACAAACCTGTTGGTTTTGAACCCATTTGCCCAGGATATTAGCCCAGGGGACTTGATTGACTAGTCCAATGATATTACCACTAGTATCCCCTAAAAAACACAATCCTTCCCAATTCACCATGAACCCTGAACCAGTGGCACAAAGTTCAGAAATCAAAGAGCTGTCGCCATGGTAAAGGCATAATAAAGACAGACAGCTACCAGCAGCACATTTGTTGAGGTCATCCATCAACTGAAGACAGCGCTAACAACTGATTTAAAAATCACACAATGGCAGGTTATTGTCCAACAGGTTTAATTTGAAGTACTAGCTTTCAGAGCGCTACTCCTTCATCAGGTACCTAGTGGGGCAGGATCATAAGACACTGAATTTACAGCAAAAGATCACAGTGTCATGCAACTAAAACAAGTCATTGAACAAGCCTAGATTGCCGTTAGGGATTTCATCTTTTAGAATGGGTTGCAGGCTTCGGTTCATTAACATGTAAATCCCAGAATTTCCTTTAAGTCACATTCTTGAGATAACTTCAGGTTTTATAAAGAAAGGTGACATCTCAGTTCAGGCAATATATTAAAGGAGTGAGGTTAGAGTCTGTCTGTATCCTAATCCTGAGTCAGACTGGTTCTATTTCCAAAGATGAAATTCATAAAATGTTAAATGCTGCATGCAAGGATGCCCTGAGGTATGGTACATTGGTGAGATCAAGTAGATGCTACACAATGGATGAATGGACACTGCGCAACAATTGCCAGACAGGGATGTTCCATCCTAGTCAGGGAACACTTCAATGGTCAGGAACATTGGGCCTCGGATCTTTGGGTGACCATCCTCCAAGGCAGATTTCAGGATATGCAACAATGCAGAGTAGAGACCAATAGCCAAGTTCAGTACCCATGAGGGTGGCTTCAACCGGTACCTTGGGTTCATGCCTCACTGACCCCACTACACTGTACACTCTCAAGCACACACAAAAGCACACACACACTCTTGCATACTCACACACTTATGTACACCCTCTCTCATATACACGCTCTCTCTCAGAAACACACACATACACCCCCCACACTCACATCCATGCACACACCCTCTTCCAGGCTTATACTCCATCACACTCACACACACATCTACCAAGCATGCACACATGCAAACACACACTTTCTCACACTCAAACGCACATACTCACATATACACACTCACATGCACATACTCACATGCACACATTCGCATTCTGTCTGTCTGTTTCTCTCTCTCTCTCCCTCACATGTACATGCACACACATAGGTCTATGGGGTGAATTTGCATTTGCAGAATTGTTTTTGCAATACATTTCATTCTTGCTCAAAATGTACACAACCTGCAGGCAGTCAATGCAGGCATTAATCCATATCATATTTTATAAATTCCAACTTTGGAAATATAACTAGACTGATTCGCGATCGGGATGCAGACAGACTCTAAACTCACACCTTTAACATATTGTCTGAAATGAGATGTCATCTATTTTTATAAAACCTTACATTATCTCGAGAATGTGACTTAAAAATGTTCTGGGATTTTCATATTATTGAACTGAAACCTGCAACCCAATCTAAAAGATGAAAGATTTAACAGCAATCTGGGTTTGTTCAATCTGCCATTTTAATTGCATGACACTGTGATTTTTAACTATAAATTCTGAGTCTTATGATCCTATCCCACTAATTACCTGATGAAGGAGCAGGGCTCTGAAAGCTAGTACTTCCAAATAAATCTGTTGGACTATAACCTGGTGTTGTGTGATTTTTAACTTTGTCCACCCCTGTCCAAAACCGGCACCTCCATATCGTATCAATGGATGTTAGAACACACTGACAGCTGACAAACTGAAGATACCTGTTTTCAAAATACCTCCCTCTTCCTCTTGGCAGACAGATTAAAGTTTGATATACCCTCTCAGATGAGGTCCACTTCAGGTCGAAGATTCTTATAGAGGTCTGTTGCTTTGTTTGCCTGCTTTTAACATCAACAAGGAATGGGAGATATCATTAAGAAAAATCTTGAAATAACGCTATTAAAATGTTCCCAATAATAATTTTTAAGCTTAAAATGCATTCTAACCAAGTCAAAAAGTAACTTCTTTGAATAAATATTGCTGAATGTGGAAGCACAGCAGGCTCTTTACAGCTTTATGCAGTATCTTGAACAGATAAAACCAACTCCTGCCAATTTTAGACACATTTCTTCTGCCATGAAATATTTCCCATTCCTGAATGTGAAGTGGAGGTTTGTATAAACTGTCACATGCACATGTCACTGTCACTGAAAAGACAGTTTTGTCCGTTTCTGAAACAGTCTATAATAGGTTCAATTATGTATAATGGTTATTTTTAAAATAGCTTCTATTATGAATAATCTCCCTGTCAAACGGTTGTTATCTGACTTCTACTGCTGCAAGTTATTGTAATGGCCACATTATAGACAGAGACAGTCAAACTGTCAAACTTTAACAATGGGTGTGTTTTTTTTCCCCAAGAGAAAAATTGATAATCATCATCATTTATCTACTAACAGCTCCATAAGGTCAGTGCAGGGAGAATGACCATTAGTACTTCTACAAGTAATAGAAAAATTGCATGAATCATCTACAGCTGCATGAAAGTGCAGCTTAAACAGTGCATCAACAGGAAAATGCAAATGTGGTCCTCTCATATATGATTTTAGAGCATTCCCAATGTATTTTTGTGGGCTCACAAGTCTCAGTTTGAGTCAGTAGACACTGATCTCAGGGTAGAAGAGTGTGGTGCTAGAAAAGCACAGCCGGTTAGGCAGAATCCATGGAGCAGAAAAACCAATGTTTTGAGCATAAGTTCTTCATCAGGAATGAAGGGGTGCCCCAAGGGCGCTGCAAGATAAATGGGAGGGAGTGGGGCTGCAGTGAAGATAGCTGAGAATGCAATAGGTAGATGAAGTTGGGGGTGAATGTGATAGGATGGAGAGGAGGGTGGAGCGGATAAGTGGGAAGGACTTTGGACAGGTTGGACAGGTCAAGAGGGCTATGCCGAGTTGGAATGTTGGATCTGTGATCAGGTGGGGGGAGGGGAAATGAGGGAGCTGGTGAAATCCATATTGATCCCATGTGGTTGGAGGGTCCCAAAAAGGAAGATGAGGTGCTTTTCCTCCGGTCGTCGGGTGGTATGGGTCTGGCGATGGAGGAGGCCCAGGACCTGCATGTCCTTGGCAGAGTCAGAGGGGGAGTTAAATGCTTGGCCACGGGACAGTGGGGTTGTTTCGTGCATATGTTCCAGAGGTGTTCTCTGAAGCGTCCCTCAAGTAGACATCCTGTTTCCCCAATGTAGAGGAGACCACGTCAGGAGCAACGGATACAGTAGCTGATGTGTGGAAATGCAGGTAAATCTCTGACAGATGTGGAAGGCTGATCTCAGGGTAAACAGTTCTCCATTGCTTGTTAAAGCTGCTTGCCCAAAAATGTCACCAAGTTATTTTAGAATATGTGCCATAGTTGTAATTGAGCTGTATAATGCTGTACAGTCACTATAATGCTGAAAACCTGTGCTTCAAAACTACCTGTTTCTCTAACCAAGCTATCCATTTAGAATGCATCCATACTCCATTAATTTTGAGTAGTGTAGTTTACTAAGAAGATGTTAAGGGCCAACTTTTTCAACCTCAACACATTATATCATGAGTTCTCAGGATGTTGTCCCAGGAACAACCATCTTCAGCTACTTCATTAAAGAGCTTCTCTCCATCATTAGGGTCAGAAGTGAAGATTATCACTGATGATCGCACAATACTCAGTTTCATGCACAACTCCTCAGATACTGATGTCGTCCTTGGTAGCAGTCAATAATATCTGAACATCACACACATTTAGATTGATAAATGGAAACATTTGATATCAAGATTCATGTATAGAAGTGTCAGCGAATAGATGGCACAGTGGCTCAGTGGTTAACACTGCTGCTTCATAGAACCAGGGATCTGGGTTTGATCACAGTCTCAGGTGACTGCATGGAGTTTACACATTCTCCCCAGACCTGTGTGGGTTTCCATCAGGTGCTTGGGTTTCCACCCGCAGTCCAGCAATATGCAGGTTAGATAGTTTGACCATGCTAAATTGCTCATAGTGTCCAGGGATTTGCAGGTTAGATGGATTAGCAGGTTACAGGGATAGGGTAGGGGGTTGGTCTGTGTGAGATGTTCTTTGGAGATTTTAGTGTTGACTCGATGGGCTGAATGGCCTACTTCCCCACTGTCAGATTCTCTAATGCTCAAAGTATCATTTCCAATACAAGAACCTAATCACCACCACCTTCCTTTGACAAAAACATTCCTAATGCTAAATCCCCATCAACAACATCTTATAAGTCACCACTGACCAGAAACCTAACTCAGCCATATGTATTATGGCAACAAGATCCAGTCAAAGACTGAGTTGTCGACAGCCAATAACAAATGGCCAATGGCCAGCTACAGCTTGTCAAGCATCTACAAGGCACAAGTCACCGATGTGATAGAATAATTTTGTTTACCTGAATGAGTGCAGCTCCAAGAACATTTAGAAAGTTGAGTCATCCAGAACAGGTAACCTGTTTGATTAGCACTTCATTCACCAGCATGCAACCATACATGCAGTCTGCCACTGCAAAACTGCGGCTGCAACAACTCACCAATACTTCTTTGTCAGCACCTTCAAAGCTGCTGCTTTTACACCATAGAAGGTCAAGGTAGCTAATGCACAGGAGCACCTCCAACTGCAAATGATTTTTAAACAGTGATTCCTCGTTCTAGATTCTTCTATAAGAGAAAACACCCTCTCCACATCTATCACATCAAGCTTTCTCAAGATCTTTATGTTTCAATGAAATCACCCCTTACTCTTTTACACTCCAGGTACTTGTCTAGTAAACCTTCTCTAAACTGCATTCAATATATGTGCATCCTTCCTTAAATAAAATGACCAATATTGTTCATAGTACTCCAGATGCTATCTCACCAATACTTTATATAATTGAAGCATAACCTACCCACTATTGTATTCATCTCCGCTTGCAATAAATGATAAAATTATATTAGCCAGAGGCTAGAAAATAGATCAGGAAAGAAGCAGTGACTGACAGTTAAAGGGATATTTAAAATGCTCAGAATAAGTACATTCCTACTACAAAGGAAAATTCCAAGGGGAGAACAAGCCTTCTGTGGTTAACTAAATAAGTTAAGAAGAGTATCAAATTTAAGGGAAAAAAAATACTTGTGCAAAGATAAATGGCAGATTAAATGAATGGTCAGTATACAAAGAATGTCAGAGAATGACTAAATGGTTATACAGTTGAAGAAACTTTGAGAGGAAGCTACACAGGGATGTAAAACCAGATAGCAAGAGTTTTGACAGATAGTTAAAAAGGAAGAGATTACATGAGTCCTCCAGACCATGAGAATTGGGAGTTAATAGTGGTTAATGATAAAATTATGGAAATAATGAATACATATTTTGCTTCTGTTCTCAGCATAGAGGGTGTAATAAGTACTCCAATAACACCTGTAAGTCAGGAGGTTGAAGGAAGGCAAGCATTTTATGACATTATAATCACTAGAGGGAGTATTACTCAGCAAATTAATGGAGCTGCAGATTGATAAGTCTCCAGATTCTGATAGGTCTCACCATTGGCTTTTAAAAGTATTGACGAATGAGTTAGTGAATGTATTAGTGTTAATTTTCTAAAACTTGGCAGATTCTGGAAAGGTTCCATTTGGCTGAAAAGTAGCAAATATCATTCCTCTATTCAAGCAAGGAAGGAAGCCAAAAACAGGAAATTATAGGCCGGTTAGTTTGAGGTTTGCCATGGGAAAGCTGTTGGAATCAATCATTAAAAGACAATTGCCGCACACTTAGAAAATCTCAAGGTAATCATGAAGAGTCAGAATGATTGTTAAAAAATGGAAATTGTGTTTAACCGATTTATTGGAATTCATTGAATAAATAACATCCTTGTGAATAAAGGAGAGCCAATTGATGTACTCTACATGGATTTCTAGAAGGGATTCAACAAAGTTCCATTTAAAAGGTTATTGTGCAAAGTAGGAGTTTATGGTACAGTGGTAACATTCGCATGAATACAAGATTGGCTGGCTGGTAGATAACAACGAGTATACATAAATGGGTCTTTGTCTAATTGGTAGAATATGATAAATGGGATCTCACAGGGACCTGTGTTGGCCATCATCTTTTTACAATTTGTATCAGTGATGTAGATAAGGGAATCAAAGGCAATATGGTTAAATCTGGAGATGACAAAAAGATAGTCACGAAATTAAATTGTGAGGATGATGTAACACAGATGCACACTAATCTAAGAAATTTGTCCATAATCAAGCAATCCAGACTCTAACAAAACAAAAAACTGCAGATGTTGGAGATCTATAACAAAATAGAAATTGTTGGAGAAACATTTTGCCTACAGCCCTACTAGTATGAAGTTGCCTGATCTCTAAAGCTAAGTAGACTCAGGCCTGGTTAGTACTTTGAAGGGAGATTGCCTGGTCAAGGTGCAGTAGGATAGGGGCCCTTTGTGGTACAGTAGTAGTATTCTTATCCCTGAATTGGGAGGCCAAAATTTAAGCCTTACTGCATCCATAATATCTTTAAATAATATGGTTTAAAAAAAAATTAAATAAAACAAATTAAGTGAGTAGGTATAAATCTGGCAGATTGTGAAAATGTGAAATGCTTCACTTTTAGATGAAGAGTATTTTAGATTAGATTAGGTTAGATTACAGTGTGGAAACAGGCCCTTCGGCCCAACAAGTCCACACCGACCTGCCGAAGCGAAACCCACCCATACCCCTACATTTACCCCTTACCTAACACTACGGGCAATTTAGTATGGCCAATTCACCTGACCCTGCACATCTTTGGATGGTGGGAGGAAACCGGAGCACCCGGAGGAAACCCATGCAGACACGGGGAGAACGTGCAAACTCCACACAGTCAGTCGCCTGAGGCGGGAATTGAACCCGGGTCTCTGGCGCTGTGAGGCAGCAGTGCTAACCACTGTGCCACCGTGCCGCCCACAGTATTATTTAAGTAGAGAATGATTGCAGAATTCGGAGGTGCTGAGGGATCTGGGTGTCCTAATGCATGAGTCACAAACAGTTAGTAAGCAGGAACAGCAATAAATTAAAAAGGAAAATGAATAATAAAAATTGAACATGAAAGAAAAGATTTTATGTTTCAGTCCTGCAGGGCATTCGATAGCTATCATCTCAACTACTGTGTCTAGTTTGGACTCCTTGGAAGGATGTAAATGCATTGGAGGTGGTTCAGAAGAGGTTTACCAGATTGATACCTGAAATGAGCAAGTTGTCTCGAGAGGAAAGTTTCAACAGACTGAGCTTGGTTTACAGCAGAGTTCATATGGATGAGGAATGATTTGATTGAAGTTTATAAGATCCTGAATGGCCTTGACAAGACAGATGTGTAAAGGATGCTTACTCTTGTGAGTCTGTACAAAACTAAGGGGGCATTGTTTTTAAGTTAGGACAGAGATGATAGGAAATTCTTTTCTCTCAGAGGTTGTGAGACTTTGGAACTGGTTGCCACGGGCAGAAGTGGAGAAGAGGTTGTTGGATTTTTTTAGGCTAAGGTAAATAAATTATTGCTAGGCAAAGGAATTAAAGGTTATTGGAGTTGATGGGAATATGAAATTTGAAACCTAAACAGATCACCATTATCATATTGAATGGCAGAGTATGCTTTAAGGGCGAAAGGGCCTTGTTCTGTTTTGAATTCATATTTTCATAATTGTCCTGCTTTTTGTGAACAGGGCATACCTCAGCAAATTTCCACATTGCTGGATGTATTATCAGGTTGAAAGTACTTAAGGAAATCTTTTAGGTTTGATCAAAGTTAATACAAGAAGACACTTGCATTTTAATATGAAGCAAATTTATTAGCTTAATCTACTTTACATATATTCGAGACAGATGCAAGCTAATAAGTGAATCTATTAGCTTAAACTACTTAAAATACATATCTTTTGTATACTTAATATACATATACATATCTCACTAACTCCAGCCTGATGGTGAAAAGTTCAATAAGTGGGGCAATGTCTCTGATATTAATATTATTCTGAATCCAATATGATGTGCTGAATCTCCATTTTGTAATGACTACACTACTTTTCTAACCTTAACGACAAGCTAAGGAACAAATCCAGGGGCCCATATAACAAATAAAAACCGGACAGTTCTCACAGACAATTCAGTTGTCACAGACTTACCTCCCAGGCTGTTTTTGCCTTTGGCCTGATTTTCATGTACTTTTCCACTTTCGTTCAATTGCTCAATGCCATGGGCATTCTAATGATTCATACTTAATGGTCTGGTTTGAAGAAACCATTTTCAAGTCCAAAACAATACTAGGTGATGTGCAGCCAATTCTGGAACACACCACTTCAGTACTATTGCCAGGGTGTTGTCTAGGCCCGTAGTCTTCAGCCATTTCTAGAAATGAAGTGCAATGAATTGTGCTGAGGCAGTCAGGAGGAAGCTGAAATGGATAAGCCACTCAGTACTTTTAACAGACAACGATTGCAAATACTTCAGTCTTATCATTTTGCATTGATGTCTTTGACCCCCATGTTGTTGAGGATAGGGATATTTGTGGAGCCTCCTGTTAATTACTTAACTGCTAACATCCTTCACATTGAATGTGGCAGGAGTGCAGAGTTTAGATCTTTGGTTGTGGGAACCCTTAATCTTGTCTATCAAATGCTGCTTCTGCTGTTTAGCATGAACGTAGCCCACTTTTGTAGTTTCAATAGGTTCAGCCCTTAGTCTTAGTTTGTCTGATGCTGCTCTTGGCATGCACCCCTACACTCTTCATTGAATCAGTGTTGGTTACCTGATCTATGATCTCATCATATTGTGTCATATTTTGTTGGATCATGCTCCTGTGGTGCACTTTGGAATGTTTTATTATATTAAAGGAACTATATAAATCCAAGCAGTTATTTTGCATAGGTTACTTGGGGCTATCACAGACATAATTATTGCCTTAAAGGTTAACATTGGCTTAACTTTTGCATAGTTTTTATTTAAACTTTAAAAAGTTTAAAGACAGTGAAACAAATTTGTTTAGAACCAAAGCCGTACCTGCATCTGCGTACTTTTGTCACTCTATCGTCACTACCAGGAATTAGTGGAAGCATGAGAAAAATAGAAGAGCTTTGTTTCGCATAATTTGGTGTGACTTTCCATAGTAAGAGTCATCAAAACAGCTAACGACCATTGAATTACTAGCAATGAGCCTTTATGTGTACAACGTGTGAGACACAAGAAACCCCCATTTAGTGTACAGAGCTTTGTTTATTATTATTCACAAGCATGTAACAAAAAGAAGTTACATGGTTCGGAACCACAATTGAAGTGAGTGAAACTTGACAGGTCTGATTCAGACTCTCAGAATCAATACAGCTATAAATATACAATTGTCAACATTAATATACACATTTCCTTATTCTGTACTCACTGTACACTGACAGCCACTGTATTAAGTCACATTTGTTGTGCCATACTTCCTCTATTTTTTTCTCTCTCTACTCCTCTCTATTATTGAAACAAAGGGGCTGTATGTCTTCGTCTATTGTTTAAACAGAGAAGCAGTCGGATGGCTTGCTCTGCGGTCACAATCAAAGTTGTTTGGTGGATGACTGACGGAAGATAGAAAAGATGAATTTCAGTGTGTTCAAATCTATCCTGACTGCTAAAAGGAGGTGTTCACTGACGGCGACGTTAATGAGAATCCACAGCAATTGTCTATAGTCTTTGACCTCTCAAGCCACTGATGACTAACAACCTTCACATGCAGTTCATGTTCCTTTACAATGCATGACTGAATAATACAGTCACATATCAGCTCCTGTAAAGGAGTCTCATAAATGGAAAAAATAATAGAAACCAAAAGAGGGTGCTGAGTGCTATGTTTATAGCATTGAAGTCTGTTATAACGTGGTTCAATTGACCACAAATTCACTTATGGCATTGTGATCTCATGGCTCCCAAAAGAAGTAATTCTCTATTTAAATTTTTATTTTGCTAATTAAATATAGGAGAAAATAGGAGGTTTTTTTTTGTTAATGCAGCCTAGCTATAACAAGGTTTCACTTTTTGAACCTAAAATCTACATTATTATGGTCTTCATCTGTACATGTGAGTCATGAATTTCATTCAATAACATGAGAATCTAAAATGGACATAATGTTTAAAAGGATGTATTTGTGCAGAAGATGGTGTCGGTCCCACTGTTGGGTATGAATAATGGCACAGAATTAGGATGAGTGATAGTGCACCTTTCATGTGATGCCATTAATGCAGACATTGTGAAATTAATTTCAGAATGCCTTATGAGATTGCAACAAATTTCCTTTCAAAATGTCAGTATTTGTTTAGCTGTCTTGAATAGATATTGTTTTTAATAGTTTGAACTATACCCTTTTTTCAAATCATCAAATGAGGTGTTGCATCTTAAAGAACAAAGTAAAAGCACAGAACTCTGATATAATATCTCATTAGGAAGGAATGATCAAATTGAATTTCATGTTCTGAAGGTTTACGTGGAATCACTGTAATTTTATTTGAGTCCCAAGTCTCTCCTTTCATTTCTACTGACATCAGCAGGAGTTTGGCAACTTGCCAGTAAAACCACACATTAGAAATGGCACAGTTTTCATATCTGATTGTATAAAATGACTTCAGCAGAAATGCAGACCTGGCAAGTTTGTGGTTTTCCTATAAATTACACTAACACTGTGTCCAATTGTATATATAATTTCAGATTTTCAATTTAAACTTGCTGCTGTGTCAGCTTTGCCTATTCTGATATGTCTAACACATTTAACTTAAAATGAAGGGTATGGCATTTCATTACTTTGAAGATAATATTGTCAAATGTATTTGCTGTAGGGCAGGAGCCCCCTCTTTTGCCATTGTGATCTCTCAAGTGTGCAGTAACTTTTCAATTGCTTGTTTTTTTTGTTGTTGCTCATACAATTGCAGTAATATTTTTATAACTGGCTCTGTAAGTTCAATTTAATACACTTGAACATGATTTAATATAATGTTAAATTATACGCAGAAAAGCAACCAAACCTGTATGAATTAGTGAAGCTGCTTAAAGGATTATTTTTCAGGGTGATAAATTTCATCTTGTTTTTGTAATTTCTTTAATCTCTATGTTTTATATGTATGCATCTTTCCCTTTTATTGTGTCAGTAACCCAAACAGAAAATTCCTCAAAAGATCTTAATATCATTTAAAAGTAACTTAGATTCAAATTTTGCCACTTAAATAGAACAAAATTTATTTACAAATATTCTATTTTAATCTGTTAACAGCATAGCTTTTTCCAATGACCTGAAACCTAACCAAGCAGATCAATCAAATTAATATCAAATATATAATTTAAATGTGATACCTTATTTTTCTTTAGTCAGTAGATAAACCTGTTTATCAGCATGTCAAACACAGTGATTATTGAGCTGGATATTTAACATGCTGATAGACATCAGAATTATCTCACAATGGATCTATTCTCCTGGTGCAAGTTATTCACCAAATTTCCTGCAATTAACTAACCAGAGAGATAAATAAAAGCAAAGTACTTCAGATGCTGGAGATCAGAAACGCAAACAGAAATTGCTGGGGAAATTCATCAGCTCTGGCAGCATCTGTGAAAAAAAATTCATTAATGTATCAATTCCAAAGCCTCTTCTTTGGAAAAGAGTCCTGAAGAAGAATCAAATTGGTTTCAATACGTTAAGTCTGTTTCTCTCTTCACTGATGCTACCAGACCTGATGAGTATTTTTGACATTTTCTGTTTTTAACCACACGCTTACCTAGCATCATCCAAACTGTACAGTGTTGTAATGTCACCTTACTTTTGCTTGACTCTACACTTTGGTTTTCTTGTAATCTAATCCTCTACTTTCTATACTCCAGGCAATCAATATTCCACATACCAGTCTACCTTTATCCCGTACTCTACAATCCAGACATTTTGTAATTCCATGCTATAATTTCAAAACATCTAACTTAATTATATTCACTGAACAACCCTTATTCACTGGTTTATTTAGCTCTTCAACTAGTTCCCACAGGTCAGTGAGTAATGACCTATTGTTTTGAATTTCATGTTGATTATTCCATTAGGCCTGAAAGTCTCTTTAGATGAGTACTGATAGCATCCTTTATAATCCTCTGAAACATTATCTCCACTTGCCCTTTAATTGGCATAATTTTGCCTTCCAAAATGCCTCTTGAAAACCTATCCTGAGAGTTTCACTTCCAAACTAATGTCAATAGCTGTTAAGCGTAAAGCATTGAGGTGGGTCAGGATTTGGTTAAGTAGGAAAAAAAGAGACACTAGATTGCAATGATTGGTGATATTGAGGCAGTTGCCCAGTGATCCAAGCCAAGGTAATATAAAGAAAATTTAATACAGTCTGTAATTTTACTGCTCTTGGCACACTAAACTAAGCAGTCAAATATAATAATTTGATATACTAAAAATAACAATGAGAGATTTACAGTATTTATATGTGAGATAGAATCTAAAGTCTTAGAGAACTCTTACTCAACCCTTGCAACACCAATCCAACCACTACCCACCCACTACCTTTTTCAACCTGACAGAATTTCCCCCAACTTGAACACATCTCCTTTAATGCAGAATATTTCCTCAGATAAAATTGATCACTACAGTAGCACCAAAGAATATCAGCTTCAGTCTTTGTTCAAATATAACGCATTCTGGATTTCTTTTCTCATTACATTGTTAACCAGGTCAGTGCTGTTTCTGGCTTTGTCCCAGTTTGGAAAATCTCATGCTCTTTCCTTCAAATGTTGACCTGTCCTTTAGGTTTAGATAATCAATGTGTCACCCTTCTTGTTTTATACCAGACCTCCTTCCCTTCAGTATTCAATATGATTCTTCTTCAAAACTGCAGAAGAGTGTTACATCATACTCAAAATGTTAACTTTATTCCTCTCTCCACAGATGCTGCCAGACCTGTGGAATTTCTCCACCACTTTTTGTTTTCATTTCAGATTTTCAGCATCTGCAATAATTCATTTTTATTTTACTATTGCCATTGAACTTCCAATGTGGATTACATTTCCTTCTCCATGAGTTCTCACAAAGTAGCGTTTAACATCAATATTTCTAAGATGTTCTTTTGCCTCTGCCAAAGGTTCTCCATTTCCTGGGGCTGTGACCCAACCTTCTCATCTCCATCTCATTACCATGACAGGTTTTGTCTTGTTCTCATCTTTTGCCATTCCATCTTGCCAATACCACTTAAATAGTACAGAATTTATTTACAAATATTCTATTTTAATCCGTTAACAGCATAGCTTTTTCCAATAACCTGAAACCTATGTATGTTTCTGCCATTTCCAATTAAATAGCTTCCCATTTGTCTCCACTTATTTTTCAAAATGATTGACTGTTTAGTCACACACATACACACACTCACACACACACACACACACATACCCCTTCCCCTGTCCACCACTACTGTCAGTCACTACCTTTTCCTGGATACTATCTTTTCCTGGACACATGCAAAGTATGTAACATCCATTCATTCACAATCACCTACACCACAGCACTGGACCTCAAATAAGTCTTACATATGACTTACAACTTGGCAAGCTGTACCAAGTGGGAATTAGAAAGGACTCTTCTGTAAAGAGAAGAATATGCACACCTTTTTTCACCAGAAGGTAGTGGTAATCTGGAAGGCACTGCCTGGGAGGGTAGTTGAGGTAGGAAATCTCAATCTTTAAAAAGTACTTGAGTGTGCACTTGAAATGTCATAACATTCAAGGCTACAGGTAAAGTGATAGAAAGTGTGTTGATG
Source organism: Chiloscyllium plagiosum (assembly GCF_004010195.1). Taxonomy (NCBI): domain Eukaryota; kingdom Metazoa; phylum Chordata; class Chondrichthyes; order Orectolobiformes; family Hemiscylliidae; genus Chiloscyllium; species Chiloscyllium plagiosum. The sequence goes on along the minus strand of NC_057711.1, from coordinate 78,997,792 downwards.
TAGCTTTAAAGTAGCTTAGTCAGAGCAGGCTCGATGGCCCAAAATGCCTCTTCTGTACTGCATGATTCTATAACTGTCATTCTATGAGAGTTTAGTTGACTGTTTTGCCTAAAACTTGCATCGGAAAATGAAACACAGCTCTTTGTCATTCGTCACTTCAATTATTCATTTATTACAAATATGAGACTTCGTAAGACGATGGCATGCTTTAAACTGTCTTCTTTCAATTTAAGGTAACAAAAAGAACCAAATGCCCTGGAATTGGAAATAAAATGAAATTGTGCTGAAATCTGTCCAATGATAGATCCATCTGATTCAGTTGCCATAGGTACAGATTGAAACTCATAAAGCTCAAATGCTAGCATTTTTACCCTGATGAGGTCAGGTCTTGTTCAACATAGACTAGTAGTCAAAGTCAAACAGAGAGATTTAGAGAGAAAAACTGAATGCAGGAGTTATCATGAGAAGCAGATAGGGAAACTGTTTTATGCTACAATCAAGCAGAAGTTTGGCGAGAATAGATTTGCTTTTTGAAGAGAAGCAACTTGAGATTTAAACATCCAAGAGTCACCAGAGGGAAAAGCAGTAGAAGGAAACTGATTGGCTTTTGGGGCTTCGGTTGCACATCAAGCACTACTGCCTTAATGAAATTTTGAGTAAGGATGGAGACTAAAAGATTTTTTTGTTTCTCTTTATGCCACCTTTGGATCCCACTTCCAAACCGAAACAAATAAAAAGAGCTGTGCCTCTGAGGCGATCTCTGCCAGCCATTTGAATATACCTTTGACGGAGAACAGTACGAGCCTCAGAAGATGAATCATCAGGCTTTTCTCTTCAGCCAGTACATACAGGGGTCTACTGAAGAACTGGCTCTTGCTGAGTCCAGTCAAGATAATAAGCCTCTGGACCCAGCCATTTGTGTGGGGATGGAGATGTGCAGACAAGCAACGGAATGACTGGCAGAGGTTATGTGCAAACTGGAACAAAGGGCAGAGGAGTCTGTTCAAGTCTTATTTGTTGGTGTAGCTGCAGCATCCACGTGTATAGCTGCTTCCATGGAATGATTGATGGATGTCCAGGGAAAGCCAGGTCCAGTGGAGCAATCAGCATCTCCAGGATATGCACAGGGACCTTCATTCCATTGCTGATGCTAAATGGGTGAGACGGGACGGAAGGACATTGATAGGTCTTCAGGTACTCATCACTTCAAAGGGTGAAGGAAATGCCATTGAGCACCAGCAAGGAGGGTGGAGCAACTAACAGGCACACGATGATTGACATCTCAGGGTACTCCAGGGTTTCACTTCTGTACCCTCTTCCTTCTGCCAGGGAACGAAATATTTCCATCAAGTCAGGCTTATCATTGAAGTTTGTGTATTGTATCGATAGGAATGGTTAAAAATGTGTTTAGCACACTTGCCTTCATTGTTCAGTATAGGAGTTGAGAAGTCATGTTGAGGTTGTACAGGATGTTGGTGAGGCCACTTCTGGAATACCATGTCCAGTTCTAGTTGCACTGTTATAGGAAGGGTATTATTAAGCCAAAGAAGGTCCAGAAGTGATTTACCAGGATGTTGCTGGGTTTCCTGAAGAAGGGCCTGTGCCCGAAACGTCGAATCTCCTGTTCCCTGGATGCTGCCTGACCTGCTGTGCTGTTCCAGCAATAAAGTTTCAACTGTTGCTGGGTATGGCAGATTTGAGTAATAAAGAAAGGCTGAATAGGCTGGGACTTTTTTCACTGGAGCATAGGAGGTTGAGAGGTGACCTTATGGTGGCTTATAAAATCATGAGGGTATACATATCATTAATGGGATGCTTTCTCTTCCCCAGTATATGGTTTTTAAAGGTTAGGGTTTTTTTTTTAAAGTCAGAGAACAGACATTAAAAAACAAAATGAGGGGCAAGCTTTTTACACAGAGACAGGTTCATGTGTGGAATGAACTTCCTGAGGAAGTATTTTACTGCAGACACAGTTACAACATTCAAAAGACACTTTGATAAGTTCATGAATAGAAAGGTTTGAAGGGATGTGGGCCAGAAGCAAGCAGGTGGAACTAGTTTATTTTGGGATTATGTTTGGCATGGACTGGTTGGACCGTTTCTGTGCTGAATGACTCTATGTTAGTGCAAGTAATTTGCCTTCAACTCAAACTGCTGCCAGAGATAAAAAAAGAAAGTTCTGAAGAAAGTTCTGGCAGCATCTGTGGAAAGAGAAAGAGGATTAAAGCTCCAAATCCAGTAAGACACCTCTTCAGAGTCAAAAGAAGCTGGATTGGCTGAGACTTTTTTTCACTGGAGCGTAGGAGGTTGAGAATGGCAGTTTATAAAATCATGGGGGTATGGATATTGTTAATGAGGTGCTTTCTCTTCCCCAGCAGAGGGGTTTTTAAAGGATAGGGGAAAATGCTGATTTTTATGCTCTAAACATAGGGGAGGAGGAGCAAATGGAACAGATGGTGAGCATTCCCAGACCAAAGAACTAAGGCAGTAGTATGGTGGTAAAGGAGAGATCAGATTTATAAAACGGGTGTAAACATTACCTGTGGAAAGGAAATAGTGGGTCCACTCTGGTGAGATCAAAGTCAGTAAGACATATCTAGGGGAGAGGTGGGAGTATAATGCAAACAGAGGACAGAGGGCATAGTTTGAAGTTGTGGAACTCAATATTGCATCTTACAGACTGTAAACTTTCTAAGTGAAAAATGAGGTGCTGTTCCTCCAGCTTGCATTGAGCTTCATTGAAACTGTAGCAGGCCAAGGGCAGACATGTTAGCATGGGAGGAAGGTAGCTTATTGAAATGATAATCAACTGGGTGATCAGGGTTATTCCTACACAGTGGAAGTGTTCCACAAAGCAGTTACGTGTCTCAAAGGAGTCTCAGCTTGGTCTCATCAGTGTGAAGGAGACGCCAACATTAGCCATGAATACAGGGGACCAGATTGAAAGTAGTACAAGCAATCAATAAAGCAATCAGTAAAATGATCAGGAAAGAGAGATCATGATTAGTAAGGAGAGATCACATCTGGAGTAAGGCACAGCCCGTGTGAGTTTATTGTTGGAATTTTAGAGCAGTATGGGAATTCAATGCAGCAGTGAGGGGGTACATTTTGCTTATTTTTCAATGTATAGTTTGTTAGATTTTTTTGAACAGGATAAATTGAAGCCCAAGATTGAGGGCTGAACACAAAGTAAAGAGGGACATCGTAAGAAAACTGTAAGTTTATTGGTTGGTAATAGCTACTAGTTTGACAATCAATTATAGATTTAAAACTATAGGATCAGTAGGAAATTGTTAAAAAACTAATAACTAAGTAAATAAATTAGAGAAGCAGGGCCAGATGATGTATTGTAACTGCATGATATGAGGGCTGGTGGACTCTATTGTGGTTCAGAGTGACCACAACTGGAGCAAGTATTGATTGCTCGAGGAACTCAAGCTCAGAATTGATGAGCTAGAATCTGTGCTTCAAATACTGTGACACGTAAACAAGGGGGAGAGTTATCTAGGCACAGTTATTCAGGAGGCAGTCATATCCCTGAGATTAACTACCTTAAATTCAGTCAGTGGTCAAGGACAGGAGGGTGTGACTGCAGGTGAGGCAGATAAAGGAATCAAGGAGGTTGTGCTGAAGAAGTCTCAGCCGTTGATCTTGTCAAACAGGTTTAAGATTCTTGCTCTCTGTAAGGATGAGAGTGGGGCCATAGGGGGAATGAATGAACTGACTATAGCACCATGGTACAAGGAGCCATTCAAGAGGGGGGAAGAAAAGACAAATGTAGTTATAATCAAAGATAGTATGGTCAAGGAAATAGACACTGTTCTCTCTGGGCAGGATTAAGAGCCCCAAAGGCTCTGTTGCCTAGTTCAGGATCTCTCATCTGGGCTGCAAAGGAGCTTGGAATGGGAGGGGATAGATCCAGCTGTTGTGGCCCACATTGGTAGAAAGAGGAAGAGGTTCTACTGACGAAATATGAGCAGTTAGGGGTTAAATTAACAAGTAGATCCAAAAAGGATTACTACCTGAACCGTGACCTGTCTTACCCACCAGATCAGACCCCTCAAAACATTTCAAGAAAGTAGTCCAGACCCTAACTTCACTAGTTGTTTTAAACAGGTGTAATGTGGATATTTCAGGAGAAATGTAGCTGATCAAACCACTTAGTTTTAAACAAAACAGAATTTATTTACAAGATTACCGAATGAAACACAAACTAAAGAGAACAGAATAGTGAACAACTTAACCTATCCGAAAGCCCATCAGATTATCCCAACTTAATGATGCTGCTCCAAATACTTGCAACAATCTTCATATATACCTTTGGCACAAAAGATAAAATCAAACTTAAGGTCTTACACGAGAGGGAGAGAGATGGTAGCATGGAGCACCTTCTTCCATGTAGCTGTTTCTTGGACCAGTGCCTCAAACTGACTGACTGCTTTCAGAGAATAGCCAGACTGCTAAAATCAAACCAAACCAGAGAAAAGCTGAGCTGGAAAAACTGGCCACTCCCCTTTCATTGTGCAAGTGTTTTTTTTTTAAACTTGAAAGCCTTTTACCTGAGGTAGTCTCTGTTAGTTATAATTAAATTGGCCTTAAAACCCATCTAAGCCAGACATTTCGGAGTTGCTGCTTTTACAACCTCTCTGGAAAAAAAGGACAGCATACTCGTGTTAAATCAGCAGCAGCATCACATCTGATAGACACAGAATGAACAAAATTAAAAAGGTAAATGCAAGGCTCAAAGATTGGCATCGGAGAAATAGGCTCAAACTCATAAGACATTGGCACCATTACTGAGAAAGAGTGAAGCTGTTCCAATGGAAAGGGGCTCCACTTGAGTCATGCTGGGACCAGAGTCTTGGCAAATTGTATAACTAGGGCTGTGTATTGGACTTTAAACTAAATAGTAGGGGGTGAGTTCAGTGGCATGGAAAATGATAAAATTAAAGATGGAGAAGGTATGAGTGCAGGTTAGTGATGAGGCTAATTGCTGCCGGAAAGTAAGAATATGTGAATGTTATATTCTACCAAGGAATTCAAAATGTAGAGAAATTTTATAATAGAACAAAGTTAAAGGCTTTGTATCTTAATGCATGAAGCATTCAGAGTAAGTAAATGAATTTACAGTGCAAATAGAGGTAAATGAATATAATCTCATAGCCATTACAAAACTGGGAACTAAACATTCAGGGATATTTGACCCTTCAGAAAGACAGGAGGAATTGAAAGGTTGGTGGGGTAGCACTGTTAATAAAGGTGTATTGGGGACGGTTTTGAGACATGGTTTAGGCTTGGAAGACATAAAGTTCATTTGGGCCGAGGTAAAAAGCAGCAAGGGAAAGAAAACATTGTAGGAGTAGTCTACAGTCAGCGATAGCCCTGAACACTGAAATAAATTCAGAATCCAGCAAAGGAGGACTAAAAAGGGAACAAAGAAACAGAACATAAGCTATGAGGGTAAATGACATTAAAAGCTGCTTTAAGTACATAAAAAGAAAGAGTGAAGTCAATGTGAACATAGAACTCTTAGAAAATGAATCTGGGGAGATAGTTATGGAAAATGACAGAGGAATTAAACAGATACTTTCCATCAGTCTATATGATGGAAGATTCTGAGCACAGCATATTAATTCAAAAGAATTAAGTACCATCACCATCACTAGTGAAATACAGTTACACAATTAATGGGGCTAAAGGCAGATAGGTCTTCTGGCCCTGACAGCTTGCATCTTAGAGTCCTAATAGGGACAACCTCAGAGTTTGTGGATGCATTGATTATAACTTTCCAAAAATCCTTGGATTCTGGAGAATTAACGGAGGATTAGAAAACTGCTAATGTGACACACCTATTCAAAAGGGAGAGAGGCAAAAGCAAGTAACTATTAATTGATTGGCTTAACATCCATTGTTGGAAAAGTTTTATTATTAATTAATAAGGATGTAAAAGAAGAACATTTGGAATATCATAATTTAATCAAGCAGAATCAGCATGGCTTCATGAAAGGAAAATTACATCTGACTAATTTAGTGGTGTTTTTCAAGGAGGTCTCAACCTGAGTGGATAGAGAGGAACCAGTAGATGTGTTGTATTTGGACTTCCAGATGGCATTAGACAAAACCCCACAATATTGGAGGTAGTATATTGACATGATAAAGAATTGACTCATGGGCAGGAACCAGTAACTAGGGACAAGGTTTTTTTTCCGGTTTGTGACCTGTGACCGCTAAAGTTCCACAGGGGTCAGAGCTGGGACCTCAACTCTTCATCTATTAATAACTTAGAGGAAAGAAGTGAAAATACTGCAGTCAAATTTGCTGATACAAAAATAGATGGAGAGGCAGCTTGTAAGAGGGATGCAAACACTTCACAGAGAGATATTGATAGGTTAAGTAAATGACCAAAACATAAGTCAATGAAATATAATGTGGGGAAATATGAAATTGTTCATTTTAGAAGGAAGAATAAAGAAGACAATTTTATTTAAAAGGAGAAAAGTTGCAGAAAGCTGCAACACAAAGAGACTTGGGGGTACTTGTACATGAAACACAGAGAGCTAGCACACAAGTACAACAGGTAATCAGGAAGTTAATGGAATGTTGGCCCTTATTTCAAGGGGGTTAGAGTATAAAAGTAGGGAAGCCTTACTGCAACTGTACAAAGTGCTGGTGAGAACACATCTGAAATGCTGTGAGGTAGTTTTAGTCTACTTATTGAAGAAGGTATATCATTTCTTAAAGGCAGTTCAGAGAAGGTTCCCAAGAATGATTTCTGGTATGGAGGGATCAACTTACCAACAAAGATTAAACAGATTGAGATTCTATTCATTGTAGTTTTGAAGAATGCAACGAGTTCTTATTGAAATATGTAGGATTCTTAAGAGGCTTGACAAGATAAATGCTGAGAGAATGTTTCTTCCCAAGGGAGAGACTAAGACCACAGGGGACTGTCTCAGCGTAAGGGAGTGCCAATTTAAGACTGAGATGCGGAAGAATTTCTTTTCTCACAGAGGTGTAAATCTTTGGAACTCCTTGCCATGGAGAACTGTGGAGGCAGAATCTTTGTGTATATTTAAAGCTGAGGTAGATAAATTCTTCATCAGTAGGGGGAATCAAGGATTACAGGGAAAGGGCAGGAAAGTAGTTGTGAGGAGTGTTGGATCAGCCATGATCTTACTGAATGGATGAACAGTTTCGCAGGGCCAAGCTGCCTACTATAGTGCCTATTTCTTATCGCCTTTTGGTCTTCTTGTCTGAGTAAAATGCTGTATCACCTGGAAGGTGTGTTTGTGCCTTTTGACAGTGAGGAGGGAGGAGCTGAATGGGCAAGTGTTCTTTCTGCTGTGATTGCATGGAGTGGGTAACTGTTAGGAACAATGAAAGAGTGGAACAGGAAGTTACAGAGGGAATGGTCAGTGGTATGCTGACAATTGAGGGAAGAGAAGATATGTTTGGTGGTGGTATCCTGCTGGAGGTGGGAAAAATGGTGGAAAAAAATCCTTTGAATGCAGAGACTGGTGAGTTGGAAAATGAGGACAAGAGGACCATATTTTTGTTCTGGGGGTAGAGGGGAAGAAGTGGAGATAGTTTTGCAGGAGATAAATCAGATATTATTGAGGGCTCAGTCAACCTCGATGGGGGATGCTCACGGTTGAGAACAAAGGAGGACACAACAGAGGCATGCCCATGTAAGCAGACATTGTTGGAACAGATATGATGGAGATGAGAAACTAGCCACTCTCAGGTTCTCTCAGGGTTGTCTGCCTCATCAGTACTCTCCTTGCTTCTTTTGCATGTTTGTCATCAGCAGTGGTTGCCTCATCATCTCTGTCAGACTTGGTTTCTTCTCCATCTGAGGAGATGGGTGATTGGTCTACCTGCCTTCAGCTACGTTCTCACTCCATTGCAGAGCTATTTTGTGCAGAATGCAGCAACCAGTCACTAACTGGAGACATTGACTGGCAAGTACTGAAGTGTCCTCCTGAGTGGTCCAGGCAATGGAAGCACATCCTCAGAAGACAAATTGTTTATTCGGTGTTAGATGACCAGCAGTCTGGCAGATGTAAGTGCTGACATTGCAAGTCATCCGCATAAACACCTCTCTACTCCCTTAAGTAAATAATCCTCTGTCAGTACTGTCCTTTATCTCTTTTACATCATTTCCTGACAGATGGCCCACACATGATGCTACAGGCTTTGTTCTTGCTGCACTTCTCCAAGGATCCATCACCCTCACTCATATCCAGTACAGAAAACTGGTGAGTAAGCAGGATCTCTGGGGGATGCTACACTACCTGCCTGTACTCTTGGACTACTGTTGCTCTCTGCATTCCTGCCCCTAAGTTACTGTATGACCACCTCGCTGAACATGCTATTGACATAATTCCATAAGACCAGAAGACACAGGAACAGAAATAGGCCTTTCAGCCCAACCAGTCTGCACCACCACTCAATGAGATCATAGCTGATCTGAGAACCCTGCCTTTCACATAAACCTGGTACTGCTAGTAATTAAAAAATCTGTTAGTTTTATTTTTGTTACTCATTCATGCGATGTGGGTGATTTATTGCTTATCCCTAATTGCATACAGCACGGTTAATATTCAATCACATTTCTGCGGGCCTAGACTCATTGTAAGCCAGACCAAGTAAGGAGGGTTACACCCAAAACATCGACTTCTGCACCTCCTGATGCTGCTCGGATTGCTGTGTTCTTCCAACCTCCTGCCTGTCTATTTCGGATTCCAGCATCTGCAGTTTTTTAGTCTCAGACCAGGTAAGGACAGCAGATTTCCTGCTCAAAAAGGTATAGTGAACCAGATGGGCATTTACAATGATTGATAATGGTTATATGGTTGTCATTAGATTACCTTTTTGATTTTTTTTACTGAACTCAAATGTTATTCACATCTAAATTTAACTTACTTTAACCTTAATTGTGGGCGGCACGGTGGCACAGTGGTTAGCACTGCTGCCTCACAGCGCCAGAGACCTGGGTTCAATTCCCGTCTCAGGCGCATTCTCCCCGTGTCTGCATGGGTTTCCTCTGGGTGCTCTGGTTTCCTCCCACAGTCCAAAAATGTGCAGGTCAGGTGAATTGGCCATGTTAAATTGCCTGTAGTGTTAGGTTAAGGGGTAAATGTAGGGGAATGGGTCTGGGTGGGTTGCGGGTCGGTGTGGACTTGTTGGGCCGAAGGGCCTGTTTCCACACTGTAATGTAATGTAATATAGTTAATCTTGTACTATTAACTAAGGACTGAGTGGGTATTCGGCAAGATGGCAGCGATTCTGTGGACGGGTCTGCCTAACAGCCAAGGCATACTGGTGTTTTTTCCCATCTCTGGCCAACTTATGTGGTGGAATTATTAGTTTAAAACCTTACAGAACACATATTTGTTAATATTTGGGAGTGGGAAGAATCCCAAAGGTAAAAGGATTGAGCAAACAGCAGCAGGGAGAACACTCTCCTGCAGCACATACCACACCATAGACTGCAGCAGCAACAGCCTCTCCTGAACCCCCTGGGACCTGACAGACTCACAGGAATTGGCTGCGGCAATGGAGAAACTTACCTTGAACGTTGGGGCTACGATTGAGGACAACGGTGGGGAGATTCGTGCCCAGGTCCAACCTATTGCATCCATGCTGCAGAAGCATGAGCAGGAGATCCAGGGCCTCAGGGAGAGGCTGGAGGAGGTGGAGTATCAAACTAAGGCCTCGGAAGCTGAGATGGAGTCCTCATCCAGTCGGATTCAGGTGCTGGAGCGAGAGGTGCGGGCCTTACGAGACCATATCAATGACCTCGAAAATCGAGATCGGAGGATAAATCTCCGAATTGTTGAGCTCCCTGACGGTGAGGAAGGTGAGCAGACAGTCAGCTTCTTTGAAAGCTGGCTGCCGCAGTTTTTGGGCCTTCACATCGAGTCCAGCAGGCTGCAGATTGAAAGGGCTTATCGGGTTACAGTGCACAGGTCAGGGCCTGTGTAGTGTCCCCGCCTGGTCCTAGTGCACTTCCACTCATATAAGGACAAGCAAAAAGTAATAGAAGCTTCCAGATCCCTGGGAAAAGATCCACAGGCACTGCTGCACAAGGTGTCAAAAATCATGTTTTTCCAGGATTTCTTGGCAGCTTTAATTCAAAAGAGGAAATCCTTCGATAAAGTTAAAAAGAGGCTGAGGAACCTGGGCATCCAGTACTCCACGAGATACCCCGCAGTGCTCCGTTTCAGCCACGAGGACTCAGTTTATACATTTGACTCGGCGGATAAAGCTACAAACCTTGTAGACACTTTAAAATAGATGGATCAGCCTGAAGAATATGGTTAATGTTTGTTCTCTTTTCCTTCTTTTCCCATATTTTCCCTTCCTTTTTGTATTCCTTTCTTTCTCCCTAATAATTTCTTTTTTGGAAAGGGGGATAAATAACTTGGAATAAGTTGTTCCTATTTTCTTTAATAACTGGATTTTCTGATGGGAAATGTTGTGTATGTTCTTTGTTGTCTCTCCCTTTTTTTTGTTTACTCTGTTTCTCTTTTAGTCACAAGTAGGGGTGACATGAAGCCAGGGATGGGTGGAGTGCTCATCCTGACTGTCATTTTTCTGTTGATTTAAGGATCATCTCCTTGTTTTTTTTCTGGTCTAAGGCTGGGGCACAGTCCGGGTTTGAAGGAGCTATGAAGGAGGGGATGGGTTGGGTGAGTGCTCCCTATGGGCAGGGGGAAGAGTTTTCCATTCAAGGTTTTATAGTTGGTTTCCTTTGTAGTTTTTTGGTAGTAATAGTTGTTTACAGTTATGATAGAGTAGTTTTTGTATATATAGTTTTTCAACTCTATGAGTCTTTATTTACTTGTGCTCGGCACTTTGCAAGTATGATTCTCCCTCCCAAAGGTTCAAGGGTGTCTGAAAGGGGATATGGCTAAGTGACTTATTAAATGGTGCACCTGGAACATTAAGGGAAGTCATTCGTCTGTTAACAAGAAAAAAGTGCTTTCTAGCCTTAAGAGGAAAAGGGTTGATATTGCTTTGTTGCAGGATACCTATCTTGATGATGGGGAACATTTGAAATTACAACAGGGGGGTTATGACCTGGTATTCTTTTCATCCTTTACTACTAAAAGTAGGGGAGTGGCGGTACTCATCCAGAAAAATCTTCCGTTCACATTATTAGAGCAGGTGAAAAATGAGCAGGGACGGTTTGTGATACTTAAAGCCCTGATACTTGGGGAGGAATTTAGCATTTTAAATGTCTACTGTCCTCTGGCGCATCCCCTCAAATTTTTGATTAGTGCATTCTCTAAGCTGAGTGCTTTTAGAAAATGGCATATTATTATAGGGGGGGATTTTAATTGTCTTTTGGATCCGACAGTGGACAGGATGCCTTGTGGGCCCCCAACTATTTCTTCTCAGGCCAAGCAGGTGGTTGACTTATGTGAGGAATTGGGGCTGGTGGAAATTTGGAGATGTCTTCACCCTACCGGCAGGGACTTCACCTTTTTTCAAACCCACATAAATGTCACACAAGGATTGATCTCTTTCTGGCTCCCTCGGCCCTTCTGGATTCGATTATGGGTTGTAAAATTGGGAATATAGCTATGTCTGATCACACGGCAGTATATTTGGAGGTTAAAGCCAAGAGTGAAAGGCTAGGTTTGCGGCACTGGCATTTGGACCCTTTTCTCCCTAGGGATTCCAAATTTGTCGACTACCTTTTGAAGGAGTTTTAGGAGTTCTTGGCTATCAACTCAGGCACGGCTAGTAGTCCATCTATGCCACAGGAGACTGCTAAGGCCTTCGCTAGGGGATTAGCTATTTTCTATTCGGCTAGCCGGAAATGACAGAAGGAGGAACAGCAGTGTCTACTTGAGACGCGGTTGAAAGCCGCTGAGGCGGCATATTTTGCGCAGCCTCCGGTGACTAAGCAACAGCAGATCACGGCCCTCCGAGCTGCCTTGAATTCAATACTGACACAAAACGCAAAGAAAGAACATGTTTTTGCTAGACAAAGGCTGTTCAAATATGGGGATAGGCCAGGGAAGTATTTAGCATCCCTGACTGGGAAAAATCGTACTCCCAAATCCAATACTGCAATCAGAGACTGCGCTGGTGTCCTTACATACGATGCTAAAAAGGTTAATGGGGCTTTTTGGAGCTTTTACTCTGAATTGTATCAGTCTGTAGGTTGTGAGGACAGCAGGGCTAAAATGGACACCTTTTTTAAGAACCTGGATCTCCCAGGGGTAACCTTGGGACAGGCCTCTCTCCTTAATATCCCCTTGACAGTTCAGGAAATACAGGAGGCAGCTAGGCAACTTCAGAGTGGGAAAGCGCCTAGCCCTGATGGTCTCCCAGGTGAGTTTTATAAGGAGTTTATAGGGATTCTGTCAGGGCCGATGTTAGAGATGTACAATCACTCCTATATGCTTGAATGCCTACCACCATCTTTGAGAGAAGCTAATATTTCCTTAATTCTTAAGAAAGGGAAAGTTCCTGAGGATTGCGCCTCATACAGGCCCATCTTCTCTATTAAATTCAGATTTCAAGATTCTGTCCAAGATCCTGGTGCCGAGATTGGAAAAGGTGTTGCCCTATATTTTTAAAGAGGACCAGACAGGCTTTATAAGGGACTGTAGGTCCTCTAATAATATTAGAAGGTTATTGAATATTGTCCAAGCATGTCAGCAATGATTGATTCAGGGATTGGTGATTTCCTTAGATGCAGAGAAAGCGTTTGACCGGGTGGAATGGCCGTATCTTTTCAATTTCTTATAAGAGTTTGGGTTGGGTGGGGTCTTTGCTAAGTGGGTGGAGGTTTTATATCGCCACCCTCTGGCCACGGTCATCACCAACGGGGTGAAGTCTGGGAATTTTAGGATTGGTAGGGGTAGTCGGCAAGGCTGCCCCCTCTCATCTTTGTTGTTTACATTGGTGATAGAGCCATGGCAGAGGCCTTTCATCTGAACGTCCACATAACCGCTCCGGAAGTGTGATCGAGGGCACACAATATTATACTGTATGCGGATGATGGCCTTCTGTTTTTATTGAACCCGCTGACCTCCGTACCCCATTTGATACAATGTATCAATTCATTTGGGGCTATTTCATGATATAAGATTAACTTTGCAAAATCGGAGGCTATGTCTTTGGGGAACCTTAAGGATGTGCCAGAAGTTGAAGTTCCCTTTTAAGTGGTCACGTGCAGGGTTCCGATACCTAGGCATTTTTATTACCCCCAAGTTTGGTCTGTTATTTCAGATTAACTTTCCTCATTTCCTCGACAATATTAAGCGAGATCTCCAGAGATGGGAGGCTCTTCCAATTTCATGGCTGAGCCGAATATCTCTCATTAAGATGAATATTCTTCCTCATTTGCTTTATCCCATGCGTATGCTCCCCATAGTGTTTCCCAGGTCAACGCTGCAGAAGCTTATGGGATGGTTTGGGTCCTTTGTCTGGCATCGTGGGCAGCCCCTCATCAAACTTACTAAATTGCAGTTGCCTCCAGGAAGGGGAGGAGCAGATTTCCCAGACATCAGGAGGTATCAATTGAGTTCCTTACTGTCCTTTGTCTGCTATCCAAACTCAATATGCTGGATATTGAGGCCTTGCAGGCAAAGTGCCTCCTTATTAATCTGTTGTTCATGGATAAGATGAGGACAGTTATGGACCACTGCCGGAACACCATTGTCTTTACTACAGTCAAGGCATGGAGGGCAAATACGGGTTGCCCAGCAGAGATCTTTTCTGTTTTTTTCAGGTTAGGGATTTCATCCAGAAGAAGACTACGCTTCTCACTAAGCCCTATAAGCCCGATACAGAGAGGTTGTTGCTACATTCCACAAGCACCCTTTCGGCTAGTGACCTCTATCAACTGCTGGGTGGCAGAGCCTGGCAGGATATTAACTGGTTTTGTGAGGTCTGGGAGCAAGGGCAAGGAGTGGAGATCTCTTCTGAAATATAGGAGAACATTTGGGAGAATGCTCAAAAGATCTCAATCTGTAATAGGACATGCGCTACACAGTTTAAAGTTCTGCACAGGGTTCATCTGGCACCAGACCATCTGGCGAAGTTTAAAAAAGGAGCATCTTCAGTGTGCTCCAAATGTAAAATAAGTGTAGGTACTCTTACCCATTGCTTCTGGACATGCCACAGGCTCCATGTTTATTGGAGTGCTGTGGCAGGAGAGATAGGGAGATTATTGAGGACTAAAGTCAAAGTAGACCCAATATCTTAGGTCTACCAAATTTACCATCTTTAGACGGACATGGGAAGAAACTATTTAACATTTTTGCATACTGTGCACAGAAGAATATTCTGATGAACTGGGTGTCTGAGAACCCGCCGGGCTTGCTGGGGTGGCAGAAATTAATTATGGAGCACATTCCCTTCGACCTTTTTTACAAACATGGTTAAACACACAACAGACCATTTTTATTTGGATATAGATTTGTCAGTTATCTTAACTAGGGCGTTTGTTTAACCAGGATGGTTAGGTTTGTCAAGCCCTGGGCCCTGGAGGGGTCTCCTGAGTTAATACAGGTATATATACAATGCTCTCGTTGTTCTGTTTGGGAGATTTGCGCCGAGCATAGCTGTTCTGTATTCTGTGGGGTTTTTTTTGCTTTTCTTTCTTTTTGTTGATCTATTAGTTATTTACTTATCTATTGGTGCTGCTTTGCACAGTGTTAGGGTTTTCTTTTGTATTATAGGGTAGGTTAGTAGTTAGTAGACAGTAGTTGTAATATAATTTCTGTTTTGTTTTCTTTTTATTATACTGATATTTGTTATTGATTGTAATTTTCAATAATTTTATATGTTTGTAAAGTTAAAAAAAAATTGCTAATAAATATATTTACAAGAAAAAACCAAGGACTGAGTATTAATAGGAAGTACAAACTCTTCACCTTGTCTCACAAAACAGATCCCCCTCTTGTGCCGATAAATTCTTTCCTGGCTAGTTTAAATTTTTCAAACTTACTGGAGTCGAAACGCAGTTGCTAAAGTTTCAACAACAAATTGATTCACGATTTTCCTGATACCATCTTGGCCTTTTTTTTTATTCTCATTCAGCTATTTTATTTGTTATGCACTTCCTCTTCCTATTTTGATCTTTGAGGTGCTGCTCTCTTCAGGTTCTGCTTTCACTCCACTCCTCTCTCCTCTGTCCCACCGCAATACAATGAGTCTCCATCTTGCTATAACATGGATACTCTCAAATCTGACCCAGCTGTTCTTTGCTTCTTCATGCTTCACAGTTTGTAAATATTAGAAAGGCAATTCTTTAAGGTTATCGTGCAGTCCTTGACTAGCCACTGGTTCCTGAACATCTCCCACTACTGATCTGGGATAATCCAAGAAAATTCAACAAAATAACCAGAGCAATTCTTCAGCAATATTTGTTGCAAACTGGTAGGAACAGCTCTTTATTAATTTCTTTAAGTTTTGTGTGTTTTCAAAGTACTGTACAGAACTATATCTCAATGTCAAATCAAGTAAAGACATTTTGAATGTTCTACATTTACTCAATTCCACCAAGAAATGTAATAAAATTATATGTGCATATTTTGAATTACAAAAAAGGTTTTGATTTCCCTTTGAGATTTTTATATGCTTATTTGATTTATTTTTGCCATCTCTTTATTCAGTGTCTTCTCTCTCATGCCAGTGAATCACTTTCATTTAATATATAGATTTAGAATTTGCAACATCTTGCTTTTTCATTATTCTCTGTACAACTTCTATGGTTCCTCCAAGTTTTTTTTCACACAGGGAACTTTTTTATCTTATAGAAATCACTGCCATTAATATGTGCATGTAGAACATAGCTTATGCCAATTGAAACCTACAAACTATATTCTTCACAAACATATTGCAATTGTATTTCTTTCTTTCAGTATTTATTCAGAGCATTGCAGTAGTACAATGTTAGACAAATAGGTTTCTTCACCCATTGAACTAAGCATCAGTGCTGGAAAACCTATTTGTGTCATTTCATGTAGGAGCACAGTTTAAATACTTATTTTTAATTGAGAATTCCATCAAGTATGAAAAGGATGTCACTGAAACTATTACCTTAAGTCTATCAGAACTAATAAAACTTGCTTTCAGTAGAACATATTGTACTGCTGGCATAAAGGTTTTGAAACACAAGAATATGCCTAGTTGTTTAAACAAATTCAATTCCTCACTTTATAATTAGCCAAATTGCTGAGTTTGATTCCCTGACGATAATCATTCATCGTGTGATACATTCAGAATATCCATACTGCTTTAACTTATTCCAAACACCTTCAATGTCTAAATTGCATTTATTCATCAATATTTATTTAGCAAATTCATAAAATTGCAAATAACGGCCTGATAACATGATAAAAGCTTAGAAGATAAATGGAGGATGCCATTTAATAGTGAAAAATATGTCTAAAAATAACAAAACTATAAAATGAATGATTTTGTGTCCAGTGCATCAATCTTTTAAAGTCCCACAGCTCAAGTGTACCTTCTCTAAAGCCATTTGTACTGAGAAAGGAAAAGCCTAAAGTATTACAGTGCAGTTCAGGCCTTTCGGCCCTCAATGTTGCGCCAACCTGTGGAACTAATCTGAAGCCCATCTATCCTACACTACTCCATTTTCATCCAATAGCCATTTAAATGCCCTTAAAGTTGGTGAGTCTACTACTGTTGCAGGCAGCGCGTTCCACGCGCCTACCTCTGACATCTGTCCTATATCTATCACCCTTCAATTTAAAGCTATGTCCCTTGTGCTAGCCATTGCCATGTGTGGAAAAAGGCTCTCACTGTCCAACCTTTCTAACCCTCTGATTATCTTATATGTCTCAATTAAGCCACCACTCAACTTTTTTCTCTCAAATGAAAACAGTGTCAAATCCCTCAGCCTTTCCTCGTAAGATCTTCCCTCCATACCAGGCAATATCTTAGTAAATCTCCTCTGAACCCTTTCCAAAGTTTCCACATCCTTCCTGTAATGCAGGAACTGACCAGAAGTGTATTGAATTGAATTTACTGTCACATGTACCGAGGCACAATGAAAGGCTTTGTACGGAATACTTCAAGTGCGGCCGCACCAGAGTTTTGTACAGCTGCAGCATGACCTCATGGTTCCAAAACTCAATCCCTCTACCAATAAAACTAATAAGCTGTATGCCTTCTTAACAAGGCATATCAACCTCCTGGCAATTTTCAAAGATTTATGTAGCTGGACACCAAGATCTCTCTGCTCATCTACACTACCAAGAATCTTACCATTAGCCCAGTACTCTGCATTCCTGTTACTCCTTCCAAAGTGAATCATCTCACACTTTTCCACATTAAATCCCATTTGCCACCTCTCAGCCCAGCTCTGCACCTTATTTAAGTCCCTCTGTAACCTACAACATTCTTCGTCACTATCCACAACTCTGCCGACCTTAGTGTCAGCCGCACATTTACTAACCCATCCTTCTATGCCTTCATCCAGGTCATTTATATAAATGACAAACAGCAGTAGACCCAAAACAGATCCTTCCAGAATACCACTAGTAACTGAACTACAGGATGAACATTTCTCATCAACCACCACCCTCTGTCTTCTTTCAGCTAGCCAATTTCTGATTCGAACTGCTAAATCACACTCAATCCCATGTCTCCATATTTTGCGCAATAGCATACCATGGTGAACCTTATCAAACACCTTACTGAAATCCATATACACCACATCAACCACATTACCCTCATCCACCAGGTTGGTCACCTTCTCAAAGAACTCAATAAGGTTTGTGAGGTATGACTTACCCTTCACAAAATCATGTTGACTATCCCTAATCAACTTATTCCTCAATGGATGCTTATAAATCTAATAACTCTAATTAATCTCTAATAACTCTTTCCAACACTTTATCCGTAACCAAACTAAAACTCACAGGTCTATAATTTCTAGGATTGTCTCTACTCCCCTTCTTGAACAAGCTGACAACATTTGCTATCCTCCAGTCTTCTGGCACTATTCCTGTAGACAATGACAACATAAAGATCAAATCCAAAGGCACGGCAATCTCCTCCCAGAGAATCCTAGGATAAATCCCTTCCGGCCCAGGGGACTTATCTATTTTCATACTTTACAGAATTGCTAACACCTCCTACTTCTGAACCTTAATCCTATCTAGTCTAGCAGTCTGTATCTCCATATTCTCCTCAACAACATTATCTTTTTTTAGAATGAATACTAACAAAGAGTATTCATTTAGCGCTGCCCCCATCTCCTCTGACACCACATACAACCTCTCACAACTATCCTTGATTGGCCCTACTCTTACTCTAGTCATTCTTTTATTCCTGATATACCCATAGAAAGCCTTAGAGTTTTCCTTAATCCTCTCCGCCAATGATTTCTCATGTCCCCTCCTGGCTCTTTTTAGGCCTTCCTTGGCTAACTTGTAACTCTCAAGCGCCCTAACTGACCAATCACATTTCATCCTAACACAAGCCTTCTTCTTCCACATGACAAGAGATTAAACCTCTTTAGTAAATCACAGCTCCTGTACTTGACAACTTCCTCCCTACCTGACAATTATATAGTTATCAAGGATCTGCAGTAACTGTTCCTTAAATAAGCTCCACATTTCAATTGTGCCCATGCCTTGTAGTTTCCTTCCCCATCCTATGCATCCTAAATCTTGCCTAATCACGTTGTAATTGTCTTTCCCCCAGACACCTGGCCGGGTACATTACCCAGCTGCTGTAGTCTCCTGAACAGGGAGCAGTCTTTAAAACTCCGAGTCCCAGAGGAAAGGCATTTAACCTATTTTCGAATAATCAATTATCCAAACGAAATAGTGCCCGCCTATCACGTTCGGATAATCGAGTTTCCATTGTATATGGAGGCCTATAGAAAACTCCCAACAGGGTGACCTCTTCTTTCCTGTTTCTAACCTCAGCCCATTCTACCTCAGTAGATGAGTCCCCAAATGTCCTTTCTGTCACTGCAATACTGTTCTTGACTAACAATGACACCAACCCCCCTTTTACCATTTTCTCTGTTTTTACTGAAACATCTAAATCCTGGAACCTGTAATAACCATTCCTGTCCCTGCTCTATCCATGTCTCCAAAATGGTCACAATATCAAAATTCCAGGTACTAACCCATGCTGCAAGTTCATCTACCTTATGCTTCTGGCATTGAAGAAGAGAATCTTCAAACTAATGTCTTACTTGCTGGTGCCTTCTTGCAATGCTGAAACCTTAGTTCTGACCTCAGTACTCTCAACCTCCTGGATACACGAACCACAATGTAGGTTCCAATCCCCCTGCCAGGAGCTATGTAAATTTGGGCAGGGCGCAGCTCTCCACTTTACTAGAACTTCACTCATTGGCAATTCAGCTGCACTTGGCAGTTGGTTCCTATCTCCATTGGTCCTGCAAAAAAAAAAGAACAGGTGTCCACATCTACAACTAAGGAAGTTTCTCACCAGGACAAACAAGAACTTAAAGAGCATATAATACTGAAAGTCCTAACTGACAATCTTTCCAAAATTCATTAATTGGAAATTTCATTGAAGCATTTCTGGTATGTGATACCAATTATCATGCAAATTAATATCTATGACACTAGTTTCTAACCTGATATTTTGCTCTCGTGACAATCCAATGATTGTTATAACTCAGATCGATATAACAGTATGATTAATTGTTCACAACTATATCCACGTCATGAATTATGACTGTATAGCCATGTGAAGAAGTATTTGTATGTATATAGTACTTTAGACACAGATAAATGTCTCATGGTGCTTCATTGAGACAGATGTAGAAGATGGAATGCTGAGCAGACAAGAACTTGCTAAGAGCTAAATCTTAAATTTTCTGGATTAGTGTGAGTTGTGTCAGGCTTTTTGAAGGACTAGTCACAACAAGGGCAGCATGTTTTCTCACCGTATCTTACCAACTCACCTCATTAATTACCTACCCTATCCTTATGGCATTCCTCACGTCCGATTTCAGCCCTTACGTACCATCTGCCTTTCCAAGGACATCTCACTCCTACTGGGCTGTCCAGAATTAACCACTGTCCTTTGTGCCAGTGTCATCTTTAAAAGTCCATTGCAGTCAGTGACCTGGAGGTTCTGCTGCATTGTGTGGTGCACAAGCAAGACTTCCTCTTCCCTGAGCACAAGCAGTGGGCCAGCAAATTATATCAGCCTGGTCCAAAGTTGCTATTAAAGTAGTCTCAACCCTTTGGGTAATGCCCAGCAGTATAAGAAGAAAGTCAATGACCTTCTCCATTCCACCAATATTGGTGCCACCATCTTCCCCCGATACCTCACTTCAGTCTATCTCTGCTTCTGAACCCATCCCCACCGAGGCTCATGCTCCACCACTCTCACTATGGCCTACATCATATTTTCTTAATCACATGTGGGCGGCACGGTGGCACAGTGGTTAGTACTGCTGCCTCACAGCGCCAGAGACCCGTGTTCAATTCCCGCCTGAGGCGACTGACTGTGTGGAGTTTGCACATTCTCCCCGTGTCTGTGTGGGTTTCCTCCAGGTGCTCCAGTTTCCTCCCACAGTCCAAAGATGTGCAGCTCAGGTGAATTGGCCGTGCTAAATTGCCCATAGTGTTAGGTAAGGGGTAAATGTAGGGGTATGGGTGGGTTGCGCTTCAGCGGGTCGGTGTGGACTTGTTGGGCCGAAGGGCCTGTTTCCACACTGTAACGTAATCTAATCTAATCTAAACATTCATCCATTTCCAACCCCTGACCCTAGTAACCACACTTGCCCTCTGTGCATCCTCCTCACTCACTCAGAACCATCCCTCCCCCCCCCCGCCACCTGCAGCAAACGTAGAACTGTGCCACCCATTCTCAGGTAGTCTCAGAGTGAGTGAGTGCTATGACGATGAGTGAAGAGCCCAGAGATGCAACATAGTCCCCTTTATGAGCTGGATGCATGTCTGTGAGTGCCCAGAACCCTTACTGCAATGTTGCATTGTCAGATGCTGGAGCAGGCCAGGGTCAGCATTGCAGAGCAGAAGTGTTCTGTGGTTGGATCAGAGATGCACCATGTGGGTTCTTAGAGACTGGCAAGTGTTGGAAACCATTATTTGTGAATGCAGTGGGCATGTGGCCAGAATTCATGGAGTATGCCCTGAGATGTTGGTGCCCATTATCCAACGTGGAAATCCTTCAGAGTAGAGTTTTCACGATGTCCAGCTTGTTTGGCACTTTTGTTAAGATTGGGGCTGAATATTAATGAGGTCAGTTGAGCAGTTTAACAAACAACAATCTACCTTATTTGGCGGCTCAGCGCTGACTAGTGAGAAATCATTGCTGTTGGTTGTCAAAAGCATAAAAGATGAAGTGAGATATTCCCTTAGTCAAGATAGGCCTCACTGGGTTTCTTGTCTGATCTTGCCATAGGCCACGTCGCTCAGACCCTGATAGGTTTTCATCCTAAGATTTTGCATTACAGGAAAAGTCTTGGCTTCCCTTTGAGATTTATACAATCCTCTGATTTATTTTTTATCATATCTTTATTCAGTGTCTCCCCTTTCATGTAGAGAATCACTTACATTTAGTATAAATATTTGAGATTTGTAGCATGCTGTTTTCTCATTATCTTCAACATAACTATGTTTTCTATAATGCTCTGTTACATGGCACACTCTTTTACCCTAAAGAAACTTCTGCTATTTAAATTTGATCAAAGTGAAGAGTCTTAAAGGAGGAGAAGTAGTTGGATATACTAAGGGATTTTCAGAGGAAATTATAGCATCTGGAGCCAAGGCTGCTGAAGGCATGACAGGTTATAGTTGGGCAAGAGTGAAGGGAAAGATTCACAACACATTTAAGGCTGACAGAGGTTTTAGAGATGGGTGAGGTGGGTAAGGCCCTGAAGGAATGTCGTGACAATAGAATTTTAATGTAAGTTATAGGGCACAGAGTTCATGAGTGAATAGCATTTGATGCAAAATATGAGCTAAGGTGGAGCATGGAATGTTGACCAGGACACTGTGAATCTGTAGATGACAAAGACTTGATTGATGGTTTTAATAGCAGCTAAATTGAAAGCAATTCACTGTCACCACATTAGTTACCGCATAAGGCTGAATGTTGGCAGACTCTTAACTCACAGATAGGGCCCTTTCTAACACGAGCATTTGCATTCCAACAGAATTCATAATCAGTAATGGGAACCCTGACAAATTTATATACTCCATGATCTAGGAATGCTGATAGAACATAGAACATAGAACAGTCCCTTCAGCCCGCGATGTTGTGCCGAGGATTATTCCTAATCTAAAATAAAATAACCTAACCAACACACCCCTCAATTCACTGCTGTGCATGTGCATGTCCAGCAGTCGCTTAAATGTCCCTAATGACTCTGCTTCCACCACCACCACTGGCAATGCATTCTATGCATTCACAACTCTTTGCATAAGAATCTATCTCTGACATCTCCTCTATACCTTCCTCCTAATATCTTAAAACTATGACCCCTCATACCAGTCAATCCTGCCCTGGGGAAAAGTCTCTGGCTATCGACTCTATCCATGCCTCTTATTACCTTATACCTTGATCACGTCACCTCTCTTCCTCCTCCTCTCCAGAGAGAAAAGTCAGAGCTTAGTCAGCCTTTCTTCATAAGGCAAGCCCTCCAGTCCAGGCAGCATCCTGGTAAACCTGCTTTGCACCATCTCCAAAGCCTCTGTATCTTTCCTATAATAGGGCAACCAGAACTGGACACAATATTCCAAATGAGGTCTCACCAGAGTCTTGTAGTGCTGCAGCAAAACCTCGTGATTCTTAAACTCAATTCTCTGTTAATGAAAGCCGAAACACTATGTTTTCTTAACAACCCTATTCACTTGGGTGGCACCTTTGAGGGATCCATGCACTTGAACACTCCACACTGCCAAGAATCCTATCTTTAATCCTATATTCAGCATTCGAGATAATGTCACTTATTGTGGCCTCACTTGCTCCATAATGGAATGTCAACATATTTTGAACTAGGTTATCAAACCTTATTTGAGAGCTGTTACAATATCTGGCAACAGATATTTTGAGCAGTTAAACAATAGGTAGCCTCAATTATTGAGCAGGTAGGCCTAATACATCAGCACTAGAAAATTACAGATAACACTGTAAACATTGACCTGGGGACATTCACAGATGAGATTCCCTGTAGTATGGAATAAGCCCTTAGCCCAACAAGTCTACTCTCACCCTCTGAACAGTAACCCACCTCAACCCTATATTTACCCTGATGAATACACCTAACACTTTGGACAATTTAGCATGGCCAATTCACCTGACCTGCACATCTTTGGACTGTGGGAGGAAACCGGAACAAACCCATGCAAACACAGGGACAATTCACAAACTCCACACAGTCACCCAAGGCAGGAATTGAACCTTGGCCCCTGGCGTGGTGAGGCAGCAGTGCTAACCATTGAGCCACTGAGCCACCATGCCACCCTGTCACAGCTGAGACAATAAACTGGCAATGTTTCGAATACTATAAAACCAACATATGAACATAAAAACTTAAAAACCAAGCTTAGAGATCAGCAATTTGGAAACTCAAGCCTACTCCACTATTCATGGCTGATCTGAATGTGACCACAACCCCAATTTCCTGACTATTCCAATACCCTTTCACTCTCTTAATAATCAAAATCAAACCTGCCTTCACCATCTCTGGGGAAGAGAGTTTCACAGATCCATAGACCCTCCAAAAGAAAATAAATTCTCCTCATCTCCATCTTAATCTTATATTTAAACTGTGTCCCCTAGTTTTCTACTGTCTCCTACAACAAGGAACATTCTTTCAATATTTACCCTGTAAAGTCTTCACAGGACCTCACATGTTTCAAAAAAATTACCTCTCATTCTTCTTAACGTCAGTGAATACAGATCAAGCTGTCCAACATTCATAACAAAGCTCATCATCCCAGGAATCATAGAATCCCTCCAGTGCAGAAACAGGCCTTTCAGCCCAACAAGCCCACGCCGACCTTCCAAACAGTAACCCACCCAGACCCATTCCCCTCCCCATTACTCTACATTTACCTTGACTAATGCACATTGCCCACACATCCCTGAAAACAATGGGCAATTTAACATGACCAATTCATCTAACCTGCACATCTTTGGCTAGGAATGACAGAGTGGACCAATAATATATCAGAGCACAAGCAACAATTTATATAAAAACTGAAAGAACTGCAGTTGCTGCAAATCAAAAACAAAAACAGAAGTTGCTGGAAAAGCACATGAGAAATCAGAGTTAACGTATCGGGTCCAGTGACCTTTCCTCAGAACCAATGGTAGGTAGAAAAATGTCAGTTTATATACAGAAGACAGGGGGTAAGGAGTAAACAATAGATGGGGACAGAGCCCAAAGAGATAAAAAAAAACAGTTAGACAAAAAAGTCGATAACGATCTGGCTAAGAGGGTGAATTGCTGTTAATGGAAACTGTTAGTGGCAAACAATAGGTAGTGTGTAATGGCAGACTATGTGAGAGTCACTTAGGTAGACAGCAATTTATCTGTTATTTTTAAACATTTTTGTTTAGGTAAAATTATTGCACAGTTGGACGATTATCCTGTTCATGTCTCAGTGTTTTATAAACTGTCCAAAATCAGTACCACAGCTTGTTGCTAAAACTGCCCTCAGTACTGAAAACTACACTTCCCTGAACAGACACAGGTTTAATACAAATGATTGTATTCTGTTCTTTAAAAAATGAACAAAAGCATCGAATGTTTCACAGCAACACTAGACGGGAGCAGTTAGCTTCAGTGGGTTGTATTGATGATTCATTCAACCCAGAGGACTACCCAAACAGACATTTCTAAGAAAACATTGTAGAATACTGTTGTTACTACTGCACTCAGGGGCCATAGATTCTGCTTGCTTTTCTGAAATGCGAGTATAATTACTGCACTTACTGATGTTGTAACATTCCCGCTGTTCCAGATATTTCCAAGGCCTCTGTAGTTCAGGTTATTATTTTTGTTGAAACTCTGAGTTCCTGCAGGTGTTCAGTGTTAGGTGCATCAAAATTCCAATAATTGATTGATACATTTTGACTCGGTTTTTTTTTGTCAGCTGTACTGCACAAGGAATATCCTGTGAAGCAAAAGAAAATTCACAGTAAATGCTTTGATCTAACAAGAATTATTTAAATCAATGAATGGTGATGTTAAATAAAGACCACTTCAAAAAAAAATAGACGCACATAACGCAGTTATAGGTTCCAATTTGTTCTTCTATAGAGAGGGGGAATATAAAATATGTGCATAGGTTTTGTTTTTTCCACTTTTATGGTGTGCTGTTTTCAAATATGTTAGAGATTGAGGAAAGCATTTGGAGTTTCAAAATTTATGGCAGGGATGAACGTTTATGTTTCCCATTCTCAAATTTCTCTAGGTCTTTCTCCTTGGATAGGCTTTGCACTCCTCTATACTACTGTAATTATTGCTCAATCTTTTTAAAATGCAACTTGAACTCTGTACATAATGTTACAACCGGCATACTTTTGCACCAACCTTTGCACTCCATTCTCATTTTCCTTTCCTTATGATTTTTAGTTACCATTTCTAACTCTCAATATCTTTACACAAGCCACTTCTACTGTTAATCTTTCATCCTTGAATTCCTTTTCTCGCTTTCCTGATGAACTCTTTGAAGTTGATCACATCAGCAACAGCAGCATTGTGATCAGTGCAGTCGGCGAGCTATCATCTGCATTTCTGTGATTATTCACTGTAACTCTTTCAAGCAATTGTTTTGGTTAAGATTATATCTGGCCACACTTTTATTGACTGCTTCTGTATTGTAATGGTGCCACAGCCTACTGACTGTAAATGCAGCATTGAATTTGAGAATTAGTTCACCTTCCTCTGGGTGTAATTTCTTATACCAGAGGTTCCAAACTCAGTCCTAGGCTTTGTGTACCCAAAGATGACCAGTTATAGTTAGGGCTATCCATTTTCATAAATAATGAAGACAGAAAATGCTGAAGAAACTCGGCAGGCCTGATAGTCTGTGGAGAGAGAAATAGAGTTAATGCTTAAAGTCCAATATGACTTTTCTTCAAAACTGAATTGAGCGGGAAAATTGTGATTTAAACACTGTTGATAAAGGAGGAGGAGCAAGTGGAAAAGATATGCAGGTGCCCAGAGGAAAAGACAAACTAAGTGAGAATGATTGTAAAGCAGAAATAGAAATGTAAAATTGGTGTAAGTGATAGATGTCAAAAAGAAAAAGTGAGTTGACTTTGATGAGAGTCGAGCATGTGGTGCTGGAAAAACACAGCAGGTCAGGCAGCATCTGAGGAGCAGGAGTCATTTAGGGTATAAGGTCTTCATCAGGACTGAGGGGCTTGTGCCTAAAACATCAATTCTCCTGCTCCTTGGATGCTGCCTGACCTGCTGTGTTTTTCCAGCACCACACTCCTCAACTCTGATCTCCAGCATCTGCAGTCCTCACTTTCTCCTGGCTAACTTTGATGAGAGCAAAGCCAACAAGGCACGAACAATCCAATACTCACAGATGTTATAATCGAAATAGTCGGACAGAGGTTATGCTCTAACATATTGAATTCAATGTTGAGTTCTAAAGGCTGTAAATTGGCTAAATGGAAGAGTTATAAAGAAAGACTGGAAAGGCTGGGACTTTTTTCACTGGAGCACAGGAGGTTGAGCACAGAAAGTTTAGGGGAAAGTGAGGACGGCAGATGCTGGAGATCAGAGCTGAAAAATGTGTTGCTGGAAAAGCGCAGTAGATCAGGCAGCATCCAAGGAGCAGGAGAATCGACGTTTCAGGCATAAGCCCTTCCTCAGGAAGGGCTTCCTGAAGAAGGGCTTATGCCCGAAACATTGATTCTCCTGCTTCTTGGATGCTGCCTGACCTGTTGCGCTTTTCCAGCAACACACAGAAAGTTTATAAAATCATGAGAGACATAGAAAGGGTTATTGGTAGCTGTGTTTTCCCTAGGATGAGGGATTTCATGATTAGGGGGAACATTTTTAAAGTGACAGGACAGAGATTTAAAAAAGACATAAGGGACATATTTTTTACATAGAGGATGGTTTGCGTGTGGAATGAACTTCCTGACAAAGTGGTGAATGTAGACACAATTACAACATTTAAAAGACACTTGGATAAGTACATGGATAGGAAAGTTAAAAATCACACAACACCAGGTTATAGTCCAACAGGTTTAATTGGAAGCACACTAGCTTTCGGAGCGATGCTCCTTCATCAGGTGATTGTGACAATCACCTGATGAAGGAGCGTCGCTCCGAAAGCTAGTGTGCTTCTAATTAAACCTGTTGGACTATAACCTGGTGTTGTGTGATTTTTAACTTTGTACACCCCAGTCCAACACCGGCATCTCCGAATCATGGATAGGAAAGGTTTGGAGGGATATGGACCAGGAGCAGGCAGATGGGACTATGTTCAGCATGAACTGGTTGGACCAAAGGGTCTGTTTTCATGCTGTATAATTGTAAGACTTTATGAGGTGTTGTTCCTCCAATTTGTGTTGTGCTTCACTAGAACACTGCAGCAAGTCAAGGATGGGAACGTTAGCATGGGAACAAGGTGGATTATTGAAACAGTAAGCAACTGGAAAGTCAGGATCATCCCTATAGTCAGAGCAGAGGTGTACCACAAAGCAATCACCTATTTACACCAGTCTGTATTTGGTCTTGTCAATGTAAAAGGATGTTGCATTGTGAGCAGCAGATACTGTAGTCTAGTTTGAAAGAAGTTCAAGTAAAATGCTGCTTCTGATGAAAGGTATGATTTGGGGCCTTGAGCAGTGAGGAATGAGGAGATAAAAGGGTGAGTGTTCTAACTTTCACAATTGCTTGGGAAGGTTCCAGGGTGGGAGTTGGGTGGTAAGGGGGTGTTCGAAAGTATGGAAAAGTCAATCAGTCTGCCAGGTTTGGGAATTACGGTATCCACATTGAATG
The DNA here is from genome assembly GCF_004010195.1 of Chiloscyllium plagiosum. NCBI lineage: Eukaryota > Metazoa > Chordata > Chondrichthyes > Orectolobiformes > Hemiscylliidae > Chiloscyllium > Chiloscyllium plagiosum. Next base: position 78,969,807 of record NC_057711.1, on the reverse strand, counting down.
CTGACAGGAGGGGAGAGGGGAAAATATGTTTTATATGGTATCCTGATGGAGGTGTTTGAGATGGCAGAGCATGACTCTTTGTGTGCAGAGACTGAAGAGGTGGAAAGTGAGAGCAAGGGGATTTCCATCATTCTTCCGGGAAGGAGGGGAAGGAATGAGGATAGAAATGGAAGATGGATCAGATACAGCTAAGTGTGCCATTAGTTATGAGGGAGCATGCAGGGATGGGGGAGGGGAGGGGGGAGCGTGTTGGTTGGTGGTGATGGCAGGGATGTGGAATCGCATGTTAAGGAAAAAGGAGAACATGTTGATGAAGATGGCATTAGCGGAATAGATGCGACAGAGGTGGAGAAGCTGGGAAAATGGAATGAAGCCCTTGCAGGAAGTAGGATGTGAAGAAATGTAGTCAAAAGTTTTTGGAATTTGCTATCTATTCTCATAATTGCAGCAGGTTTTAATATCTGACCTGACATCATTCAATTCCATGGACTTCATTTATTGCCCTTGTACATTAACCTTTATATGTTGATCATCCATATTCATATCAGAGCACAAATAACTGAAGTTATCCAAGAAAATCTGGGAGGAGCAGATAGATGGTTATCTCAGAATAACATGGGGAACAATGACATGTAAACAACTAACAATTGACATTTGTTCAATTAAACCACATTATATTATAGATGCCAAGGTTTAATATCATATGCTGAATGGTTCATCTAATAAAATGGATTAGCATGAATGGTTGGCATGAATGAGTTGGAGGGAATGAGCATCCCCTCCTGTTTCCATGTTGTACACCTCTATGACTCTATAGACAATGTGATCCTTGCCTGAGGTATATCTGTATATCTTCAATTCGTTTATCTCAGTTGCGTGAGTCACATGAGTTCTTTATCAATCACTAGAGGGAGCAGCACAGCACAGACTCATATAAAGTATGGAATTCCAGCTCTGGCCTGAGGAGCTGGGGGAGAACACACTGACCATATGAAAGCATCTCCCACTACCTCATTAAGGAGTGACACTGTCTGTCATGAAACTAGTTCACATTCAGATGCTCAGCAGAACACATTTTTCAATCTCGAGGAAAAGGAAAGGTGGAAAGATACATTAATTGAAATATAAATGGCAAAAATAGTATAATTACTAAAGAGTGCAATTACTGTACTTAAAAGATAAAATTAGTAGTAAGCTGAAACAATACATGTGGTTATCTGTGACTTTAATACTTTGCAGATTTGAATTTTGCTTGCCTTTTTATCAAAGAATGACAAAGCTTTTACCTTCCCATATGTTTTTCAATGCATTGTTCATTTTAATTTAACATCCCATTCACTTTTTTTTTTACTTTTGAGGTCTTTCAAACCAGCTTTATTAATAATTATACCTTATTGTGTGATTTTTATTTTTATAAATTACCCATTGCTGTCCACCACTGCTGTCACAAACCTGACCAAAAAATGATGCTCAATTGAACATAAAAAAACAGTTCTCTGTAAACCTCAATTAACCATGATGTCTTATGACAGTCAGCATTTACAAGGTATAATTACACGATCACATCTGACATTTCAAGACTAAAGATAATTTAAACGACCTCTGCTTCAAGGGCTCCGTGCAAGCACTAATAATAACATCAATTAGCTTGGCACCATTACAATATAATGAGACTTCACTTAACTGAACCATTAGCTGCAGCAAAACTCTTCATTTAACACTCTTAATTTTCCAACTATCATCAAGCTCAACACTTTGTTAAACTTGATGAAAGGATAGTACATTTGCATGGTATTCACATATGACCACAAGACTTAGGAGCAGCAATAGGTTATTCAGCTCTTCAAGCCATCTTGCAATTCAATAACGTCATGGCTGATCTACTTATATTTCCAATTCCACATTCCCATTTTTCTCCAATAATCTTTAATTCCCTAGCCTATCAAGTAACTGCCTACCTCCAACTTAACAAGAACATTCAATGACTCCAACTCCACTCCACTACCTTCTGAGACAGTTACAAGAACACCTGACAAGAATTCTCATCATCTTTGTCCTAAAAGTGTGACTCTTAATTTTAAAGTAGTGTCCCCTAGTTTTGAACAGACCCACAAGAGTAAATGTCCTTTCCACATGTATTATGTCAAGGCTATTCCTGAAGAAGGGCTAATGCCCGAAACGTCGATTCTCCTGTTCCCTAGATGCTACCTGACCTGCTGCGCTTTTCCAGCAACACATTTCCATATTCAGAATCTTATAAACTTTAATCGAACTATCCCTTACTGTTCTGAATTCAAGTGAATAAAAGCCCAGTCTGTCCAATTTTTCCTTATAAGATAACTCATTCATTCCAGGTATAAATCTAGTTAACCTCAACTGAATCACCTCCAATTATGTTTTTCCATAAATAAGGAAACCAAAACTGCACATAATATTTGACATGTAATTTCATTTGTGCCTTGTAAAACTGAAGCATAACATCTTTTTTTCTGTTCAACTTCTCTTATAATTAAGGCTCACATTCCATTAGCCTTCCTGATTACATGCTGTGTCTAAATGCTAACTTTTTGTAACTCGCACACTAGAACAGTAGATATCTCTGCACTTCAGAATTCTGCAGTCAATCTACAGTTAATCAATATCCTGCTTTTTTATTCTACCTGCCAACATAACATTTTTCCATATTATACTCCATCTGTCAATTTTTTTACCCAGTCACTTAACCTACCTATATCAGTCTGCATCCCCATCCTGCCTATTTTATATCATCTGAAAATTTAGCCACATGCCTTCACTCCCACAACTAAGCAATTGATATAAATTCTAAAAATTGAGGGTTCAGCACAGACCCCTTTGGGACTCTGCTTGCATCATTCTAAAAATCCAAAAATGTACATTCTGTTTTCTGCCTGCCAGAAATCTTTCTCTCCATGCTAAATGTTATCCCTACATCATAACCTCCGAACTTATGCAATAATTCTTTCTGTAGAACCTTGTCTAAAGTCTTCTAGAAATTCATGCACAGCACATCAATAGGCACTTTTATAACATTCTCACTCCTTAATTTTTTTTTCAATATCTATTATTGTCTATTTTTATATTTCTAGCAAATTGCCTCTTATGGTCTAACTGATTTATTCATATTAAACTTTTAGTCATTCGCTGCCAACGTTTACATTCTGATCAATCATCTGACCTCTCATTCACTTTGCACAATTATGTGCTTTTGCCCTAAGTTTGACGTTCTCTTTAAATTCTTTAGTTAACTGCAAATGTGGGTTCTCTCAAAATTTTTCTTTATAGTAGATACTTACTCTAAATATTTTGAGATATCCCTTTAAATGTCTGCTATGTTTCTGTACTGATCTATCTCCGAGCCTTATATCCTAGATCGCTTTAGCTAGCTCAGCTTTCATGCACACATCATTGCATTTTTTTCAGGATTCAAATACTAAATCTTAAACCCATCCTTCATGCTTTCAAATTGGATGCAAAATTCATTCATATTGTGATTGCTGCTACCTAGAAATGCCTTTGTCCTGAACCTTTTAAGTAATCCTGTCATATTACACAATGACAAGTCTAGAATGTCTCTGGCTTGTTCCAGAATGTGTTGCTCTAAAAAACAATATTAAAAGCATTTTATGCTCTCTTCTTTGAGGCCACTACGGATGAAGGCTATTCCTGATAAAGAGCTTATGCTTGAAATGTCGACTTTCCTGCTCCTCAGATGCTGCCTGACCGACTGTACTTTTCCATTTCCACACTTTTTGACATTGAGGCCATTACTGCCAATCTTAGTTTGCAAGTTTATACGTTGATTTAAACCTCCCATAATTATTGTTGTCCCTGCATTGCAAACACCTGTTAATTCTTCAAGTATAATTCAACTGAATTGTGGTTACTGTTTGGGGTCCTGTAGACCATTCCCACTATGACGTCTTTCCCCTACAATTCTGCATCTCTAACCAAACCGATTCTACATTCGGTCTCCGGAACCAAGGTCATCTCTAACTATTATACCAATACCAGCTTTGATTAGGTGAGCTACTCCTCTGCCTTTATCAAGCTATGTATTCTTCTTGAATGTCATATATGCCTCAATATTCAGAATCCAATCCTTATCATCCTGCAGTCATGGATCTGTATTCCTTATTCAATATGCACTATCAATTCATTAACTTTGTTGTGAAACCCATATGCATCCAGAAAATGAGCATTTAGTATTTTTGTCATTTTTATAGCATCTAGTATTCAATGCCAGTTAATTCTTAGAACTTTTTCCTGCCATTCTTTGACCTTCTTTGTTGATATTCATATTTTGTTGCCCTGCCTCAACTCTATCCTTTGATTTGTTATAATCACACAAGCTTGATCACACACTCTCTACTTCCCTAGGCATGCAGCTCATGGAATCACCAATCCCAGCACAGTTTAGGGGTAGACCATCCCAAATGTATGGAATCCTTGCCCCCATACTCATGCCAGTACAACAACTCACTTCTCCCACATCAGTCTTTAAGCCATGCAATCTCCAACTTTTTTCATCCTATACCAGTTCACATGTAGCTCAGCCATTTATTGCACGTGATTCCTTTTTTTGTTGTTTCAGCACCCAAACTCTCATACTTCCTCCTATTCTATTAATATCTTTGGTATCAATTTGGACCATGATCAGTGGATCCACCCTTCTTCACTGCAAGCTCTTCTCTTCTTTTCCCATCGTAAGTTTATATCCAGCCCAGAGCAGATATCCTGAATTCTAGCATTAGGAAGACAATGCAGCCACTGGACTCATAATCTTTGCGTCAATATTAGAGTGGTGGTGAAGATGCACAGCAGGTCAGGCAGCATCCGAGGAGCAGGAAAATCAAGGTTTCGGGCAGGAGCCCTTGATCAGGAATGAGGCTGGAAGCCTCGGGGGTGGAGAGATAAAATCACATTCTTTGTGGCAGAGAACAGTGTCAATCCCCCTCATGATACTGTCCCTTACTAACACTACAGAGTGGAGAGTGGGCTGGAGCATCAAGGAGCTTTAGCAAAACTGGAGTTAATAGAAATTGGGGATAGCTCTCAAATGGTTGAAGTCATACCAAGCAGAAAGGAAGGTCTTCAAGACCAATCATCTGAGCCCTGGACATCCCTGCAGGAATTCTTTAGTGTAGCAGAAAGTGAGGACTGCAGATGCTGGAGATCAGAGCTGAAAATGTGTTGCTGGAAAAGGAATCCTGAAGAAGGGCTTATGTCCGAAATGTCAATTCTCCTGCTCCTTGGATGCTGCCTGACCTGCTGCGCTTTTCTTTTTTAAAATTGTTACATAATGTCCTTTACATTCACATGTGAAGGTAGATGGAGATTTAACTTAATATTGCAACCAAAAGCAGTACCTTCAACATTGTATTTTAACACTGTGGGATTAACCGGACCTATGTCCAGGTTAGGCCCAATTAAGCTGGGCAGCATGCTTCAGGTCTCCACTGTCAGTTTTCTCTGTGACACAAGGACAAGTTGGTGTCATAGCTTTCTCTGTTACTCCGCATGTCATAGAGTCTACAAAGTTTCAGCATAAACTGAAACGGGCATGGCCGGAGCTGTTTGAGAAGTATTGTGTCATGCTCCTGGATCCAATGGAAAAAATGCTTTAATAATTGAATGAGGCCAGGAAATGTAACTTCAGTTTCTCATTCACTTATATCTTACATTACCTCACGCCACTCTGCCTTATGAAGCCTACTCCACCTCTTTATTCCCTATGCCCACTAATTTTCTAAATGCCTCCATCAATTTTTTCTTGTGCACTTCTTACCAACTTTACATCATCCACTAACATTCATCCTGATCCTTATGGCATTTGAGACCTATCCATTATTGTCACCTTCATTAAATGTATGCATTTTACCAGGGAAACACATTAAATTACTTGAGTCTTCTCTTTACGCTCTGGTAAAACAGGGTACAAAACAGAAGGTGAGAACTAGAGGTAACCCTCCACGTAACTGATGATGAAGAAAATGCTGGAGATCAGTGGTATCTAAGATTCTTCCACAATGCAGACAGAGAAATAGGTTCTCTGGTTACCAAGCGGCAGAATGAAATATAATGCACCAAAGTGTCATGAACTGTTCAATCACATTGATTTGATTTTGCAGTAATTCAAATATAATCATCTTGACAGCCACTGCTACAAATGCAAGGTTTTGTAATCAAGATTTGGAGATGCCGGTGTTGGACTGGGGTGTACAAAGTTAAAAATCACACAACACCAGGTTATAGTCCAATAGGTTTAATTGGAAGCACACTAGCTTTCGGAGCGTCGCTCCTTCATCAGGTGATAGTGGAGAGCTCAATCCTAACACAGAATTTATAGCAAAAATTTACAGTGTGATGTAACTGAAATTATACATTGAAAAATTGATTGTTAAGCCTTTCATCTGTTAGAATACAGTGATAGTTTCACTTCTTTCATGTGTAAATCACAAAACCTTTTTTTAAAAAGTTGCATTCTCGGGTTAGCTGTTAACAATGGTGATAGCTAGACAATATGTTGAAGGTGCTAGCCCCCTGTGTTCTCTGTCTATGCCATGATGTTTAGATTGATTCTAATCTAAAAAGTGAGATAACGGAGTTTTACATAAATGCATGCAGTTTTTGAGCTCAGAGTTCTACATGAATGCATGCAGTTTTTGAGCAAAGTACAAATTCACCCCACAAAATATATGTGTGCATGTGGGTCTTTGTCTGTGTGTGTCTTTCTGGGTTGGGGGTTGTGAGTGTGAGAAAGTGTATGTGTGTGTGTGTAGTGAGTGCAGAGTGTCTTAAGTCTGTGAGGGGCTGCATGTGTGAGTGTGGGAGTGTGCGTGTCTGTAAGGGTGTGTGTGTATGTGTGTCCATGTGTATGTGTGTATCGGAGTGCCTGTGTGTGTGTGTGAGTGTGTGTAGGAGTATCTGTGTGTGTGTATAGTGCAATGGTGGTCACCTGTAATGTGACATGAACCCAAGGTCCTGGTTGAGGCCCTCCCTATGGGTACCCAACTTAGCTATCAACCTCTGCTCGGCCACTTTTCTCTGCTGCCTGTCCCGAAGTCCACCTTGGAGGATGGTCACCCGAAGGTCCGAGGCTAAATGTCCTGGACCACTGAAGTGTTCCCCAACTGGGAGGGAACCCTCCTATCTGTTGATTGTTATGCAGTGGCCATTCATCCATTGTCGTAGCCAATGTACCGTGCCTGCAACATATAAGATAGACAAAGTTGGCTGAGTCACATGAGTACCTGCCATGTACAAGATGGGAGGTGCCCCCACCCGTAATGGTGGTATCTATGTCCACACTCTGACACGTCTTCCGCAGTCACACTGGCACCATCCCCCACCTTCTCCTCCACAACATGGATGACTGTATTGGCATCACCTCTTGCTCCCACGAGGAGGTTGAACAGTTCATCAGCTTCACGAACACTTTCCACCCTGACCTCAAGTTCACCTGAACTACCTGGACCTACCTACCTACCTATTATTTACTATCTATGCTACTTAACTATGTGATCTGCCTGTATTGCTCACAAGACAAAGATTTTCACTGTGCCTCGGTACAAGTGACAATAAATTCGATTCAATTCAATTCAGATACCTCCCTCCCCTTCCTGGACCTCTCCATCTCCATCTCTAGCAACCAACTCAACACGGACATCTATTTCAAATCCATAAACTCCCACAGCTACCTGGAAACACCTCCTCCAATTCCACCCCCCCCTCCCCAACCACTGTATAAGCCCACAATTCCTCCACCTCCACCGTATCTGCTTCCAGTAGGAGCAAATCCACTCCAAGACATCCCAGATGGCCTTCTATTTCAAGGACCCCAATTTCCCCTCCCATGTGATCAACAGTGCCCTCCAGCACATCTCCTCCACTTACCCCACCTCCGCCCTTGAGTACCATTCCTCTGACAGCAACAAGGATAAAGCCCCCACACCCATGCCGGTCTTCACATTCCACCCCACTAATCTCCAGATACAGTGCATTATCCTCCACATTTCTGCCACCTACAATCTGACCCCACCACCAGAGATATATTTCTGTCCCCTATATTTGCATCCCGCAGAGACCATTCCCTCCATGACTCCCTCATTACGCCCATGCCCCCCCACCAGTTCACCCTCCACACATGACACTTTCTCTTGCCACCACAAGAGATGTAAAACCTGGGCCTATATCTCCACCGTCCCTCCATCCAAGGCCCAAAGAACATTGTCACATGTGGCAGAGATTTTCTTACACATCCATACACCTCATCTACTGTGTCTGTTGCTCTTGATGTGTTCTTCTCTATACTGGGGAAACAGGACGCCAACTTACACAGCAGTTCAGGGAACATCTCTGGAACACATGCACCAAACAACCCCACCACCTTATGATCGACCACTTCAACGCCCCCTCCCATTCCACCAAGGACATACAAGTCCTGCACCTCCGCCAAATCCAAGCCACCCGACGACTGAAGGAAGAACACCTCATCTTCTGCCTTGGGACCCTTCAACCACACGGCATCAACATTGACTTCACTAGTTTCCAAATTCCTCCCCCCCCAATTGCTCCCCACCTTAGCCCAGATCCAACCATCCAACTTGACATCGTTCTCTTGAACTGTCCTACCTGTTCATCTTCCTTCACATCTATCCACTCCACCCTTCTCTCTGACCTATCACCTTGTCCCCCACCCTCATCTACCTATCACATTCTCAGGCCTGTTTCCACCCTATAGGGATTCTGATGATATGTTATTCAGACGTCTCGTGATTTTGAAGATTTGAATCAAATCTTCAGTTATTCTACTGTCCAAGGAAAACAATCCCAACTTGCCCAATCTATCCTCGTAAGTGTCCATCATCCCTGGAATAATTCTTGTGATCCTTTTCTGCACAGTCTCCAATGCATTCTGACCCCCAGTGGAAAAGTTTCATGAGAATGGTTGCAGGGATGAAGGACGCCGGTCGTAGGGATTGATTGGGTGGCTCTGTTTAGAGGAGGTAAGGTCAATAGGAGACTTGAAAGATTTGTTCAAAATCGTGAGGGACAGAGCAGATAGAGAAAACATGGTCGACTGGCCAAGAACTAAATTACACCAATTTATATTTATTGGACAAAGAACCAGAGCTTACATGAGGGAACACATTTTTGTGTGGTGGATGGTTAGGATCTGGACACACTGTGTCTAAGAGTATAGTAGAGACAGACTCAATCATGGCTTTCAGAAGGAAATCAGGTAACTATTTGACAGCAGGACTAAGGAGAGAGGTTGGATGGCAGAATGGAATGGAACAACTGGAATTGCTCAAGAGAAATTGCTTTTTTCTCAGACAGTCATGAACCATTGGGGCTCTCTTCCTCAAAAGGCAGTGGAAACAAGATCTTTGAGTACATTTAAGGTGGAGGTAGATGGATACCTAATGGACAAGTCGAAGAGTGTGGTGCTGGAAAGGCACAGCAAGTCAGGCAACATCCGGGGGGCAGGAGAATCGACATTTCAGGCATACGCCCTTCACCAGGAATGATGCCTGAACCGAGGAGCTTGGAGCATGCTAACTACTGAGCTACCCTGATAGGCAGCATTCTTGATGAAGGGCTAATGTCCGAAACGTTGACTTTGCTGCTCCTCGGATGGTGTCTGACCGGCTGTGCTTTTCCAGTGCCACACTTTTTGACTCTGATCTCCAGCATCTGCAGTCCTCACTTCCTCTTAATGGACAAAGGCTTAATTAAAAGTTATGGATCTAGGTGGGAATGCGGAGTAATCAGATCAGATTATTCAATAGCACACACACTTGAGGAGCTGAGTGGCCTACTCCTGCTCCTATTGTGTGTATGTTTGTATGGACTTACAGAGAGCTAGCATGGATATAATGGACCAAATTGATCTACAAGACACGCTGCTACAATTCGCCAAGTTTCCTTCAACAGCACCTTCCAAACCTACAGCTACCTCCATATGGAGGGACAATTGCAATAGATACATAGGAACACCACCAACTCTAAGTTCCCCTCCGAGCCATTCACCAACCTGAATGGGAATATATTGCCCTTTCTTCAATGTGGTTGGGTCAAAGTTCTGGAGCTCCTATTATAGCAGCATTCCTTCGCCAATGACTGCAGCAGTTTAAGAAGGCAGTTCACCACCATTTTCTCAAAGGCAATTAGACATGGGCAATAAATGCTGCTCCAGTTAACGACGCCAACATCCCATGAATGGGTCGTTCTGCTGTAACACACGCTTCGTTAACAGGGGTTTGCCGGAACCCGATTGACAAATTGGGGACACTGTTTCTAAAGTGCAAACTTTTAAAATGTGTTGGCTGCAACATGATTACATCGCCAACACTTTAAGCGCTGTTTCTAAAGCACAATTTTTCTATGATGCGGGGTTGCACAATAATGCAACCATCGATTTTAGAAGAACTACCTAAATGCAACCTTTTGTAATGCAACCATTCGATATTTCATCAATCAAATCCGAACAGGAGTCAACCCTTCGATTGTAACCACACATCCACGTTGCTGCCTACTTCCAATAGGAGCTTATGGTTTCTAGGGACAAAATGTAGTGCAAGTCACTTTAAGTGAACCCAGTCTGAGGGGAATAGGTGGGTCCAGGTCTGAACAACTAATTTACACCCCACCTGATTTCAGTCTCCATTCACCTCACTTTTGGTGAACTTGGCTTCAGTTTCTCATCCCAAGTTCTGGAATTTCCCGCATGCATCTCTCAATCTGTGTTTCTCCACTGAAGCCATGGCTTAAAACATGTACCCTTCTGACTGGGATTTTGATCATCTGTCTTATGGCCCCTCCCGTGTAGTTCAGTGTCAGACACCATAAGAGCATAGTCATAGAAGCAGATATAGGCCATTCAGCCCATTGAGCCTGCTGCTCCATTCAATGAGAATGCAGCTGATCTGGAAATCCTCCACTCCACAGTAAAAGCTTTTCCCCATAACCCTTGATACTTATGAAAAATCTGTCCATCTCGGCCTATATATTTGACAACCCTTTGTTCTAACGAATTCCACAGATTCACAAGAGAAAAAATTCCTCCTCATCCTCTGTCTTAAATGGGTGATTCCTTATTAAATGGGTGATGATGCCGTCTGCTCCTAGACTCAGGAAGAATCTTTGGGACAATTTCCAAGGCAATGGCTCTTTGGTGTTATCACTAGAATTAGATTCCCTACAGTGCGGAAACAGGCCAACAAGTCCACACCGACCCTCCAAAGAGTATCCCACCCAGACCCATTACCCTACATTTTCACCTGACTAACCTACACATCCCTGAACACTATGGGCAATTTAGCTTGGCCAATTCACCTAACCTGCACACCTTTGGATTGTGGGAGGAAACCCACACAGACACAGGGAGAATGTGTAAACTCCACACAGACAGGCGCCTGAGGCTGGAATCAAACTTGGGTCCCTGATGCTGTGAGGCAGTAGTGCTAACCACTGAGCCACCGTGCCGCTCATTAGCCTATTAATCCAGACACTCAAGTAATGTCCTCAGTCCCAGGTTCAAATCCCACCATGGTAGATAGTAGAATTTGAATTCAATTAACAAAAAAATCTGGGATTAAGAGTCTAATGATGATCATGGATCCATTGTTAATTATGAGAAAAGCTCATCTGGTTCACTAAAGCCCTTTCGGGAAGGAAACTGCCACCTTTACATGGTCTGACCAACACATGACTCCAGACCCAGAGCAATGTGGTTGCCTCTCAAATGTGCACTGGCAAAATAGGTGTGGGCAGTAAATGCTGGTTAAGCCAGTATTGTCCACGTGTTGTGAATGCAGGAAAAACTCAAAGGTGCTGCATCAATTCAGGTGGAAGAGACCCCCTGTGACAATCATTGGAGCATTGCGAATGACAGCAGAAGCCCCACCAATGCTTTGGAACATTTGTGAAGAAGCATCCTCAACACCAGGGAGGTGTTTCAAAATGGATCCACCCCAAAAGGGTGCAAAGCGAACATGCCACGTATAGAGGAGGTTGTCGTTCCTGGGATGGAGATTTCTTCATCTGGACCTGTGCAGTCAATTGTATGAAATGGATCTCCTAGAATCCCCACAGTGTGGAAGCAGGCTATTCAGCCCATCAAGTAGACCAACCCCCTGAAGAACATCCCACCCTATCACTGTAACCCTGCATTTTGCATAGCTGTGATGTGGAGGTGGTGTTGTTGGACCGAGGTAGCTGAAGTGACGTGACATCAGGTCCAACAGGTTTATTTGAAAGCATTACCACTGAAGGGGAAGGCTGTGCTCCAAAAGCTTGTGATTTCAAATAAACCTGCTAGAACTTAACTTGGTGTCACATTATTTTCCCCATGGCTTACCCACCTATTCTGCACATACCTAGAGACTATGGGTAATTTGACCACAGTCAATGCATCTAACCTGCACATTTTTGGACTGGGGGAAGGAAGCCCACACAGGCACAATGTGTAAACTCCACACAGTAGCCCAAGGCTGGGATTGAACCCAGGTCCCTGATGCTAACCATGGCACGTTACTGAAGTACACAATTGGGGCAGTGTCAAATCATTGCTTTGCACTTAACCTCAGCAACAAGTGACAGAGGAATGCAAAATGTAACCATAGAGTGTCAGAAATGGTGAGTATTCAAATCAGAGACTTAACAGCTCACTGGGAAAAAGTAATAAAAAGATTTAAATTCTGCATGTTTAATTCTAATGATGCTTTAAATGATCTAAATTAGAATGTTCAGAAGTAACACTTGATATGGGGATGGTGTAATTAACTTTAAAATGAACTCCTGTCTCTCTTACTAAATGATAGCTTTGCAAATAGTAACAAAGTTAAACAAGTCAATCAGGGGATTGAAAGTAAACTGGAGGTGACAGATGGAATTTCACCTCTCTCTGTTCCCTTTCACTGCAAGTGAACCACCCACTAGATGAAGCTCCTCATTTAGGATTTATTTGATGAATCTGGCTGAGTTTCCACTTAACGGATTGCTCAGAAAAGCAAAAAAAAAATCACCACTCACTCCCTCGACTAGGACTTTGAAATAAAAGCTTCACAAATCGTCAGAACCTTTCGAAGCCTGAGCTGAAATTGGCCAAAACAGTATTGTATGTTACCCAGGGAAACTGACAAGTGCAGAAAATGTTGTGGTGTAGTTAATAGTTGGTCATCTTCCACAGAAAGTCGACAAACAACTCTGTACACCCATCCTTCATCACCACACCCCACAAAAAATGTCCTTAGTCCTGACACCTTTGACAGCATCACGATCATTGAATTCCCCCATCAACATCCTGGTGGTTGCCATTGACCAGAAACTGAATTGGACTAACCATATAGATGCTGTTGTGTCAAGATATGTAGCTCTGGTGCCAGTTGCCATGATTGTTGGGAATGCTCGCTGAGCTGGGAAGTTAATTTGCAGACCTTTCATCCCCTGTCTAGGTAACATCTTCAGTGCTTTGGACTACAGCAGCACTTCAGAGAAGGCTCCAAAGCCCTGAAAATGCCACCTGGACAGGACATGAAACGTCTGCAAATCAACTTCCCAGCTCAGCAAACATACCCCACAACCACAGCATCCTGTGACAACAAAAGCAGGGTCAGAGGCTGAGAATTCTACCTCAAATAACCTACCCCACAGACTCTCCGAATTCTATCCCACTATCCACAAGGCACAAGTTAGAAGTGCCTCCCCACGTGCCTGGATGACTGCAGCTCCAACAACACTCAAGAAGCTGGACCCTATCCAGGACAAAGCAGCTGGCTCGATTGCCACCCTATTCACTACTTGGAGCAGTCACTAAGTCACAACCAGCTTTCAGTGTCTCTTATAATCTACACAATGTGCTGTATCGACTTCAAAGCTTTAGTCAACAGCACCTGCCAAATTTGCAACCTGTACTATCCAGGATGAGGACATTCCCTTCAAGCCACTTGCCATCCTGACTTGGAAATATATTGCCTAGCCTTCAGTGTCAACTGGGTCAAAATCCCCATTCCTAACACATAGGCTGCAGTGGTTTAAGAACGCAACTCACCACTACCCTCTGAAGGGGCAATTAGGATTGGGTAATAAATAGTGACTGTTTTAACACTGCCAGTATCCCTTAAACATATTTACTAAATGCCCAACTCTGTTAATTTTTAATATACTTGTCTTGTTCACCATGGGTTGATATAACACGCACGCCATATGCAGAGTGTTTGTCTGAGACCTGTTAATATTTTTTAATGTGTCAGGCACATTTGCAATATCTTTAATCCGCTTATATCTGGGTTTAGTAGATTTCCTAAGAAACTGTAAATCAAAAGCTCATGCAAATTTCTACAGATGGTATCAGTCCTGTTTTAATACCACATATTAAAATCGTCAATTTACAAATTCTATATTTGGCTAAGGAGGTCATCAGCAATTAAGGCAGGCAAAGAAACCAAGCGGCAGGATCAAACCTCAGGAAATGCAGCGAAAGAAGTGAAGGAACGGTTACAGAAATGAAAACAGCCCAGCGTGAAAGTCACAGGACAGCATATAGAGAAATGCGAAGATGGTTATTGCTGAAGAAAGACCCTGGCCATGGAAATCAAAATATAAAGCTGAATATAAAACAGGTGCTCAAAGACATCACCAGGCTAGCAGCTGCTGTAGCGATAATGGTTATGATTCTGTCACTGGACTTTGTAACCTAGTGCCCCAGATTCAAATCACATTACAGCAGCTAGGAGTTTCAATTCAATTAATAAACCTCGAATCATGACGTTTGTCTCTGCGACAGAGACCACAAAACTTTTATCAACTGTTGTTTAAAAAAAATTATCTAGTTCGTTAATTTCCTTTCAGGGAGGATAACTGCCATCCTAAACCAGTCTAGGCTAGATTTGAGTCAAGATTAGAGTGGTGCTGGAAAAGCACAGCAGGCCAGGCAGTATCTGAGGAGCAGAAATATCGACGATTCAAGCAGGAGCCCTTCATCAGGAATCCTGCTGATGATTCCTGATGAAAGGCTTCTGCCCGAAAAGTCGATTTTCCTGCTGCTCGGATACTGCCTGGCCTGTTGTGCTTTTCCAGCACCACTCTAATCTTGTCTCAAATCTGCAGCCCTCACTTTCGCCTAGGCTAGATTTGACCCCAGAGCAATATGGTTGACTCTTAACTGCCCCCTGAAATGGTCTGGGCAGCCATTCAGCTCCAGGGCAATCAGAGTTGGACTACAAATGCTGCCCTTGCCAGCACTGCATGAAAAAGAAAGATAGGCTAAGAAAAGAGGAATGAAAGGTGCAGGTGAAATAAGAGAATGAAATCAAAGCGAGATGGGGCCAACAATTTAACTGGTTTATGAACAAAGAAAGCCCAGGAACAAAGACAGAAGAGGGAGCTGCAAGTCAAGGAATGAAAACTCCAATCTGTCTGGAAGAAATCAGAACAGGATTTAAAAATGGCCAAGGAGTGTAGGATCAGATGAGGTGCTGTCGTATGTATGGATCTGGCTGGGTGAACACAGATCCAAGGTCCAAACCAAACAACACTTTTCCCTTATGAACAGGGTGAACATCATGCAAACACAGCATTGTAGCACCAGTGGAGAGAAATTAGAGTTAACATTTCAGGTCAAGTGTTTTCTGAGGAAGGGTCACTTGACCCAAAACATTTATCTGTGATTTCTCTCCACCGATGCTGCCAGACCTGCTGAACTTTTCCAGCAACTTTGGTTTTTGTTTCTGATTTACAACATCCGCGGTTCTTTCAATTTTTATTGTGGCTCTAAGGAAAGGGAAACATTCAAAATTGTAAAATCTGCCGAGGATTTAAAGTTTTACCACCTGCCTTAAAGATATGGGACCAGAGGCTGAAAGAAACGGTGGAAACCCATGTAGATCAGTTCGGGCACACCCAGAAGTGCTCACACTGATGCCATTTTTGTTTTGAGGCAAGTTAGCGAGAAATATCGGGAGGGCCAACACAATTTGAAGATTGTGCTCTTCGATTGAGAGAAGGTCCATAACTGAGTGTCATGGGAGGATGGACTAGAATTCACAAAGAGTCCCTGAGAAGGATGTGTGATTATTATGAAATACGTGCAAAGAGGGTCAGAGAAGAGAAAGGAGCTGTGAGGGGAAGAGTGAGAGCTTTGAAGGCAAAGTTGAATAACACCATGGATTGACAATAAACCCCCTTCCTCTTCTCGATGATCATGAATGTTCTGAGCAGGTGAAGTAGCAAGTGTCATGGTCAATGAGACCAACTGATGAATATTGAGCAGAGTGATGGGGTTGGTGAGAAAATGACTGGATGTCTGGAAAGCAGGAGACAAGCACTGGAAGACAGCGTGATGAAGATCAGGAGATGGAAGACCCTATTTATGGATGCTTAGTTTGAGTTAAGAGAAGTGCATCCAAATGAAACTGTAAAGATTACAGGTGAAGACTTACAGAACGTGAGGTGCCTGAGGTCAGCGGTGACAGAAGATCGAAATATAGAAATGGAAATTAAGCAAAGGATTCGTTCTGGGTGGAGAAATTGGGAGGAGCGCAGTGAATTGTTACATGATAGTAAAATATTGTTGAAATTGAAAGGCAGAGGTAAGACAGTTCAGAGACTGGCTTTGTTACATTGCGCGAGAAGAGTTCAGTTTTGTTCAGTTCTGGTCTCCCAATTGTAGGAAAGATGTTAAATTTGAAAGGGTGCAGAAAAGATCTACAAGAATATTGCCGGGGTTGGAGTGTTTGAGCTATAGAAAGAGGATGAATAGGCTGATGTTATTTTCTCTGCAGTGTCGGAGGTATGACCTTATGGAGCTTGTAAAATCATGAGGGGCATGGATAGGGTGTACACTCAAGAATTTTTCCCCAGGGTAGGGGAGTCCAAAGCTAGAGGGCATAGGTTAAGGTGGGAGGGAAAAGACATAAAAGGGACCTAAGGGGCAACTTTTTCACACAGAGGGTGGTGCGTGTATGGAATGAGCTGCCAGAGGATGTGATGGAGGCTGGTACAATTACAACATTTAAAAGGCATCTGGATGGGTATATGAATAGGGAGGGTTTGGACGCACTTGGGTCAAATGCTGGCAAATGGGACTGGATTAGTTCAGGATATCAGGTCGGCAGATGAGTTGGACTGAAGGGTCTGCTTCCATGCTTAAATCTCCAAGACTGTAAGAGAGGAACAATGACTCGATACTAATGAGGTGCCAATACCAAGATGGACTTGGGGAATAACGATAAAGGACAAAATCAGGAAACAATACTTCAGCGAGTCGATGAAGATTAAAGGGAGCGTCAAAAAAAAGTAACTCAGCCGGGCTTGAGATAGTGTGGTCATCTATCACGGAGAGTGAGAAAGAGGAAATGTGATGAGGTAGATGTCAGAGAAGGAGAAAGTCTCGGACCAGGTGGGAAGCTGTAGTAATGAGAGACTTAAACACAGCAGGATTGGATGAAGATGGGTGTCTGACTGGGGGATGTGAAGAAGTCATCGAGCAGTATCTATCATAGTCATCGTCAGTATCGTATGACTTCAAGTAGAATGGGAGAGGTTTAAAGGAAGACAAGGCATTTATTTAAAATATCTTTTTTCTTAGCTCATTTGGATTAATGCTTTCAAGAATCAATATTAAAATCTATAAGCACCTCCAATTAGGAAATCAGCTGTTGGCTGTTCTTCTCAAAGTGAGACATGTCAGGGTTGGGGGTAAGACACACCTCTGTCACTCGGGTTCAGCATCAAGGGCTTCCATCCTAGGCAGCAACCGCAAGGCACTTGTGATGCAGTGGCAGCATCCTTACCTCTGAGCCAGGAGGCCCAGCTTGAAATCTCACCTGTGCCAGAGGCGTATCACGACACCTCTGAACAAGTTGATTAGGAAGGTAATCGCAGTCAAGCACTGACCAAAACTATCCTTCTCTTTGGGCAGTACGGTGGCTTAGTGGTTAGCACTGCTCCCTCACGGCGCCAGGGACCCGAGTTTGATTCCACCTTCGGGCGACTGTCTGTGTGGAGTTTGCACGTTCTCTCTGTGTCTTCGTGGGTTTCCTCCGGGTGCTCCGGTTTCCTCCCACAGTCCATAGATGTGCAGATTTGGGTGAATTGACCATAGTGTCCAGAGATTTGTTGGTTAGGTACATTAGTCACGGGTAAATGTAGAGTAATAGGGTAGGGGTAATGGATCTGCGTGTGATACTCTTTGGAGGGTTGTTGTGGACTTGTTGGGCCAAATGGCCTGTTTCCACACTGTAGGGATTCTATGATTCTTTGCTTCAGAAGGACCCTCACTAACATCGAAGGATGCACCAAAGGAAGCATTCTGTCAGGGTGCATTACGGCCTGGTACAGTGGCTGCTCTGCCCAGTACCATAAGAAACTACAGAGGATGGTGTGCACAGCCCAGACCATCATGGAAGCCAACCTTCTCTCCATGGACTCCATTTACACGGCTCATTGCGCGGAAAGGCTGCTAACATCATCAAAGATGCTCCCACCCCGGTAATGCTCTCTTCCATCAGGCAGAAGATACAGAAGCTTGAACACATGCACCAACAGGTTCAGGAACAGCTTCTTCCCGGCTGTTACCAGACTGCTGAATGGACTCTCTGATTCTAATGTTGATCTTGCTAATGTTGATCTCGCTTTGTGCACCTACTGGGCACTTGTAAATCTGTGTGCCTTGCTCTGCCTGAGCTCCCTATAGTCTGTATGTCCTTGATTGCTATGATCTGCTTATACTTCTCGCAAACTTTTCACTGTGCTTAGGTACATGTGACCACAATAAAACAATGTATCTTCACCCAGCCTGAGTGATCACCCTCTAATAGGCCATGGACCACAGCAGCCAATCAAAGAATCCTTACGAGTTAATAATCGATAACTAATGATCACTTAGTAATGATTGTAACAATGCAGGGCTGGGATATATAATTTGTCAAGAAAGATTGCACAGGCCTGTGCTTCTTCTTTTAGAAAGAAGGAGGCTGAGGGGTGAACTGATCAAAATCTGACAGCCCATGAAACAGTTTGCTGGCGCAGACGTCGAGAAGATGATTTGTGGAACGAACCCAGAGCCAGGGCAGTAAACTTACACTTTCCCCAGAGAGTGGTGAGAACGTGGGACTTGTTACTGCAGAGAGTGGTGGAAGAAATCATACAGCCGCATACAAGAGGTAAGTACAGGGAAATGTAGACTCCCTACAGCATGGGAGCTGGCCATTTGGCCAATTGAATCCACACCGTCCCCCATCCCTGTAACCCTGCATTTCCCATGGCTTATCCACCTAAGTAAAAACAATGACTGCAGATGCTGGAAACCAGAGTTTAGATTAGAGTGGTGCTGGAAAAGCACAGAACTGCTGTGCTAATCCACCTAAGCCTGCACATCTTTGGACTGTGAGAAATCCACATAGACACAGGGAGAACATGCAAACTCCACACAGCCGGTTGCCCGAGGGTTAAACTGAACTCTGGTCCCTGGTGCTGTGAGGCAGCAGTGCTAACCACTGAGCCACCATGCCACCCAGAAAGCAATCTAACATTATTTCAATGTTACTGTAAAGAGAGGCATGTTGCTGGCAACAGTTGTCATGGCCCATCAGGATAAATGTGAAGAGTGTGGCACTGCATAAACACAGCAGGTCAGGCAGCATTCGAGGAGCAGAAGAATTGACGTTTCGGGCATAAGCCCTTCATCAGGATAAATGATAATTATTATGGTATAAATTATTGTACTCCTCTGAAATATGGCATCCTTGTGTTTGTCCTGATGCGCATAAGGTGTAAAACCCTGGGTAACACGTCCCTTATTTCAGACATGTTTTCTCACATCACTGTGTTTCCAAGGAGACAGGGGAAGCAAGTAAGTGGAGCACTATGCCAGCATGGGTCTGATGGGCTGAATGTACTGTAAACAAAATACAACTCTTCAAAACACTTTGCCGTTGAGGTGGGAGCTGCTTAAATGTGGGAACCCCACATGAGCTGCATGTTTCCTTTGATCAGTGACCCCGCACAGCAGCACAGATGGAACGGAGCAGGAGAAAATGATCCTGGAGGAAGAACCACTCTATATCCTGGAGAGTTTACGGCCCAGTAGTAATTGATTGTGTACTGCTCTGTTCAACGCTTTCTTCTCATTCCTCACATCTGTGACTGGCTGAGTGTTCGGCTCGGATCACCCTCTCGGAAGGTGACTGCGTTATTAGTCACAATGAAGGTGGGCTGCAGCTGTCACTTGCTTCTTGTCTTCCATTATGTCCCAAAACGAACCAATCCTGCCCGCCGGGAGTTAAGATCATTTATACCTTTTTACAAAACACTTCCAAAGCACGTGCAGGCTTTACCTGACTCCTGGAAATAATACACAGTGGGCATCTGCTTCAGTGCCTCCTCCATCGCCACTCTCTAACCACCCAACACCTGGAGGAAGAACGCCTTATCTTCCGCCTTCAGACCTGCCAACCACACGGGGTCAATGTGGATTTCACCAGTTTCCCCATTCCCCTCCCCCCACCTTATCCCAGATCCAACTTCCCAATCTGGCACCGCCCTCTTGAACTGTCCTACCTGTTCATCTTCCTTCACATCTATCCACTCCACCCTTCCCCCCAGCTGTATCTACCTATCACCTTCCCAGCTACCTTACCCCCAGCCGCACCTGCAGCCTCCTATTTATCTCTCAACCCCTATCCTCCCCTCACATTCATTATAAAGGGCTTATGGCTGAATTGTCAATTCTCCTGCTTTTCGGATGTTGCCTGACCTGCTGTGGTCTTCCAGCGCCATACTCTTTGATGATGATCTTTAGTATCCTAATGTTCTCTTAATGATTTAGTGCCAAAGAGGAGACCCGCTTGTTTTACTGATAAGAAAGGGCAAAATATTCCCATATTTTTAGCAATGGCGAAGGCAGATGTGCTGATGGTGGCTAGATGTTGGTTGTTGCCTGGCTGGAGTATTTTAGCTATGAAGAGCAATTGCAAGTCTGATTATTTTCCTTGCAGCACAGAGGACTGAGGGTGGGACATGATAGAAATGTATAAAATTGTGAGGGATATAGATAAAGTAAACGGGAAGGAACTTTTTTCCTTGATGGAGTGATCAATGACCAGGGGGTATAGATTTAAGGTAAGGGCCAGGAGGTTTAGAGAGAATGTGAGCATTTTTTTTTACCCAGAGGGTGGTGGGAATCTGGAACTCACTGCTTGTAAGGGTGGTAGAGGCAGACACCCTCAGATCATTTAAGAAATATTTCAATATGCACTTCCAATACAAAGCATACAAGGCTATGACCGAAGTGCTGGATAGCTAGGTTAGATTAGCTGGATTAAATTCATTAGGAGGTTGTTTTTTACTGGTGCAGACTCCATGGGCTGAAGGGTCTTTTACTGCACTGTAGATCTTTGTGACTCTGACTTCAGAATTAATTTAACTTCAAGATTGAACAGGGAGATGATAGATAACTAACAATTCTTCTGGATACAGGCCCATGTGATTTATATTGCCATGCAGTTAGGCTTTGAGGATGGGAAGAATCTATAGGAGGCCATTTCAATATCGAGTTACAGGCTTTCCTCATTACTGCTGAACCTTACAGACAGAGCCTGTCTGCGAGAATATAACATGGGCAAAATACAGAGAAATTGAGGCAGTGAATCTCGATCATTCACCACATAAAATGTAGGTGGGAGCACAAGCTTGGATTGAAGAGACACAAGTTGTGGGAGTTAAATATAGTTGGATGATTTGTGTAGCCTTAATTGATGGAAGACAATATTCCTAATGAAGAGTTTATGCTCGAAACGTCGATTCTCCTGCTCCTTGGATGCTGCCTGACCTACTGTGTTTTCCCAGCAGCACACTCTTTACTCTGATCTCCAGCATCTGTTCTCCTCACTTTCTCCCCCTGGAAGACAATATTCCAGGATAACTTATACTGTGAAAGTTAGTTCCAGGATTGGAAGTTATCCAGCTGGAGAAAAAAAACAAAGGAGTTAAGAATCACTCCGGATTAGATCTGGGATCATACAATTTATGTAAGAGACAGAATAATGTGAAACTATGGGGGGAGCATACCAAATGGGTAATTTTTTCTGTAAATTAGAATGCCAGTTGCTAACTGAAATGATGTTTAGACAATTTTACTTTAAGTTTGTTTGCTTTATTAAAAATTTTATGAGTGAAAATTCTATTATGTGATCCTTTCGGCAATCACTGGAAGCTTGAATTTATTTTAAATTTGGTTGTTGGCCTGTATGGGCATTAAGTGAAGCTGCAACTCCCCTACCTTGCCAGTATTCATTCATATCTTGTGTCTCCGTCAGATCTTTCGGTTGAGCAGCAGCAGTTGGTGGGCTTTGCCAATGACAAACCTGCAGAGGAACTGTACCTTTCTGAAGCTGTGATCATCAACGGTCGAGTATAAACTATGAACAGAGCAGTATTCTCACTTCCACGGCACCAGATAGGCAAATAGCTGGACTTTCACCTGGTGATTTGCATTTCACAGGTGACCAAGATTAACTTCTACTAAGAAGGACAGCAATGGGAGAGTCTGTGTCAGAGGCTGTAATGCTCTTTAAGTTATTCACTGCTGGGCGTAGACACTGCATCCTGAATCATTGATGGAAAGAGTTCTCATTAAGGGCTGCCAAAAAAGGTAGACATTTGACACTCACCGCCCACGATTGCAGAGAGAATAGATGAGTTCACCTCAAGCATTAGTGAGTTGATGGTTTACATGGATATAGTGGCAAACAATATGGACCAACTGATATTCCAATTAACTGAGTCCATTCATGTTTTTAGCAAAGACTTGATATGTCAACAAATGTGGTAACTTAGACTTCATCTTCTTCAACTCCTTTCTCTGCAGCTCCTCTTGCTGATACCCAGGTTTAGCCTCCTGTATTCCAACTTACCGTGTTGACACCATTGGATCATACTACTTCTCACATTAAAGTTAATCAAAGGCAACCAAAGGACTATTCATTTTGATGTGATTTTTAAAATGTCCAACGTGTAGAAGGCAAATTCTTAACAAAACTGAAAATGTGTTGCTGGAAAAGCGCAGCAGGTCAGGCAGCATCCAGGGAACAGGAGAATCGACGTTTCGGGCATAAGCCCTCCTTCAGGAAGGGCTTATGCCCGAAACGTCGATTCTCCTGTTCCCTGGATGCTGCCTGACCTGCTGCGCTTTTCCAGCAACACATTTTCAGCTCTGATCTCCAGCATCTGCAGACCTCACTTTCTCCTCAAATTCTTAACAAAAGTATTGCTTTTGCCATTTTTGGACTTCAATTATCCAAATAGAGATTGAGATACAATTAGGGTAAAGGACAGTAAGAGGCAACTGTTCCTAGATGTGTTCAGGAAAGTTTCCTATAGCAGTGTGTGTCCAGTCCATCAAGAAGGAATTGTTGAACCTGGTCTTTGAAAATGAAGTAGGCCAAGTGGATCAAATGTTGGGGGGGAATAAGACTGATATGCAACAATCCAGAGTAATAAAGATTAATTGGCAGAGACCTGACTTCAATGGGGTAAGAACAGAGCTGGGCAGGATTGACTGGAACAAGAGGTTGGTGGAGATAACAATAGCTGAACAGCTAGCTACTTTCAAAAAGTAGATGGTACAGATATAGTAGAGGTACAATCCCTCAAATGGGAATTGTAGGACAAACAAATCTAGAGTTTCCTGGATGACACAGGAAGTAGGAATAAACATTAGAAAGAGAAACTGTGCTCATGATATGTGTATGGCAGAAAAATACAACTGACGACCAACCCAAGTACTGAAGGTTTAGAGAGGAGGTGAAGAAATAAATAAGAAATGTGATGAGGAATTACGAGAAAAGACTAGTCGTTAGCATAAAGTGGTATTCCAGAGTCTTCTGTAGGCATATAAATAATAAAACAGTGGTTACGGTGGGGATAGTACCAATGGTAATGCCAAAAATGGATTATACATCAAGGCAGGGGCCTGACAGGATGTTGTGCAGTCATAGAGTTATACAGTGCGGAAACAGACCTTTCGGTCCAACTCATCCATGCTGACCAGATATTCTAAACTGATCTAGTCTCATTTGCCAGCATTTGGCTCGTATTCCTCTAAACCCTTTCTATTCACATACCCATCCTTTTAAATCTTGTAACTGTACCAGCCTTCATCAATTCCTCTGGCAGCTCATTCCATACACGCACCACCCTCTGCATGACAAAGTTACCCCTCAGGTCCCTTTTAAAGCTTTCACTGCTCGCCTTGAACCTATGCCCTGCAGTTTTGGATTTGCCTACCCTTGAAAAAAGATTGGTAATTCACTCTATCTGTGCCCCTCATGATTTTATAAGCATCTATAAGGTTACCCTTCAGCCTCCGATGTTCCAGGGAAAAGAGCCACAGTCTATCATAGCTCAAACCCTCCAATCACAGCAACATTTTTATAAATCTTTTCTGAACCTTTTTAAGATAACAATATATTTCCTATAGCAGAGAGACCAGCACTTAATGCAGTACTGCTTAAGATGGAGAAAGATAGGTTCTTGAGTATCAAGGGGATCAAGGGTAACAGGGACAAAGATGGAGAATGGGTTTGAGAAACATATCAGCCATGCTTGAATGGTGTAGCAGATTCAAGGGCTGAATGGCCTAATATCTGCTCTATGTCTTACAGTCTTATGGTCTTTTGGTCTAAATTGGCATTGTCCCAGATATTCCAACCAGGCATGTTTCCACTGTGCAGGGAGGGAGCATGTAAGATTAAATAGCTAGCCAACTACCTTCCCATGTACTTCGGAGCTTTCCCTCATTTTACTGGAATGGGCGAGCACCGAAATCAATAGGTTATTTGCCACATGTCAGTAAATAATTATTGGTCAATTGAAAGCTTGTTGAATAATGCCCTTTATGCTGCAGTGGCAACCCCAGAAAAGAGTGACTCCTCTTTCGTTCCAATTTGCTTATATCCCCAAGATATCCTGCTAAATAACATCACTTAACTTGGTCCAGCAATCCATGTCTGCTTTCTTCCCAGGTCAATGAGCAATGCTGACAGCATCTCAGCTGGGATGCTGCAAGGACTGAAAGGCAGGAGCTCCTCGAACTGAAGGGCAGACATCCCACGATTATCTTATTAATGCTGTCTGCAGCATAATATTGTGCCTGACCAACATTTTAGTCCTCCCTCTTCCCCATCCTTAACCTTCCTTGGGCTTTGCAAATGACCTTCTAATGGAGGACCCTTCAAAACTAACTCAACGCCCCATACCTCAGTTGAAGTAACTCTGAGAATCAATGCAGGAGCTGCATCCCACCTTTACGCATTAGCTGACATAAGTAAAGATTTTAAGTGTCCAAAAACTTCTTTCAAAAACTATGGAGAGAAGGTAAGTATGGCAGGCATGTGCATAAGATGGTGGCATAGGTAATGATGAGTGAAGTAAGTGAGTATGGGGACAGAAAGGCAAAACCCCTTTGTTCTCGTCCCTGAGTGCACCCAGTGCTCTCCACGGTTGTCAATCTTCCATACTCTGAATGTCAACATGGATCATGTTACTAGCCTATTGTATGTTCAAATCTAAATTAAGTTTAACAATCAATACTGTACCTAAAACAGAAGACAGAGGATAGGGTGTTTAATTTCATTGGAAAAAGTGGGAAGGACTGATTACCAATAGCATAGAGTCTGGGGCTTGCTATAGTAAAACCAACTGTATACATGGGTTAATAAGATTTTCGAGAAAGAAGACCCAAATGAATTAATTTAGGACTAGTTACCTTAAGTTTTAAAGCCTGAGTCAAAAATAATAAGATTGGAAAGAACTCATAGGGTTGGAAAGCAATACCCCAAATCTAATAGGATTCAAATGACCGCGATAATGCAATTTCACGATTACAAAGATTGCTAGAAGGCTCTTGATATGGAGCCAGGCTAGAAGGAGAAATTAAGATGGATGGCAACAGGATAATAAGTTCTTCAGACATTTCACCACATTTTAAAAAAAGGAGAAAATCTGACAAGGTTAAGAAAATACTTTGGAAATCTGGCCTTCAATTTAGATTGTGCAGTAAATGATTTGACTCCTTTTTTCACTGAATCTTGAATTTTATTCACAAAAGAAAGCCAACAAAAATGTAGGATAGGGAACGCCTAATAAGAACAATTACTTGGCAAAATAATCTTCCTTAACATAAAAGGTATATAGATATGAAAATAAACATAGCCTGTGCAGTATAAAGCATTTATCAATATTCATGCTTAATGTTGAAGGGATAGCTATTTGTAAGTATTTTCATGAGCTATTTTAAACACTGGTCTCCCTTCTATAT
This sequence comes from Chiloscyllium plagiosum, assembly GCF_004010195.1. Classification (NCBI taxonomy): domain Eukaryota; kingdom Metazoa; phylum Chordata; class Chondrichthyes; order Orectolobiformes; family Hemiscylliidae; genus Chiloscyllium; species Chiloscyllium plagiosum. The sequence goes on along the minus strand of NC_057711.1, from coordinate 78,943,466 downwards.
CCTTTATTACATTGTGTTACAGTCTGATCTTTTCAGTTTATTACACAAAATTAACAAAAACAAATTGGCTATATAAATACAGAAGAGAAAGTGAGGTCTGCAGATGCTGGAGATCAGAGCTGGAAATGTGTTGCTGGAAAAGCGCAGCAGGTCAGGCAGCATCCAGGGAACAGGAGAATCGACGTTTCGGGCATAAGCCCTTCTTCAGGAATGGGGAAAGTTTGTCCAGCAGGCTAAGATAAAAGGTAGGGAGGAGGGACTTGGGGGAGGGGCGTCGGAAATGTGATAGGTTGAAAGAGGTCAAGGTGAGGGTGATAGATCAGACTGGGGTGGGGGCGGAGAGGTTAGGAAGAAGATTGCAGGTTAGGAAGGC
>NC_057711.1:78868247-78942621 GCF_004010195.1 Chiloscyllium plagiosum | reverse complement strand
CGGGGAGTGGAAGAGATGCGGTGGGGGGCATCGTCGACCACGTCGGGGGGGGAAATTGTGGTCCTTGAAGAAGGAGGCCATCTGGGATGTGATTTTTTGGAACTGGTCCTCCTGGGAGCAGATGTGGTGGAGTCGAAGGAATTGGGAGAATGGGATGGCGTTTTTACAGGGGGCAGGATGGGAGGAGGTGTAGTCCAGGTAGCTGTGGGAGTCGGTCGGTTTGTAGTAGATGTCCGTGTTGATTCGGTCGCCTGAGATAGAAATAGAAAGGTCGAGGAAGGGGAGGGAGGAATCTGAGACTGTCCAGGTGAATTTGAGGTCGGGGTGGAAGGTGTTGGTGAAGTGGATGAACTGTTCAACTTCCTCGTGGGAGCACGAGGCGGCGCCGATACAGTCATCGATGTAGCGGAGGAAAAGGTGGGGGGTGGGGCCAGTGTAGTTGCGGAAGATGGATTGTTCCACATATCCTACAGACCATCTTTTCCTTTATAAAAAAACAAACTATCAAATAGGTTTGAAAAGTGTCCACAGACAAAATCAGGTACATTTTCAACTAACTGTTAGATGAATAAATTTCTTGCAATGTATGCATCCAGCAAAGGAACATGATATCAGTACGACTTACTCAGAACACGTTTGCGCTCTGTTTTTATTAATGTACTTTTCTGCATAATCGTTTTAGTACTCATTCATGGAACATGGATATCACCAGCAATTATTGCCCATCACTAATTGCCCTTGATAAGGTGATGAGCTACCTTCTTTAACCACTAGATGCCTTTGGGGCTAACGCAGTGCTGTTAGGAAGGGAATTTGACCCTTTGGAGGTAAAAGAATGGCAATACAGTTGCGTGTCAGGGTGATGTATGACTTGGAAGAGTACTTGCAGATGGTCACCTTCCCATGCATCTGATACCCTTACCCAGTTTTAAATTTCATGACCTGTTTAAACTCTGTCCCATTTAGCATGGTGGTAGTGCCACAGAGAAAAGATGGTGAGTATCCTCAATGTGGAGAATGGACTTTGCCTTCACAAGGCCTGTATGGAGGTCATTCCTGCAGATGCCATTGTAGACAGAGGCATCTGCAATAGATAGATTGCTGAGAATGAGGCTTTTCCTTTATTGTCTTTTCCTCACCACCTGCTGCAGAGCCCATCAAACAATTATGTCCTTTAGGACTCAACCAGCTCAGTCAGGCATTGAAGTTCCCCACACAAAGTATATTCTGTGTCCTTGGTACCTTCAGTTTTTCCTATAAGTGGCATTCAACATAGACCCATTACCTGAGGGGAGATGCTTGGTAATCAGCAGAAAGTTTCCTTACTCATGTTTGATCTCATATCATAAGACTTCATGGTGTCTCTGGTGGTCAATGTTCACATCAAATTGCCCTATGTCCAATGTCTCAATCATGCACTATACATTGCAAATCAAGGGAATACCTATCCCTACCACACCCTCAAATGCACTGCATTTAACCCACTAGTGTCAAGCAACCAAACAAAGGTAGTGGTAACAGTACATTAAAGCAACAAAGCTATATCAGATGCAGTAGGAATGGTTACATAGAAATAAACTGGATCAAAAACTGAAAAAAAGAAAAATCACGATTGTATTATAGAAATGTAGCAGTCAGTTTGCTTAAAGCAAATTTCTCAAGAACAACAATGTAATAAAAACCAAATCATCTATTTTAGTAGAGTTGCTGGAGGGATAAGTATTGAGCAAAACAAGAGGATAATTTCTCTCCTTGTTTTCTTTGAATTGCTATGGAATGTTTACATTCACATAGGAGGGACACAAGGCCTTTGATTAATATTTCAGCTGAAAGATGGAACCTCTGACAGTGCAGAACTCCCTCAGTACAGATATGGAATAGATCTTGAACTGACAGCTTCAGTCTCAGAGAAGAGAGAAGTACCAACTGAGTCATAATGAGAGGCACAAGTATATTCACAGTGTTTGAAGAGGAAAGGGTGTTTGAAGTTAGGTTGCATATTCCTGCAGGAACACATGGGTGAAGAGAGTTTTTTGAGGAGACAGGTGATGAGATGGCAGGTTTGAAAGGGAGGGTATAGTACCTGAATTGGGTATATTGCTGACAATATCAGTTAACACGGCCAACTAAGGCATTATTTGAAATCTTTATTGTTTCAAGGGCAAGCTTTGCATGCTTGAAGGCTCTCTTGGTAATGCGCGTGTGTTTGACAACCACAGTTTGCTAAATATTAAACCTAATGAGTGGAAATTCAAGGGTACGAGAATGCATCCAAATTGCTAATTTGAATAAAATAAAACAAAGAACTGCAAAAGATAAAAATCTGAAAGAAAAGCAGAAATTGTTGGAGAAACTTAGTAGCTCTGGCAGCATATGTGGAGTGAAAGCCAAGTTAACGTTTTAAAGTCCAGTGACCTTTCTTCAGAACTGATAGTAGCTACGAAGAGATGGCATATAAGCTGCAAACAGGGACTGGGGGAGGTGGGGGGGGAGAGGGATGGAAGCTGGTTGGAGTGATGGAATTGGAAGGAAGGTGTGGTTTGACTTCCTGATGTGATTTGAACGAAAGTTAAAAATAAAAGCCATAATTTATTGTCTCACCTTGTATCAGATGTGAAGAGAATTAGTAAGTTTACAGTGAAACTTTCTCTACTGTGTTTGATCTAGTCCCTAATTTATATTCAAAATATTTTTCCAGTTGAAGGGGTAAGTAACTCAAATGTTAAGTATCAACATCCATTTTACTGTGTATTTCCTTCTGTTCCTATCTGAAATTGATTGTCAGCTGATTCAGTTGCTTGGTTGATTGGTCTTGTTCAGTTCGGAGAAAGTGAGGACTGCAGATGCTGGAGTATCAGAGTTGAAAAATGTGGTGCTGGAAAAACACATTGCAGGTCAAGAGGGTGGTACTGAATCCGAGGGTTGGGACTGAGATAAGGTGGGGGGAGGGGAAATGAGGAAGCTGGAGAAATCTACATTCATCCTGTGTGGTTGGAGAGTTCCTAGGCAGAAGATGAGGCACTCTTCCTCCAGGCGTCGTGTGGCCATGGTCTGGCGATGGAGGAGGCCAAGGACTTGCATGTCATTGGCGGAGTGGGAGGGGAGAATAAGTGTTCAGCAACGGGGCGGTTGGGTTGGTTGGTGCGGGTGTTCCAGAGGTGTTCCCTGAAACGTTCCGCAAGTAGGCGGCCTGTCTCCCCAATGCAGAAGAGACCACATCGGGTGTAGCGGATACAGTAAATGATGTGTGTGGCAGTGCAGGGTACTGTATCCGCTGCACCCGATGTGGTCTCCTCTACACCTGATGTGGTCATCTCAAGCTCAGATATTGTCCGGTTTTGCTGTATTTGGATATGGACTGCTTCATAAGAACAGAGGAACGTAAGAAATAGGAGCAGGAGTAAGCCTGCCCTGCCATTCACAAGATCATGGCTGATCTGCCCCAGGCGTGAACCTCCCAGAGGGAGGTTCAGGCTCCTTATAGTCTTCAACTCTCTGATATTTCAAATTTATCTACCCCCTTTAAATATTTCAGTGATCTCGCCTCCACAACTTAAGGAGGTAGAGAATTCTAGATACACACTATCCTCTGAGAGAAGAAATTACTTTGTATCTCAATTCTATATAAATGCCCTTTTATCCTGTAAGTATTTCCCCTGTTTGATATTTTTCCACTATTCTTAATATCTTCTCAACATCTAACCATTCAACCCACTTCAGAATCTTGTATGTCTTAATAAGATCACCCCTCATTCTTTTAATCTTTGATGAGTAAAGGCCTAACTCGTTCATTTGTTCTTTATAAATTAACCACTTCATCCCAAGAATCAGACAAATGAATTTCTTTTGAACAGTCTCCATTGTCTGTCCATCCTTTGTTAAATTCAGGGATCAAAGTTAAACACAGTGCCCCAGGTATGGACTCACCAACACCCTGTACAGTGTAACAGGACTTCTCTGTACTTAAACTCCAACATTCTGGCAATAAAGGCCCAAATTCCATGATTTACTTGCTACATCTGCAAATCAGAAGTCACATGACACCAGGTTATACCCAATCATCAGGCTTACCTGATGACAGAGCAGCGCTCTGAAAGCTTGTGATTTCAAATAAACCCATTGGACAGTAACCTGGTGTTGTGTGACACCGCACTGTTTATTGTGGAGATGCTTTTCATTTAAATAATTGGCAGTTTTTTTATTCTTCCTCACAAAGTGCACGATCTCACACTTTACTACAATAAACTCCATCTGCAAGCTTTTTGGCCATTCACTGAACCTATCTATATCATTTTCCCTCCACCTAATTTTTGGAACAACAGAAAATTTAGTTGCATTATACTTTACCTCCTCCTTTAAGTCACTAACATAGTCTGTAAATAATTGTTCCTTGTAACACTTCACTAGTTTTGGCTTTCCAACGTGTAAATAAAATGCATCGCAACTCACTCTCATTCTGTGTCATAACTAATGCTCAATCCATGCTAATACATTACCTCCAATACCTGGATTGCCCATCTAGTGTGATAATCTTCCACGTGGCCCTTTTTCAAATGCCTCCTGGAAATCAAAATACACTCCATCCAGAGGTTCCCTTTAATCGACTCTGCTTGTTTTATACTCAAAAGGACTCCAGCAATCCCTTACAGTGCAGAAGCAAGCCATCCAGTCCATCGAGTCCACATCACCCTATCAAAGAGCATCCCAGCTAGACCTAACCTCTTACCCTATCCCTGTAACCCTGAATTTCCCATGGCTCACGCAACTAACCTGCTCATTCCAAGACATCATAGGCAATTTAGCACGGCCAAACCACCTAACCTGCACTTCTTTGGACTGTGGGAGGAAACTGGACGCTTAGAGGAAACCCACACAGACACAGAGAGAATGCGCAAATTCCACATAGACAGTCGCCCAAAGCTGGGATCGAACCTCGGTCCCTGTCGTTATGAGGCAGCAGTGCAATTCACTGAGCCAGCTTGCCAAATTTTTCAAGCATGGTTTTATTTTCACAAAACCCTGTTTATTCAGTTTGATTGTGTTAAACGTTTTCATATGTTCTTCTATTTCTTCTTTAATACAAGACTCTAGCATTTCCATACGACTGTTATTCTGCAAACTGACCTACAATTTCCTCTTTTCTGTCACCTGCCTTTCTGAGCAGTGGCATTGCATTAGCAGCTTTCCAATCTGCTGGAACCCTTTTGGAATCCAGTGGGTTTTGGAATATTTTGAGCAATGCCTCTAATGCAGCCATTCCCTTTACAATCATTGGTTCTGGGAACCTGCCTGTCTTTAGTCACATTAGTTTGTCCCTCGTGATAGAGGCTGTTACATAATCTTTCCTCCCATTAGCCACAGTCTTTCATTGCAAAAATTTATAAAAGCTCTTGTTGTTTGTTTTTATATTTCTTACCAACTCACTTCCAGAATTAATTTTCTCAGTTTTTATTAGATATTTAGCTATCTGTTGGTACCGAAACATTTCCTAATCCTCTGGCCTACCATGCATTTTTGCTACTTTGTATGCCTTAGTTTTTTTATTGGATTCTCTCCTTGATCACTTTTGCTAACAATACATGTTTCACCCTTCATTTTACCAGAACACATTTTTGTTCAGCATCTGTTTAATATCTCTGGAACTTTGTTGAAAAATGCTACTTGTTGCAAGTAAGACCTTACGTGACTTGTCACGCAATTCTCTTAGATTCCTTGGCACAGCCCATATCATTCAGAGCTTGGTAAGATTCCAGCCAAACTATTTGCAGAATAAAACAATTAACATCCAACACACATGGCATGATGATGATGTAGTCATTATGTCAGAGTCCTAGGATTACATCGAGAGAATTAAAAGGAGCAGAAACTCTAGCCTTGTGTGAAGAACATGTATGTATTTAGATCAAATTGTAAGTGAGCAATTCTCTCCGAAAGAATCATAGACTTCAGCAAACAGAATCACAATTCAATTTTTATTTTGACAACTTGAGGAAAGTATTTAAAACAACACAGAAACATTTGCTTAGATATTGACAAAGAGCTATGCATAAGGCCAACATTTACAGATATCAGCAAAGGAAAAATTAAGATTTTACCTCCCAGTAAAAAGTACAATAAACATTAATATATAAAAATCATATTTTGTAATTTCTTAAGACTTGAACACAGCTAGTAATAAAATATTTTTAAGTCTTTAAAGTGCACGTCAGCCACTGATTGTTCATCGTCTCAGCAAATATCTCGCGGAAATCAGTTGATCAGTGAATCGATAACTTAGTGTTGAAATTGCTTCACAAATCTTGATTTACCAGTGTATATCTAAAGCTGAGCTGAGTCTGTTGTCTTTTCAGAGGTACGAATTTTGAGAAGTTCTGAAAGACTGAATTTTGAGAGTAAAATTTCCTTTAGGTGCAGCTGAACATTTTGTATAGTTATTCTATAACTGTTTCCTGTTCTACTCAAATCAGACACACTTTTAAAATAATTAGTTATAACAATTTCTTTTTGTTAGCTTCAGTATTAAAGACACATAGAAAAAGCCAGGGGCAAACAAAACTAGTTGGCCCAAAGCTCTGATACGTTCATTTTTTCAACAGTTGATTGAATTTGAACAGTCTATGTGTTCTGTGCTGCAAGGCTCACCAATATTCCCAGTGATTTTGGAATATTGCAACCAATTCTAGACCCCCACTACAGGAAAGTTGTTGATTTAGAAAACATTTACAAAGATATTGCCAGGGCTGGTGAATTTGAGCTATAGGGAGAGACTGAATAGGCTGGGGCTACTTTCCCTGGAGTGCCGAAGGATGAGGGGTAACCTTACAGAAGTTTATAAAATCATAAGGGACATGGATATGTTGAATAGTCAAGGTCTTTTCCCACGAATACAGGAGCCCCAAACTAGAGGGCATAGGTTTAAGATGAAGGGGGAAAGATTAGAAAGGGACAACTTTTTCACACAGAAGGTGGTGCATGTATGGAATGAGCCACCAAAGGAGGTTGTGGAGGCTGGTATAATTACAATGTTTAAAAGGCATCTGGATGGGCACCGGATTAGGAAGGGTTTAAAGGATATCATGGAAAGGATGGCACATGGGAATAGATTAATGTAGAATATCTGGTCTGCATGGATGAGTTAGATAGAAAGGTCTGTTTCTATGCTCTGCATGTCTATGACTATGATTTTCCTCCTATTTTTGTTTGACTATTCCACATTTGAAGGATTTTTCTGATATGTGTTCTAACTTATCAGGTCACAGCGACATTGTAGTTACAATTATAACATTGGACTTGCAATTCGGACATGTGAGTTTAAAAATGTATCACCCTAAGATATGAAATTGAAGCCTGCAAATCTGGTCATTTGTGGGCTGACACCAACAAACATCTTGAAAACTAATGGATTGCTGAAAAAAAACACATTTGGATCTCTCAGCAAATGGAATCTGCAACCCAAAACCAGCTTGATCTCTGTGTGACTTTAATCCATGCTGCATGGTTGCATTTTGATGGACTCTGATGTGGTTGAGCGAGAAAGAATAACTAAAAGCGGGCAATGATTGTAGTAACATCACCTACACTGAGAAAAAAAATCACTTGTCAGTCATTTCTACTCTTTTCTCTGCTCCAATATCCTTAAGTTACTTCAAACTAATCATCTGATTTGAGCTTGTCTTTAAATATTTATATATTTTCAGGAGGCTGCCTTTTAAAAGAGCAGTTTGCGACATCACTTAGGCTGAATCAATGATGTAGCGCCAGAACTGTAATTTTCATCTCTTGATACCCAGGCGACATCTTCATTCGTACAGCTAAACACGCAGCGGGAACGACCACAACTATTTAAGGAGGCCATCATCTCTTTACTGGTTAGTTTCTGATTGATTTCTGCTGTCTCTCGCTGCATCTGTAAAAGTGTTTGGTATTATATACTGCTATTGAATTCCTTATAAGTCCCTTGGTTTGAAGCATGACAGGGAAAAGCAACTGAGAAGACATGAAGAAGGGCAAGCCATTCGAAGAAGGAGGAGAAGAAGCCTGAGACAGCTCTCAGAAGATGGTCTTTCGAGAAATGCAGAAATGAATATTTAAAGACTGAGACCTCAGACCAAAGACTAAGTTCATTGCTTACCAAGCATTTAAGATCTCTAACAACCACAATGCTGAACTATAAACCACCACAAAACAAGTATTCCAACAGCTTTATAAATCAAACCATAGCACTTCTGTGAAAACAAAAAAATGTTGAAGAGTCATCTAGCCTCGAAACATTAGCTTGCTTTCTCTCCACAGATGCTGCCTGACCTGTTATGATCTTCAGCATTATTTGTTCTCAGCACAGATTCCAGCATCTGCAGTAATTTGCTCCTGCATAGCTCTTGTGTGATCCTTAATGCCTATCTAATGTCTTTCCCTACGATAGTGTTTCTATACCGTGCTAACACTGTAGCTGTAGCAAAGCTGGTGGAAGACAGATAACCATAAGTGAATGAGGCTACAGACCCTTTGCAGGATGTCCTCATTAACATTAGTAGACAGCATAAGGTTTGTGCGCTATCTGCATCACAAGGAGCGTGCACAGATTAAATGCATGTTATAATCAGTTCCTGTTGTCTCTGGCTGTGAAATTTTGCTCCCATGCATTTCAAATCTTGTCTAATAGATTATTTCTTTTATACTTCTGTTCTCCCTACTCTTTCCATGTATATATTGTTGTTTTGTGTAGTCTGGTGACAAACATTGATGGCATTAACTTATGCGTGTTTTACAAAGTAAATTGTAAAGCTTAACATTTTCTTTGTACATTTAAAATCTATGCATTAGACTTATCCTTTTTTTAACCATAGCTGCATCCCCACATTCCCTGAACACTCAAATGATATATATGCTATTGCTGTCTGATATATTTTTAAATCTCTTTGAAAATTCACATTTATACTGTCCCATTGATTTTGACTATGTGTAACACTTTGGACTTAACAATCTTAAATGTTATCTGCATTGTGAATGAGGCAGTAAGCAAACAAAATCTACCAATCTAATTTTCACGCTGACTTGGTATATGTAACAAATTAGGCTGAGGTCTCAGCGAATTCTTAAATCAGTGCACTTTACTACATTTGCTGTCTAAGTGGAAGTTGTGGCATAATGCTAATGTCACCAATAATCCAAAGGCCCCAGTGCAATTATTCTCTTCTTACTCCCTACACCTTCCATAGAGGGAAAGTAAGGATTCAGCAGTCAACCCATATTGCATTGATTTTCAGAGAAAAACAACTTCAGTTGTTTTTTTTAGATAGGACTATTCTAGATTTTCCTTTTGATCTGTAACCTTGCGTAGCGTTGTGAACCCCTTACAATTTCTCACTTCTGGCTTGAGACCACATACAAGCTGCTGGATTCCCCTCAGCAATACACCAATCAGCAAGTTTCCAACTGGATCCTAAAGAAAAGGTATATATGCTTTTTTAAAAAAAATTATGATCAGTCGCCTTACAAATGGGTCCACAGGGGCACATGATTTTAATATACTGGGCAACATCGATGCGCTTAGTCAGCCTCATTCAGCAGGCGGACCATTTACAATGATTGTGACAAGGTTGAAGAGGTCCTTGATACAAAATAATGAAATTCTAATTGGGACTGAATTTAAGTCATTTAAATTGAGCTTTGACAATTGTGGTATATCATTCTGACTTTAAAATTGCCTATTGCAAAATGCAATTTGCACAAATCAGACCCACAAAGCTGATTTTGTACCACAAATTTGACATCATGTTGCAAATCTCTGACTTCCAATGTCAAAGCCTCACAAAACCAAACCTTGAATTCTTTATTTTAATGTACTTCAGAAAATCTTATTGCTCTTAACACTCTTCCTTTTAACTTTGCTTTTGGTTTTATTCCATCCTGGTTGATTGTCTCTCCCAGTTTGACATCACTCTTTTTTTGCCCAGAATCATTGTGTTGGCCTACAGACAACATTCTGCTGTTGATCTAATACATTTAAGTAGTTTTTATAAAGAACCATATCAGCCCAATCCCAACTCAACATTTTCTCAATTATAACTGATCACTGCTGTCATCTGCAATATAATAATTGCAATAATAAAGTCAGAAAATGCTGGAGAAACTCAGTAGATCTGGCAGCATCTGCAAAAAGAGAAACAGAATTAAAATACTTTTGTTTAATGAATATAACTCTAAATGTTTTGAGGTCATGATTGAGTTATCGGGAGTTGTCTAGTATTTCCACGTTTTATCAATAAGCTATCTCTGTGAGTATATTAAAGATAGCTTTCAAGATAGGATTCATGCATTTTCAGTTGTTAATGATAATTTATACTAGGGTGCTGTGAATAGAAGGACACCAGCCTGAAGCATTACACAGACGTTACACTTAGGGATATTTGGCTGAATTGTTAAAGAGTGTGGACAGAGTTTAGCAGTTGCCAGCTGGCAGCAAACATAGAAAAACATTAGGGCATTTCTCATGGTTTCTGGGGAATTGTAGGTGGTATTGCAGTTAATGTGGCTGTGGATTGTAGAGATCTAAGGAGAACTTGATGAACAGAAAGTAAATATGTTTGGTCAAAGTATGTTTACAGTCAATCAAAAGAGATGCTTGAAAGACAGGTATTGTTTAGGCATATTGTGTTTTTTTCTGCATATCAAGAGATTATTCTATTTAGTACTGAATTCTTTATGCAAGCAATCTCAGGACTGATTGAAGTAAACATTAATAGGGTGAATGTGCAATTTCTCTTTGGTTTCTAATTCTGCCCAGTGAACATTATTTGTGAATTTGTAATTGGATGTCATCTCTTTCATGTCTCCTCTAACTTAGAAACTGCACTCTGAATATGCATCGCTTTTAATGAGATAAACTGAGGTAAGCAATTTTAAAATGAAAGTGAGAAAATCTAATTTAACAGTAAAATGGCGTAAATAAAGATCAGAAATTAAGGCATACTTTCAATACCAAGAGCAAAAGAAAGATATTTCTCATCATTGTAGATTTATTTGTTTGACAGTGTGAATGAAATGGAATAATATAGTAAGCAAAGGGAAACTAATCAGAGAAAAAGCATCAGCCATTGAAGCGGATATACCACAGAGAGCCTTTGTAGAATGTCTAACACTAAATGTATTTCAGCAGGATATTAGTGACCGTACATTGGATGCGGAGTGGGAGCTGAGGCAATTGGACACAAAAGATAGAATCTTGTAAAGGCCTAAACAACTTGGATGGTGGTGAAAAATCTGGGAGAATCATGAAAGAAATTGGGTAAGGCTTTTCTCAACATCAGGAGCAATATTTTACATATTCAAAGTTCCAGGCATTGAGACAAGTTTTTTGCTGGAAATCAGCAAGATATTAATTAAGGTGAATTATTGTTTGTTAACAGCCTCATTATCAACAGATCTGACCTCATCAGATGCAGCTTCTTACTCTACTAGCTGCCATGAGGAAACTGGACCTTGACAATTCCCAACATGAATGTCAGAATAGTTACCTGGCGACTTCTGCCTGTTGCTTACTCCTCCGGTACATAGTATTGCACAGTTGGAAACAATATGTCAGGGCACACCCCAAAGGCACCAGTTACATGCACCGCACATTCACAGTCTCTGGCAACCAATATCGCCAGGCTTTCAGGACCCTCATAGCACTTCTCTGATCCCACTTATAGGAAACATTTGCAGTTTGCCGTTGTTAACTTCCTCGCTGAGCTGGTAAGTTTGTTTGCAGATGTTTCATCACCATTCTAGACAACATCATCAGTGCGCCTCCGGTGAAGCTCCGGTGTTCTGTCCCACTTGCTATTAATGTGTCTGGGTCTACTGGGGTTGGTGGTGACACTTCTGGTCAAAACCTGAAGGGAGAGACTCTAGCAAAACCCCGAAGCAAAGCCAAGTCTCAGCCAAATGGTTAAAAACATTTTCCAGATTCCGGTCGGCAACCCATGGTAGTTGCTGCCAGTATTTGGACTCAAGACAACAAGAAGCTCACCAGACCTAACTGGAGTACAACAATGTATAGGCCAATATCCAGGAGAGTGAACACCCTGGAAAGTCTACTTACATCTGGCTTGGAATAGTTAAATTGCTTAGCAACATCCAAATCAGAACCAAAGTCTGGTTAAGCGGTCACCCAGTTCTAATGGAGGTTGATTCCAGCACAGCCACTTCAGTGATTGCAGAAGCAGTCATTAACAAAATTCGATTTGGACTCCAACCCTTAAGTTTGCACAAAACCTAGATGGATAGACAGAGAACCTGGGTGTGCACCTGGAGCAGTTCATTGACTTTGCCAACAACTTCCACTCTGCCTTTAAATTCACTTGGTCTATCTCAGACAACTCCCCCCCCCCCTCCTTCCTTGGCCTCTCTGTTTCTACCTCCAGGGAAAGTTTAGAGATTGACATTTACTACAAACCCACAGACTCTCATAACTATCTGGACTGCACCTCCTTCCATATTGTATCCTGCAAAACTCCATCCTATTCTCCCAATTCCTCTACCTCCATCGCACCTGCTGCGACAAGGAGACATTCCACTCCCAAGTATCCCCGATGTCCATTTTAAACAGTGTGTTTTTCCTCCTGCTGCCATCCAGACAGCCCTTCACTACACCTACTGCATTCCCCACTTGACTGTTCTAAACTCCACCCTGTCCAAACATAATAAATACAGGATCCCCATTACCCTCACCTAGCATCCTTCCAGTCTACGCATCCAAAATATCATCCTTAAACACTTCCACCAACTCCAACTAGACCCTATCACCAAGAGCATCTTCCCCTCTCCACCACTCTCTGCCTTCCTCAAGGACCATTCCTTTCGCCACCCTTGGTTCATGCCAATCTTCTCACTCACTCCTCCGATCTCCTGGTACCTTCCACTGAAACCGTAAAAAATGCAAAACCTGCTGGCACACCACCTCCCTCACCTACATCCAGGGCACCAAACAGTTCTTCCAGGTGAGATAGAGGTTCACCTGCCTCTCCTCCAACCTAGTTTACTGTATCCAGTGCTCCCAATGTGGTCTCTCGACATCAGTGAGACCAAATGTAAACTAAGGGCACGTTTCGCTGAAGATCTCAGCCAGGCCCGTAAGGGCAAGTCTGACCTTCCAGTGACAGGTCATTTCAATTTCCCTTCCCATTCCCTCTCCGACATGTCCGCCCTCAGTCTCTTTCATCGCCACAGTGAATCAGACCGCAAATTGGAGGAAAAACACTTCATTTTCTGCCTGGGCAGCCTACGGGCCGGACAACTCAACATTGAGTTCATCAATTTCAAATAACCATTCCACCCACCTCCGCTCCATTTCCAGCCCTGCATCCCCCCTCCATCCTGCCTACCAACCCGTCCTTTTAATTACTAAACAGATTCATTCCTCCTATCGATCTACTGGGTTGTGCCTACCATCTGTATTTACCTATCACTACCTTACCATTCTGCCCCTCTCCCACCCCATAACCCTTCTCCCCCTTCTTCATCTGCAGTCCCACTATCCCCACCTCCGTTCTTGAAGAAGGGTTATTTCAAAATGTCAACTTCTCCACCTCCTGATGCTGGCTGGCTTGCTGTGTTCTTCCAGCCTCCTGCTTGTCTACTTTGGATTCCAGCATCTGCAGTTTTTTTGTCTCTTATTACCTTGTATGGGCAGGTTATCATATGAGGAAAGGTTAGGGTGGTATCTCCTCGGGTTTAGAAGAGTAAGTGGTGACTTGATTAAAAGGTAGAAGACCCTGTGGGGTCTTGATAGGCTGGATATGAAGAGGATGTTTTATCTTATAGGAGATTCTGGGACTGGGGTGTTGGGGTGGTGTTACTGTTTAAAACTCAAGGGACAACCATTTAAAACAGAAATGAGGTGAAATTTTATCTCTCAGAGGCTTATAACTTTTCGGAACTCTCTTCCTGATAAGATGGATGAGGCAATATCCTTGAATATTTGTGAGACAGAGTTGGATAGCTTCTTATTCAGCAAGGGAACAATAGGTTATCAGAGGTAAATAGGAATGTGGACTTGAGGTTATAATCAAATCAGCCATGATTTTATTAAATGGCAGAGCAAGATCGAGAAGTTGAATTGTCTACTCCTGCCCCCAAGTCAGATGTCTGTTTACCCATGTGACTTGTTGCCATCATTGGTAGTCTGAAGATTCAATATAGCTGTAGCATTGTGACAGTTCCACAGATGAGGAACTTCGATTATGAAGGTAGGTTGGTGCAGTTAGGACTGTTTACCCTGGTGGAGACTGAGAAGAGATTTGATAAAGTTATCTGGAGTGATTGGAACCAGATGAGCATTGCTGACTATGAGATCCTTGATTAGGGTTGTTAACCTGCGCCAGTCAGAGACTGACTCCAAACTGGATGGCCATACTCAATGTACTGTGTACATGTAAATAAAGAGTGACATGGTGATAGGATCCCAGCCTCTTTGCAGTTATTTCAGTGGCGACTAGAGAAAACAGTATGTGCCTGAAGAACTTTACTTGCCACAGTCATCTTTGAGTTGGGGTAAGCATCTCTGGCATCATGCCTTTATTTGGGAAGCTTAATTCATTCGATCCTGCTACCAAAGACTGCGCCCAGTATGTGAAAAGAATGCAATATTTTTTCCAGGCATAAGAGACTGGGGCAGATGAAGAGCAACGAGTAATCTGGCTGCTTGCAGACCCACAGCATTTTCAGTTATTAGGCGCTTAACTTCCAGACACCAGAGGCACCAGACACTAAAACCTTCCAAGAGTTGACAGATTTGATTAAGGAATATTACAACCCCATACTTCCTCTAATTCTGAGACACTATCAGTTTTATTCAGCTGTTCGAGAACCATGGGAATCGGTATCGGAATGGGGTGAAGACAACAGGCAAAGGCATGTGAGTTTGGGTTAACCTTGAATAACATGTGAGAGACTGTGTGGTATGTGGGATTAATGACATAACTGCAAAAATGCCTACTAGCTGAAGCCCAACTGGACTTCAAACAGACACTACAGCTGGCTTTGTCATTAGAGCAAGTGGAGCATGGGAGCTACAGGACATCCCAGTGGAAGTGGACACCCTCGCCTGTCCAACTGAGCTTGTGGAACACTACTCGAGTGTAGTCAATCACAAAGCCTTACACAGGGTATATCCTGAGCAGAAGGACCCTAAGACAGTCCACAGCAGATTCCCACAACAAAGCTGAGTCTCGGCCACAAGAGTTAAAAAGGTCTTCATGGTCTGGCCAGCAAGCCATTGTAGTTGCTGCCAGTATGCGGATTTGAGAAGCAAAGGACTCCTACAATGCCTGGCCTGATTAATAAAACTTATAGGCCGGTATCAAGGAGGTGTACGCATGTGGATTGGAACAACTAAATTGCTTAGTTACGTTCAATTCAGAACCAATTAAAATGAATGTTTGGTTAAATGGTCATCAAGTTCCGGTGGAGATCGATACCAACGCAGCTCTTTCTGTAGTTGGCAGAATCTGTCTTTAACATGTTTACATAAGACCTCAGCCAGACTAGGGAAGCATTGCATTTTAAGGGCACAACTCTGGTTCACATCTCTTATGAGAAGGAATTGGTGAATTACCACTGGTGGTAGTAAAAGGCTTGGGCCCAAACCTATTAGGGTGGAATTGGTTGAGAACAATTCACCTCGCTTGGCTCAACATTTTTTGAATAGAAAATGACTGCCTCAGTGAAATCCTCATAAAATACCCAAGGATTTTTCATTAAGGGCTAGGAACTATCAAAGAGGCCAAAGCCACTTTACAATGGTGACCAGGACCCAGTTCTGTGATTCTGCAAGGCCTGCCTGCTGCTATTTAGATTAGATTAGATTCCCAACAGTGGGCAAAAGTAAAGGTGGAAATCAGGGGGCTGGAGAGTGAAGGAATCATCAAAACAGTGCTGTTTGCAGAATGGTAGCACCCGGTCATACTGACTGTGAAGCTCAGTTCGCCTATGTGGGAAATTTAAGCAAACGGTAAACTGTTTCTTCCAGCTAGATAAATACTGAATCCCTCACATAGAGGACTTGTACATAAAATTGGCGAAGGGGCTGTCCTTCACAAAGGTGGACATGAGCCATGGCTCCATGCAAATGCAATTGGATGGGGAGTCCCAGAAGTACGCTACAATTAATGCCCAAAAGGGTTATACCAATATACAAAGCTGCCATTTGGGGTATCATCTGCTGCACCCTTTTCCAGTGGACCATGGAGAACATTTTACAGGAGCTCCCCCAGGTTACCATTTATCTGGATGACGTACTAATAACCGGGAAGACCAATAAAGAGCACTTGGAGAACTTGGACATAGTGGTTAAACATTACTCCCAGGTAGGTATATGCCTTAGAAGGGAAAAGTGTGTGTTTCAGGCACCCCAAGTAACCTACTTGGGTTAAAGAATTGATAAAATCAGATTACACCCATTGGAAGAGAAAGTAATGGCGATCAAAGGTGCTCCAATTCCCACATCTTGCCTGAAGCTGAGGTGTTTCCTTGGGTTGGTGAATTATTACAGAAAATTCATACATAACCTGGCCTCCACCTTGGTACCCTCACACCTGCTATTGAAAAAAGGTCAGCCTTGGAAATGGTCACGTAGTCAAGTAGCCTTTAGGGAAGTGAAAAAGCAGCTGTCATCATCTAAAGGTGTTAGCCCACTACGATCTGAAGTGAGAAGTAGTACTGACATACGATGACTCCCTGTACGGTATTAGGGAGTCCAACGGAAAAATAATGCCTAACAGCATACGCTTCCTAGACTTTGGTTGATACCAAATGCAAATATACCCAAATAGAGAAGGAATAGAGATAGGTTTGACGGTCATCTTTCATGTGAGGAAGTTCCACCAATACCTTCACAGACGTGAATTTGTCATTGTAACAGATCACAACCCCCCTGCCAAGGCTACTGAAGGAAAACAAGGAGGTGCTGCCCATAGCTTGCAGTTGAATTCAGCGGTGGGCCCTTATGCTCAGTACATACAAGTTAGAACACTGTCCAAGAAGCCAAGTGGCTAATGTGGATGCATTCAGCCAGCTCCCACTGGCAGATACTCCACTGTTGGTGCCTCTCCTGGAAAAGTCTGTTCTGGCTTCAGAGTTCCTGGATATCCTTTCAGTCACTGCGGCCAATATCTGACTATGGACACAGAAAGATCCTGTCCTAGCAAAACTGAAACAGCTGGTGGGTAATGGGGAAACAGAAGGGTCATCACAACCTGGATTGAAGCCTTTCTGCACCTGGCAAGACCAGATCATCGTGGAGGGCAACATATTGCAATGGGTCACTAGAGTGATAGTCCTGAGTAAAGATCATCGCCAGATACTTGCAAAATCCCACCAGAGTCATCCAGGGGTCACCAGGATGAAGATGCTGGCAAGAAGTTATGTCTGCTGGCTAGAGTTGGATGCTGACATTGCTGCATTAGTGGGGCAGTGCCCAGTGCCCAACAAGGACAAAAATTGCCACCTGTGGTGCCCCCACATTTGTGGGAATGGCTGGGTAAACTCTGGACTCAGTTACATGTCGATTATGCCAGCACTTTCATGGGCTCAATGTTCCTGATCATTGTGGATGCCCATTCAAAGTGGTCATTGGCAAAAGCAGGGATGATGATTAAAATGCTGCAAGCATTGGACTCCCGGAAGCAATGGTCATGGAAAATGGGACATCATTTACCAGCAGGGAATTCGAGTATTTCCTAAAGTTGAATGCCATTTGGCACATAAGGACAGCTCCATATTATCCATCATCTAATGGTCTGGTAGAAAGAATGGTCCAAATGTTGAAGGGTGGCTTAAAAAAAGTGCCAATAGCATCACTCAATACCAAACTGTCCTGGTTCCTGTTCATTTACAGGACTACAGCTCTCACAACTAGAGAGATAGCTCCAGCAGAAGGCTTCAGGGAGAAGACCATGCACCAGGTTAAACCGGATATTTCTTGAGGTGGTGGGTAAAATGGCAGCAGGAACTCCAATAGCAGCCACATTCTTCCTAGAAGCAAGAGAAACAATTTACTTCAGGGGACTAAGTTTAGTGCCAGAACTGTGGAAATGGCCTTGTATGGGTAGAGGCAAGGTTGCTGCAAAGTCAGGACCCATAACTTACAAGGTTCAGGTAGGTGGGATAGTCTTGAACAAACACGTGGATCACCTGAAAGCTGCTATGTTGTAAAACATATCTGGCCCCTCAGGACAACCAGAAGGCTTGTCAGAAACCATGGGTTCTTCCCCTCCATCTAGTATCAAGGAAACCTCAGAGTCTGAGATGAATGCAGCCTCAATACAGTTAATGCCAGAGGAGAAGGAGAAAACTCTTCCAAGGACACTCCGGATGCACGAGATGTGCCATGGCCTGTACACCACCACCTGTGTCAGAGTCCAAGTCAGAGAAACCGGACCTGGGGCAAAAACATTGCTGGAAAGCTACAAGAGAAAGACCAGGCCTATATCCCTGGACTTGGTGGGGGGGGCGAGGATCTGCTGATTGGAACCAGGTAGATCACAGTGACTATGAGATCCTTGATTGGCATTGTTAACCTGGACCAATCAGATAGCCCTGGCTGACAAATGTAAAGAGGGGATTCGGAATTTCCTCAGTACAGGGACTGATTCTGAACTGACAGACCACAGCCAGTACACTGGCCACGCGTAAATAAAGGGTAACTTGGTGACAGAATACCTGTCTCCGTACTGTTATTTCAGTATTCAAAATCATGAGGGGTCCTATAGTAAATACAAAGTTAGGAGAAACTGTTCCCAAACTGCTCATAAAGGAACAAGAACCAGTGGTCACCATTTTAAAGTAATTAGCAAAATAATCAATAACAATAAGAGAGAAAGCTTTTTTTTCACACAGTGAGTTGTTAGGATCTGGATTGCAATACCAATGAGGCAGGTTCAATTAATGCATTCAAAAGGGAATTAGACAGCTATTTGATAAGGAAAAGCACACAGGGTTACAGATAGCAGACAGAAGAATGAAAATAAGGGAAATCTTCATTTGGAGAGCCAGTGCAAATACAAAGAAACAAATGGCCTCCTTCTGTGCTGAAAAGATTCTGCGATTCTGAGAGTGTATGTTTGCAATCTGTGGAAATCAGGTCATCCTGCAAATTCCCTACCTCTAGAAACAGCTTTCCTGTAACATTGTTCACCATTTTGGCCAGCTTTTTTCTCAGAAACAGTTTTGGAGCAGGGTGCATTTTTAAAAATTGATTTACAGAACATGAAAGGCTTCATGGAATTTCAATTTGGATTTTAGTAAGCATGAAATAAAAATGTTGTTAAAGAGCCTCTTTGTAGTTACACTGCTACAGGTTGGAAATAGAATGAATCATTCTATTTCCAACTTTTGAAAATTGTTTCCTTTAATGCCAAACTGCACTGCCAGTTTTATATTGACCTCTTGGCTCTAGGAAGCTGTAAACACTGGCACAATACAGGTGCCAGAGCTTTTGTAGTAAGACAGCGTTATCTTGCTGACCAAATAGAAATTCAACATAATTAATACAACTAAACACAATGCTGGCAAGAGCTCAATTGATGGTTGAAAAACTGAAAGAATTAAAAATAGAGAACTAAAAATAGTTCACAGAAATAGCCTAGAAAAAGAGATGTTTGCTAATTCTAATATTTCATAGTAACTTACAAAACTTGACTGGAGCTTTAAGCTATGAACTCTAAATTGAGAAATTTTCAGATGGTCTCATTCCTTAGCACATTCAGCAAGGTCAACTTTTGAAAAATTGTCATGAATTTTCATGACTGTCAATGAATCTTCATTCATGTTGGGGGTTTCAAATTAGTATGTTCATAACCTGATTTGACTGTAAATGGGGCTTCAGTTTACAATTTGCAAACATTTAAATAATCAAAATCAAAATCAAAATATGATTAAAAGCATTCAGTGTGAACCAAGAAAACAATTGCCTTTGTACGATTTGATGGGACTTAAGCAGAGTATAATCAAAGCACAGAATTCCTTTCTGTTTTGTTGAACACTACATGTTTTATCACCTGAATTCCACAACAATGAATTAAAACAGACTTGGTTTTGTTTGTTAAAACATGCTTATTACAATAATATAGCACATTCCTTACCACAATCATAAACAAACACCTTGCTTCAGTACATAACCTATTCTTGGTTAGGGGGTGGAGAGGTAGAATGGAGATGAAATTGGTCTATTCCAGTAACACAACTTGATCTCATTGCGAAACGCTGTTTCATTGGACTCAATATTCTATCCATTGAAGTTGACAGAATGATACTGCTAACATTTCTTGGATACTTGATTTCTCGTGCTACTATTCTTTTTTCTTGGCTTGCCTTGAAAGTACAACCTTACCAATATTTTCCAACTTAATGGAAAGTAGAACTGGCACTGTATGTACATGGTTGCTGATTCTCTACAAGTCCATTTCACCCTGCTGATGTTGACCAATGTGATCTCAAGGGAGAATAATTCCAATTACTCCAAATTCTCCACATAACTATCCCCGGTATCATCCTAGCAAATCTCTTTATCCTTGACATGCATCCTTCAGTGTGAAGCCCAGATGTGCATGAAATACTCCATCAGGGGCTTAATCATTGACTTGTAAACGTTTCACATACTTTTCTTGCTTTTGAATACAATGTTGCCATTTACAAAGTTTCTGAATAGTCTCATCAACTTGGACAGTCAATGTTACAGATTTGTAAACTTGCATCCACACACACATCCACTGCTCACTCCACTTTCCCCACCCCACCCCTCCCTCCCCCCGCTAGGTCCTTCTGCTCTTGCACCCACCTCAAAGTAATAGAATGTTACATTGCTTAAAGTATGCCAATTCACACTTACCTGCATTAGTTTACTTTTGAATTTAGAAGCCTTGAGTTCCAAGTTCACACAACCCTCTGAAAAAAGAAAAATTGCTTCTTCTCTAACTAAAAAGAGCAATCTCTAATTTTTAAACAGTGCCCCTAGTTCTGGACTTACCCACAAGAGGAACCATGACTTTGTCCAGATCATTCCGGATCTTATATAATTCAATCAAGTCACTCCTCACTCACCTTAACTCAAGCGGAAAAAATCCAATTTGCATCTTCCAGTCTGTTTATGTCCTCTTGCTGTTATTTTGCTCAATGTTTACCACAACTGGTTATTTGCAAAAGTGTTATTATCCTCAAAATTCAAAATCATACCATTTATACCCGAGTCCAAGTTATTTAATGTAACAAGAAAAGTAATAGTCTTGATACTGAAGCCTGGGATTCCACAATATATTTATCTCCAACTAAAAAATGTCCATTCGATATCCTCTGTCACCAATTCCTTAGCTACTGTCCCTTTAATACAACATATTGCTTTATTTCTAAATAGATCTATTTGATGTGTTAATCAAAAACTTTCAGAAATACATGCAAAAAATGTCTACTACACTACTTTTATTTTTTCTGTTACTTCATCAAAGAACTTAGAAGAGATTTTCCTTTAACCTACAGGTAGTTCTCCTATAATGCAGTAGTTGCATTCCTGTACAACACTGTTATAGAAAACCACATAATATAAATAATGGTGCTTATGGGAAAAACATAGTTGGGGCAAAAATATCAGTAAAAATCAAAACAAAAATAATAGCCTAACACAAATGATAGCACAGTCTCAGTACATAGACCATAGAACATAGAACAATACAGCACAGAACAGGCCCTTCGGCCCAAGATGTTGTGCCGAACATTTATCCTAGCTTAAGCACCCATCCACGTACCTATCCAATTGCCGCTTAAAGGTTCTGACTCTGCCATTCCCACAGGCAGCGCATTCCATGCCCCCACCACTCTCTGGGTAAAGAACCTACCCCTGACATCCCCCCTATACCTTCCACCCTTCACCTTAAATGTATGTCCCCTTGTAACACTCTGTTGTACCCGGGGAAAAAGTTTCTGACTGTCTACCCTATCTATTCCTCTGATCATCTTATAAACCTCTATCAAGTCACCCCTCATCCTTCGCCGTTCCAACGAGAAAAGGCCTAGCACTCTCAACCTATCCTCGTACGACCTATTCTCCATTCCAGGCAACATCCTGGTAAATCTTCTCTGCACCCTCTCCAAAGCTTCCACATCCTTCCTAAAGTGAGGCGACCAGAACTGCACACAGTACTCCAAATGTGGCCTAACCAAGGTCCTGTACAGCTGCAACATCACTTCACGACTCTTTAATTTAATCCCTCTGCTAATGAACGCTAAGTAAATCTTTAAATCATATATTTTTTATGGAATAATACAGTAAATTTAATACTTTAACACTAAAATCACTGACTACAGCACTGTACCTTTCACGAAGCTCTTCACCAGAAAACGCACAAGCTGACTGACCACATGATGCCAAGATTCACCCCTGGTTTGAAGTAAAGTTCCTTCTAAAGTAGACTACAATTCCCAGTTTCAGGCTAAGTTTCAAGGCTTGCAGAACTGATTACGTTCCTGTTTTATCTAAACAGACTTAATTTGCATTTTGCAGACAGGATCGTGAGGCTGCGTTTTGTTGTTCATGTAAGTGCATGGGATGGAATCGTGTTATAACCAAATCACATTTAACAAACATGTGTTATAGGAGCACTACCTGCATCTGTTTTCTTTGCTTATTGTTCTTGAATTGAGACTTAATTGATCATTAAAAATGGTCTCTGGTA
Source organism: Chiloscyllium plagiosum (assembly GCF_004010195.1). Classification (NCBI taxonomy): domain Eukaryota; kingdom Metazoa; phylum Chordata; class Chondrichthyes; order Orectolobiformes; family Hemiscylliidae; genus Chiloscyllium; species Chiloscyllium plagiosum. Next base: position 78,919,915 of record NC_057711.1, on the reverse strand, counting down.
TAGGGCTTTCCAAACTGGGTGTCAGATGAAGAGATGCAGGTTTGCAAGTTCTGAGGCAGCAATTGCTGCCACAAGGTCTGACACAGTGCTAACAGCCGGGAGGGCTTTTTAAATCTTCATGTGTTTTTTCCATTGGTGGGTTGTGGCTTAATAGACTACTCTCTCAGGTCTCATTGCTGGGCAACAACACAAGAAATAGAGTAAGTTAGTCATGTTTTGGCCAATCAGGTTTGCTCCACCATTCAATACGATCATTTCTGACTCATATTATGGGCTCTACTTTTCCATCTTTACTCAATAACCATTGACTTAATTAATTATAAACAAAACTATGCAACTGAGCCTTGAATATATTCAATTATCCAGTCTCCACCACCCTCTGAGGAAGAGGATTCCACAGACTTACAAGGTTTTAAGAAAAAGAATTTCTCCTCATCTCTTAAATCGGAGACTCCTAATTTTAAAACTATGTCCCTTAGTTCTAGACTGTCATACAAGGGGACACATTCTTTCAGTATTCATTCTCTCAAGATCTCATATATTCCAATAAGATGACATCTCTTTCTTCTAAATCTCAATGGGTAACGGTCCAACTTGCTTAATCTTTCTGCATAAGATAACTACTTCATCCCAGAAATCAGTATAGTTAGCTTTCTCTGAACTGCTTTTAATGCAGTTATTTCCTTTTCTAAGTATGGGGACCAAAACTGTACGCAGTACTCAAATATGATCTAAGGCCTGTACAACGAGAGCAAAATTTCCCAACATTTATAGTTGCTTCTGCCTGCAACAAAGCATGCCATCCTATTTGCCATCCTGATCACTGCTGTACTGCATACCAGCTTTTTGTGATTCATGCACCAGAACAGCCAGAATCCTCAGGACTGCAGAGTTCTGCAGTCTCCATCCATTTAAATAACATGCTTCTTTCCAAAGCAGGCAAGTCATATTTTCTCACATTATACTCCATTTGCCAAGATTTTACCTAGTCACTTAACTTATCTAAATGATGGATGATAGTAAATTGAAGGGTATGTAGGTTAGTTTGATCTTAGCGTAAGATAAAAGGTCGGTACAACATCAAGGGCCAAATGGCATATACTGTGACATACTGTTCTATGTTCTAAATCAATTTATAGTCTCTTTATGTCTTCTTGATAACTTACTTTAATATCTTAGATGGTGTCATCAGAAAATTTAGCAACCATACATTTGGTCCCCTTGCCCCAGTCATTGATACAGGCCTCAGTCCTGACCACTTTGGCACTCCACAAGTAACAGCTTGCCAAACTTAAAATAGCCTTTTTATCCATACTTTCTGCTTTCTGTGAGTAACCAATACCTTATAGAAACTGTCAAGATAGTTCATTGTATTACATTGTTGCTTGGGAAGTGAGATTCTCAAGTGAAGAAAAAAAAGATTGTAATTTTTAATTCTGTGAAGGTCTGATTTTTGTTTAATAGTTCAGAAAGTCATTTTGAGCAATGAAACAGCATTTCCAAGAAATCATGCTGTTAAAACTATATGTCTAATGGGCCCCTGGGGAGTTCATTGCTAAGATTGCTGACCTGAGTATTACAACCCATGGACAGAGGGTCAGCAGCAGGTTCATTCAAAAGGAAGAAGTCTGTAACAGCATAGGTGCTGTTCGTAACAGTTTCCAAAAACAATCAGCACAAGGCATGTACCATGACTGACCCCCATGGTGAGCAAAAAGAAAAGTAAACTTGTGGTCTATATAGCTGAAAATGTGTTGCTGGAAAAGCGCAGCAGGTCAGAAGGAGCAGGAGAATCAGGAGAATCGATGTTTCGGGCATGAGTCCTTCTTCAGGAATGAGGAAAGTATGTCCAGCAGGCTAAGATAAAAGGTAGGGAGGAGGGACTTGGGGGAGGGACGTTGGAAATGTGATAGGTGGAAAGAGGTCAAGGTGAGGGTGATAGGCCGGAGTGGGGGTGGGCGCGGAGAGGTCAGGAAGAAAATTGCAGGTTAGGAAGACGGTGCTGAGTTCGAGGGATTTGACTGAGACAAGGTGGGGGGAGGGGAAATGAGGAAACTGGAGAAATCTGAGTTCATCCCTTGTGGTTGGAGGGTTCTGCAATGCTGGAAGGTTCTATCTCAGGAGGCAAGGTCATTGTGTATTTTTAAGGTGGAAGTCAACAGATTTTGGTCAACAAGGGAATCAAATATTATCAAGATTAGATAGGAATATAGAATTTGAAACACAAACAGCAACCATAATCTTATTGAATGGTGGTGTAGGTCATGGGCAAATAGTCCACTTCGCCTAATTCATATGTTTGAATAACTGCTGTTGTACAACCATCTCTGGCTCTGGAAAATCCATTTTATATATTTGTATGATTTTGGATTTTTCCATTTTATTCAACTTGCAAAATGTTAAAACTTTAAGCTAATTAATGATATTTTATTTCAAAAATTTTTCTTTCTCTAACATTTATTAAGTGAAGACTAGTCAGTGAAGTTTACTTCATCTTTGCTGTCTGATAATTTTTCAGCATAATGATTAGATTACTTACAGTGTGGAAACAGGCCCTTCAGCCCAACAATCCACACCGATCCTCCGAAGAGCAACCCACCCCCCTACATTTACCCCTTCACCTAACACTACGGGCAATTTAGCATGGCCATTTCACCTAAGCTGGACATCTTTGGACTGTGGGAGGAAACCGGAGCACCCAGAGGAAACCCACGCAGACACGGGGAGAATGTGCAAACTCCACACAGACAGTTATCTGAGGCGGGAATTGAACACAGGTCTCTGGCGCTGTGAGGCAGCAGTGCGAGCCACCGTGCCGCCCTATCTGTTGGCTTATCTTTTATGATGACAATAGTCACCTGGAGATCCCCTTGACTGGTACCAGTCAGGTTAACTTTCAGTAAGATGAAATCCACACTTCAGAGGTTTTTTTTCTGTGGGTAGTTTTCTCAAGGTCAGCTGAAAATGCCACTGCTTTGCCACTGACTGCAAGATCTGGAAGTCATACCCTGTCTGGTTAGCGTTCATACAAGACTTTGATGAAGTAAGTTCGGTATTGGAACAAAAACAGAAATGTTGTGGTTCTGTTCGCCGAGCTGGAAGTTTTTGTTGCAAACATTTTGTCCCCTGTCTAGGTGACATCCTCAGTGCTTGGGAGCCTCCTGTGAAGCGCTTCTGTGGTGTTTCCTCCGGCATTTATAGTGGCCTGTCCCTGCCGCTTCCGGTTGTCAGTTTCAGCTGTCCGCTGTAGTGGCCGGTATATTGGGTCCAGGTCGACGTGTTTGTTGATGGAGTTTGTGGATGAGTGCCATGCTTCTAGGAATTCCCTGGCTGTTCTTTGTTTCGCTTACACTATAATGGTAGTGTTGTCCCAGTCAAATTCATGTTGCTTGTCGTCTACGTGTGTGGCTACTAGGGATAGCTGGTCATGTCATTTCGTTGCTGAAAATCTCAGCAGAACTGTTCTGAAGAAGGGTCACTTATTACAAAATGTTAATTCTGCTTTCTCTCCACAGATGCTGCCAGACCTGCAGAATTCCTTCAGGAGTTTCTGTTTTTGTTTCTGATTGCCAGCATCTGCAGTCCTTTCAGTTTTTTGTTCTGTATTGGGAATATCAGATTAGGAATATGCCATGAGAATCTTTAGTCTATTCCACTGTTTGCTGAGATCAACCTTTAATTCCATATACTCTCCTTCTACCACTTTCATTAATACCTTTGGCTAACACAAATGTTTAAAATTAAAAAGTGATCTAATGTCAACTGTTGTTTCTAGATTCGGAGATGCCGGTGTTGGACTGGGGTGTACAAGGTTAAAAGTCACACCACACCAGGTTATAGTCCAACAGGTTTAATTGGAAGCACACTAGCTTTCGGAGCGACGCTCCTTCATCAGGTGATTGTGGAGAGCTCGATCGTAACACAGAATGTATAGTTGTTTCTAGAAGTGGTCCAAATTCAACCATCCTTTGTGTCAAAGTGTTTCCTTATAGTACTCGACTTTAAGTAAAACAGACTTTATTCTTAGCCTACAGTTAAAATATAAACAAAAGAAAGAAGAACAAGTATAACTTTACTCTATTGGAAAATTTGACTGAATAATAAAGTATTTAGCTACTAAACAGCAACTGTTCCAATATAGAAACAGCTATAAACACACCCCTGGCAAAGTCAAATTCAGTAAAATAGATTGTCTCACGTGCAATGTTTATCCAATACAGGAGGAAAGAATACCAAGAGAAAATTCTGTTAGAGAAATAGATTTGGAAGCTTCCACAACCAACTTCAAAACCTCAACAACTGCTGAAAGCTAAACTAAAATCCTGGTTCTGTGGGAGCCTGCTCCACCCTTCATGCTGCTTCTATTGTTCCAGTTTTTAAAAAACAACCTAAGGCCCCACAGGCTGTTTACTTTATTGGCTTGGAAGAGACACCTCTCCACCTATGGCTCAAAATCTATATTTAAAAAAAACTAGGACAAAATACATCTCTTAAAGCCATCATATCATCACAATTGTTAGAGCAATTATAGTGGTCAGCATGGATGAGTTGGAGTGAAGGGTCTGTTTCCGTGCTGTACATCTCTATGACTCTGTGACTCTAATTGGTGTAAGAGTCAGGAGTTTTATCACAAAAGAGCAGGGTTTCAGATAACATTTGGCCAAATAGCCTCTTTTGTATTTTTTCGTATTTTGTGAACAAAATTTGTGTAGAATTAAAAGTCAACTCTGATTCTTTCGGTCATATCACAAGAATAGTATCTGAGTAAAACAACTTTACACAGAAACTGGTTGAACTGTCCAAAGCACGTGCAACATTTGGTCAAGTATTGTGTTTTCACGTACTTAGTTCACAGTCCAACTTCAATGAGAGTGGTCTTTACACATTCTATGTCTATAACTCAGGAGATTCAACAGTGAATAGATGAGTAATTTTTATATTTAACTTGGAGAACAGGAGTGGTGGGGTCTGGGAATCAGGGTAGTCAGAGGCATGAGCAGCTGGTTTTCAGAGGCAGCACCTTTGTCCTCAAATCATGCCCCCAATTGCCCATAACTAACCCAGCAACAGGTTATTATATTTTCCTGCCATCATTTCCCACATGCTGAGGAGGCATTTCATAGGAGAGTTGACAAGTCAAGGCCTATAAATGGTGATTAACTGGCCACTTTTGGACATTAATAGGTGATGGATTCAGAAGGTATGCACAGTTCTTCTTACATAGAACGTAATTAGTAAAATGGCAAAAATGGGATGGGTTTCTCTCCAGGGCCAAATCACTGAAATGTTTCTCCTTTGTGCCATATCGAGGGAAAATAAAAAAAGGCTGTCCATTATTTGCTGAGAGTTATACTTTCTTGAATGTCTGCCACTGTGTTTCTGCTGTTTTGATTATTGGCCAATTTGCTCAGTTCCCTTTAGCAATCTCTGTCCTCATTCCACTGTATTTGCCTTGAAGACACATTTCACCCTCACACTGAAGATGAAGCAAAATAGAAGCCTTTGGAAAGGTCAGCTTTTATACATTTCTTGGAGATACCCTATCTTTTCATCAGCTCTCATGAAGAAGATGAGGTATTGGAGGCAAGGGAGGTAGACTGAAAGGGAGTGTGAAGTAGGGGTAGAAAGCAGAATGAAGAAGGGGGTGAAGTGACTAAAGGAAAAGAATATGGATGGTTTAAGGAGTGAGAGATGGGAGGTTTGTGAAGCATCATTAACAGAGGAGGGAATATAGATCTGATGAAGCCAAGTACGGTGCATCGGCGAGATGGATATGGGGATGAAGGAGAGGAATATGGCAAAGGAGATGGGGATGGCACAATGGAGAGATGAGGGATGTTAGGGGGGTATAGAGAAACTGGAGAGGGAGATGGGGAGGTGAATGAGATGAAGATTGGAAATAAAGGAGAGGTAGCATGCTTACTCCTTGCCCACCGCACTCCACCCACTCAGGAACGTTTATGACAGCCAAAAACATAACCAGTGGGTCAAACAATGACTCAGAAATTGTGTGGTGCTCAAATGAAATGTTGTGGACTGTACTCCATGCTTAAAAATTTGTTGTTGGAAAAGCGCAGCAGGTCAGGCAGCATCCAAGGAGCAGGAGAATCAACATTTCGGGCATAAGCCCTTCTTCAGGCTTATGCCCGAAACGTCGATTCTCCTGCTCCTTGGATGCTGCCTGACCTGTTGCACTTTTCCAGCAACACATTTTTAAGCTCTGATCTCCAGCATCTGCAGTCCTCACTTTCTCCTCACGGATGAAAATGACTGGTTCTCCTTCAATGACACTGACAATAACCAGCATAGCAAGTTTACATCTGGTTCTGACAGTGTTACATGAAAACACAGAGGGCTATTATGCTTACAGAGCTAGCCATACATTTGAGTATTGTATTTGCACAGTGCACTAAACACACTGAATGGTAGTAAGTCATAGAGTCATAGAGATCTCCATTAAGATCATGTAAGTCGCATATTTAACTGTTTGAATGGATAAAAGTGACAAGCTATGCTAGTCACTCAAGGTAATTAACTAGAGTTAGTTCTATACATTGGAGTACAGGGCAAGTTCATCAAAATGTGACTACTGAAACAACAAAGCTTTTGACTCAGTAACACTTTAGCTTCCCACCCAGGGGCTTACTGAACCCCATGGAGCCTGGGCCCTCCACCTTCCACCCACCCTCCAAGTGTGTTGAACTCCATGGAAAGTAGACTGCTCTGCTCTACCCTCACCCCAGATAGGACGAACCATGTACAGGCTCAGATACCACTGCTCTTTCTTCTGCAATCAATCGCTGAACCCCACAGCTCCACCAATTCATTAGCAGCAGAACACAATGCTCTGGTGGGATGAGTGACTGCAATTCGATTCAGGTTGCCACATGACTGAGTGATCATCTCCCAGGCCTGTTAATGAGCTCATAAAGGACAGATCAGAAACAAACTAAAAAGTCAGAGTTAAATTATCCAAACTTTCAGTACTCTGCCAAACGATGGAAATTTCAAATCAAATCCAATGTTGATGTCACTTTGCTTCTTCTGTAACTACACCAAACCCAGTTATGCCTAGATCACTGCAACTAGATGCTCTTTCATTGAAACACTTTGCATAGCTACAGTTTAGGGGAGCTAATGGCTTAGTGGTATTATCACTGGACTATTAATGCCAAGACCTAATTGAATTCTGGGACTCAAATTCAAATGCCTGCCATGGCAGATGGTAGAACTTGAATTCACTAAAAATCTGGGATTAAGAGTTGAATGATAGCCACACATTCATTATCAATTTTAGGGGAAAGACCCATCTGATTCACTAATGTCTTTTAGGTATTAAAACTGTCATTCTTACTTGGTCTGGCCTACGTGTGTTTCCAGGACACAATAATGGGGTTGAGTCTGAACTACCCTCTATGCAATTAGGGATGGGCGATAAGTGCTGGCCCAGCCAGTGATGTCCTCGTCCCATGAATGAATTGAAAAAAAGTTAGGTCCAGCATTGGGATTAGAAAGTTCTCCTGTATACATATTACTGCTGCTCCACACTGCTTTATTTCTTTGAAATTTGCCTTCAGATTTGCTCCACCATTTCCTCAAACAAAAACAGGAGAAACTCAGCAGGTCTGGCAGCATCTGTGGAGAGAGAAACAGAGTTAATATCTTGGGTCCAGTGACACTCCAGTTCTGATGTGGAGATTCTGGTGTTGGTTGGAGATGGAAAAGGTCAGAAGTCACACGACACCAGGTTATAGTCCAACAGATTTATTTGAAATTGCAAGCTTTTGGATGCTTTCCTTCATCAGGTGAAGTCACGACAAAGGGGCAGTGTTCCAAATGCTTGTGATTTTAAATGAACCTGTTGGACAATAACCTGGTGTCATGTGACTTCTGACCTATTCCAGTTCTGAAGAAGGTTACTGGACCTGAAATGTTGACGCTGCTTTCTCTCCACAGATGCTGCCAGACCTGCTGAGTGTCTACAGCTAATTCTGTTTTGATTCATATTTCTGGCATCCACTGTTTTTATTTCAAATATTTGCTTACTTCCTTTGCACTATTTTGTATCTAGAGTACATGTCAAGCAACAGCACAGCTCTTTATTTGTTCCTTAATGCAAAATAAATAGATAGAGTCTTTGAACCCATTAATATATTCACTCTTTGTAAATCTGTGACATTTTATCCTTGATCTATTTTGCCATTCCTTCTTATATTTTTATGTCCTTCCCTATCCAGCTTGAATTTGAGATGTTTTTATTAAACTACCAATTCTTTTTCTACATTTAGCTTGAACTATCTTTCCAAATGACTTCTTTATTCGCACTAATACTTTTTTAAAAATCCATATGAAATATTGCCTTTCTCCTTCACAAGTGCAATTTTGCATCCAAGTCTTCTTTTATGCTTTATATGTTATAGCTTTATATGTTATAACTGTGCTTGCTAATTCCTTTCACATTCTCTATTAGCCTCATGCCATGTTCCCTTCTTGCTCTTCCAATCTCATTCTCACCTCCCTCCATAATTTTTATATTTCTCATGATTTTCCTGCCCTATGCCCTTCTTTTCAATTTCAGCTCAATTGCAATCTCAAACAACAGAACCTCTTGCCTCCCTCACATTATCTTTCTGTCTAAAATCTGCACGCTTTGAATTTCATAAATTTGTAGGTAACCTGCCCTTGACTACTCAATGTACATCATTTTCCATTCAGTTCATATTTCCCCTCAATACTTTGGCCCTTGCCTTCGACATTTCAATGTTAAAGATTATTTCGAGCAGCACCATATTTGTGGAATCTTATCAGTCTTGTGGCCGTGGACCTGAAGTTGGGACCAAAGAATTATTTTGTAAAGGAATGCATTGAATCAGTGGGACAATACACTCCGGATTCAAGCCAACTTTGCCAGAAGCTAGTGAAGCTGACAGTGTGGGCAACAGTTTGAATAATTAAGTAGCCATTTGTAGAGAAATTGGAGATAAAGGATGCTGCCAGGCATCATTTTGCCAATGGATCCCCGACTCCCAGCTAAAGCCAAAACACAGCAGATCCCTGGGGGCAGTTAGTTAGTGGAGCATGAGTCTTTAGCACCTCCACTTTGCAACTGAGCCACAGGCAACTGCAGATCACAGCTATCATCACAGCTCATCCTGTGGCCAATAAACAAGATTCTGCACTTTCTGTCAAAATTAACAATTTCTTAATAATTTTGCTATGAATTCAAAGGTAATTTACTACAATATTTAAACTAATTTAACTTAACTGCATTTCTACAGGATTGTAATGTGTGTATAATTAAGTTACAGAATGCAAAACAACTGACTTTGTAATTATTATAACCTGATGTTATAAATTTCTATTCCTAATCTTTGGCTGTTTCTTAGTCATACAAGTTTAAATAAACACAAATAAGCTCAAATAAAGCACAAACAGACTGCATTATTGCAGAAAATATGCTTGTGGATTTGTGGCATTTTGTTCTGTAGAATAGGGAGAAATGTTTGTTGGCAATGTCAGAGGCTGAGGCATTGCTTCAGTGGGAATTATGCACAAAGATAAACAGGACATTTTCTATTCTATCATAAAGAGCAAAAATAAGAAGAGAGTAATAATAATTGAATACATAGCTATCCATCACGATGGTTGATATGTTTTTATACTTCTGTGATTTTGTGCTTCTCTCACCCTTGTAGTGAATTTCTCCTCACACATTAAGCCCAGTTTTCAAGTAAAAGAAACAGGTTAATAACCATTTTGGAATAAGATTAAGGGTTCACGTGGATGGACGTAATTGCATACTGTGTAGAATACTATGACCTACTTATGATCATACAAATAGGAGCAAAAGCAGACCATTTGGCCCCTCAAGTCTGCTCTGTCATTCAATAATATCATGGCTGATCTGTTCATGCTTTAATTTCCACATTCCATCTACCCTTGCTAACACCCAATTCTCCTGACAAAAATCTATCCACCTCTGTCTTAAAAACATCCAGTGACATTTTCTCCACCATTTCTTTTGTGGAGGTACAGGTCGGTTAGCCTGAAACCAGTTCCAGGTGAATTGCTCAAACCCGTTATTAAGGAAGTGGGAACAGGACAATTAGAAAATCAATATATGATTAAGCAGAGTCAGTATGATCTTATGAAAGGTAAATCACATTTTTAAAAGCTACTTGAGATTTTTGAGGGTGCAACATATAGGGTGGATAAAGATAAATGGGATTTTCAAAATAGATTCAATGAGGCATCACACAAAATATAGTCTAACAAGACACAGTTTTATGGATTTAAAACAAAATACTGCAAAAGCTGGAAACCTGAAATTAAAATAGAAAACGGAAAACTCAGCGAATCTGGCACAATATGTAAATAGAGTTAATGTCTCATGCCTAATATGTCTTGAAGCCTAAAGAATTTCTTTGGAATTCTTTTTTATATTTTATGTAAATGTTCATGGTATTGGGAGCAACCTGTTTGTATGGAAGTTGGTTAAAGGACAGAAACATTAAGACAGAATAAAGTGATCATTTTCAGTTCGTACATCACTGAGTAAACCTTAAGGATTGGTGCTGGTTAGATAAAGGGACAAAATCTAATATACACAAGGTTGATGATGGTACAAAGCTAGACAGGAAAGTAAGTGGTGAGGAGGACACAAACAGCAGAATTCTACAAGAACTTATCCATCACGATTGGGGCCTGGAAATCTCTCTGTTGATCGGAGTAGGATTTGTCATGGCTACATTAACACCTCCTGCCTCCAGGCTTTCCAACCAGAGTGCAGGTATGATAACAAGCCACGCCCACAAATAAATGATCCTCTATTTCAAGGCACCTCATCACAGAATAGAATGGCTGCATTCAATATTGCTTCTGAAAGCATCAGGAAGAAGGATGGAAGCAAGACATAACGGAGCAAGGGAAGGATCTGCCTAAATCTAGCCCTGTTGAAGTCAATCAAGGTTGTATCATGTTGGAATAATAGAGAGTAGAAAATAAAAGATATCATTGTTGCACAAGAATATTCACTTAAGTGCTGATATGTTAATGTCTTTATGTATGTGAAAATTTAAATAAATAAAGTGCTTCATTTGAATTCTCCATTATCCTGCCATTTCCAGTGTTACATTCTGAATTGCAAATGGATATAAGTTTTAAGGAAAATGGCATAACATGAGTGGAGGACAAGAAAAAGAAGCATGAATATAATTTAGAACTGTGGGAATAATTTGTGTTTTGCTGAAGGAAGGATACAATGGTTTTTGCTGTCGTTGCTCCCTACAGCTGCAGACACTCACTGAACCTGAAACTTGCCTAGATGAAGTTGTTGTGGACATCTCTGGTTTACCAGGTAAGCAGCGTCTCCCTATCAGTCCTTCCTCATCAGGAAATGCCAAACACTTCTCCTCCAGCTACGTTCTTCACACCACGTTTTACAAAGGACAGCAGACCACTACCATTCTCAAGGGCAGTCCAAGATCCAGGCAGACAGCTGAATGGATTCCTCAGCAAACTAATGCTTTTCCCAACCATTGCTTCTTTGCTTGTGTGGCTCCTATTGTACCTTCCTTCTGCTTTAGTTGCAGGCCTCCTTACAGGTATATTGTGGCTGGTTCATAGAGACAGTCTATATATCCACCTGTTGATCATGCAGATGCAAATATCTGTAGGATATGCAACTTTTGCACATTGAACAAGTCATGGCAGCCTCCAAAATATCCAGCTCAGGCTTGCAGAAAATCTTCCAGTAATTAATTAGCAGTTGAACATTGAGGAAGTGGAATCCCTTTAAACTGATGAACATGCCAGGGAGATGTGAGTGGTTTTTTTTGCCAAACGTACAGTCGTACCTCCCTGTATCTCCTGGCTATTCAGGCATTGCAACAACTGCCCTCTGTCTCTGAATAGCCTCATCATCCTACACTGTGGTATTCTTCACTAAAGTACTGTCTCCGTCACATGCTCCAGTTGTTGTTCTCTACTCAGGTTTCTTCAGTTCTCTATTTGGCAAAGTTATTTGTGGATCTTCAATTAATGTTGTCTCTGGCATATTTATTCTGGATTGCAAAGAGTGGATTTGCATGTCTTCTACATACTACAGCATCTCTCATCTGTATGGTGTAGGAGACCAATCCAGTCTGTGCTTCAGTGTTGGCAGTTACCTCACTTCTCACCAGTGGTGTAATTCCTTGAGAAAAATTCTTGACCTCTTTGGAAAATGTAATGTGTGGCTCTGTTCTCTTATTGGAAAATCTGATTCTGTTGTTTCCTGTCAACAATGTTGTTTGTCATTTGTGGTTTCAACAAATCAAAAGCTGTCTACCACTGACACTTCACCATGAGTGATGCCAGAGAACTTTGAATTAAATGGGTTGTGCTCTGGTATGTTAACAAAAATTGGCTCAAGTTTTTGTTCTCGATTTACCCATAAGGAATGTTTCATTATCTGAACAAATCTTTCTACCAAGCCATTTGTGCCTGAGTGACAAAGATCTGGATGTGTTAAATTATATTGTGCTTTAAATAGTTCATAAACGTTTGTAAGATATACTGTGAACCATTGTCAGTAGCAAGTGGTTTTGGATAGTAAAACCTCACAAGAGAAAAGATATGCTCCAATCTTTCAATTAATTTTTCTGAAGATGGCGACGTCATGATGGCAATTTCTGGCCATTTAGTATGTGAATCAGACACCATACAAAACATTTAACCTTCTAAAACTCCGGCATAGTCAATGTGAATTCTTTACCATGTGCTTCTGACCATTGTCATGGATGCAATGGCACAAATGGAGGTAAGTTGTGAACTCTACTGCAAGTTTCACATATTCCTGCCTTCTCCTAAATTCCAGAGTCAAGCCCTGGCCACCAAAATTGATTCTGGCTATCTTATTTATTCTGATAATGCCATCGTATCCTTTGGATGGATGATCTAACACACACTTCTTTTGCGTGGTTGACTGACGGCTCTCATTCCCACTGGAGACATCCCATCATTATCAAACCAAGGGACCAACTCTGACGATTTTAAAAGAACAAACCAGCAGCATAAGGTCATAAGATGAGTAATAGAAATAGAAACAGATGTGGATTATATGTCTGTGTGATCATATAATATGCATGCATACAATGTTTGGTATTTGTGCTTTTTATCTAAGGAAAAAGCACTGAAACATTTCAACACAAATGCTCAAGGTAATACACTACATGATTGCATCGTCTAATACAGAGGTAGTGAGTACAAGAATAAAGCCCCAAAAACAGAATAGAATCTCTACAGTGTGGAAGCAGGCCATTCAGCCCATCAAGTCCACACTGACCCTCAAAACAGCATTCCACCCAGACCCGCTCCCCCTACTGTATCACCCTGCATTTCCTATGGCTAACCTACATATCCCTAAACAGTATGAGTAATTTAGCATGACTGATCCAACTAATTTGCACATCTTTAGACTGTGGGAAGAAACCCCACTCAGACACAGGGAGAATGTGCAAACTCTACATAGACATTCGCCTACAGGTGGAATCAAACTGAGGTCCCTGCCTCACAGCTATGAGACAGCAGTGCTAACCTCTGAGCCATTATATCATCCCAAATCACAGAACCCCATACAGTGTGGAAACAGACTTTCTGGCCCAGAAAATCCACACCAACCATCTGAAGATCATCCCACCCTATGCCTGTAACCATGTATTTCCCATGGCAATTTGGCAGGGCCAGCCCAAATAACTTGCACATCTTTGGACAGTTGGAGGAAACTGGAGCACCCAGAGGAAACCCACACAGAGACAGGGAGAATGTGCAAACTCCACACAGACAGTTGCCCAAGGATGGAATCGAACCTGGGTCCCTGGTGCTGTGAGGCAACAGTGCTAACCACTGAGTCACAATGCCATTCCAAGGAATGGAAAGAATAATCCTTGCAAAATCAAAATATAGTCCTTTTGCATGCCTTACAAAAGGGCAGAAAATTTGAACCCTGAAGTGATCCCACCAACAACAGGTCAGAGCAAAGCTCTGCAGTCCTGTCACATCTAGCTGTGAATGTTGGCGACGAGGCTAATTAGCAACCTGATTCTTATTGGTGCCACAGCCCAGTATGTGAGTACAAAAAACAAGGCTGAAATATTTGCAAACATCTTCAGCTAAAATCTTCAGCTGACTGCATGGTCTATGCTAACCTTTTCCTGAGGTACGTTCCTACAGAGACTGAACTTCAGCAACTTCCATTCACATTGTGTGATATCAAGATACAGCTAAGTTCACAAAACCAGCAATGGCCAAGCTCCCTGGTAGCATCCTGGTGTTGTTGTGATGAGGTGTTCTTCAGAATCAACCAGACCTCTAGTCAAGCTGTTTCAGTATAGCTGCAGTACTGTCACCCTGACAAAGTGACTTCCTCACAGTACCTGAATGAATCTACACCAGATATTATGTACAGTTCAAGAAAGCAGCTCACATTCTCATGGGTAGTTGCAGATGTGAAACAATTGCTGGCTTTTTCAGTAATGCTTATATCTTCTGAAAGATTTTTTTTTAGTGATACGTCACATCTCCTATTCTGTCCATAAAAAGTGGGATAAATCCAATCTTGCCATTTACAATCCACTCCTAATCATCAGTAAAGTGATGGAACATGTTGCCTGTACTGCTATTAAGCAGCGCTTATTCGGTTGGAATCTTCTCATCAATGCTTAATCTGGTTTACATCAGACCTCATTACTGAGTCAAGCTCTGCTAGCGAGCAAGTTAGTGAAAATATGGGGACATTGTTCCAAATCAGAATGGTTATGACTTAGAAGGAATTTGCAAGCATTGGTTTTCCCATCCATCTGCTTTTCTTGTTTTTCCAGATGGCCAAGGTCTCATATTTATGCCCATGCTATATGGGCGGCATGGTGACTCAGTTGTTGGCATTGTTGTTTTGTAGCACCAGGGACCCGGCCTCAATTCCACCCTCAGGTGACTGTCTGTGTGGAATTTACACATTCTTCCTGTTTCTACGTGGGTCTCCACCAGGTGCTCCAATTTCCTCCCAGTGTCCAGAGATGTGCCAGGTTAGGTGGATTAACCATGCTAAATGTGGGCATTCTCAAAGCTCTACTGTACTCCCCGTACACCACGACTGTGTTGCCAAATTCTGAACGTACACCATCCACATTTGCCGACGACATTACTATGGTAGGACGGATATCAAACAATGATGAGTCAGAATACTGAAAGGAAATAGAGAGCTTGGTGATTTCGTGCAATGAGAACAACCTCTCTCTCAACAGCGACAAACCTAAAGAACTGATCATTGACTTCAGAAAGAAGGAAGGAGAACACGCCCACCCACCCACCCCACCAACACTAACTGTGCTGAGGTTGAAAGAGTGGAGAGCATCAAGTTCCTCGGAGTGACAATAACCAACAACCAGTCCTGGACTTCCCACATAAATGTGATGGTCAAGAAGGCACATCACACCTCTTCTTCCTCAGATGGCTCAGGACATTCAGCATGTCCACATGTCCCTCACTAACATTTACAGATTCACCATTGAAAGCATACTGTCCGAGTGCAGTATTGGTATGGCAACTGCTCCGCCCAGGATGCTAAAAAATTAGAGAAGGTTGGGTGCACAGCCCAGACCATCATGGAAACAGACCTTCCATCCATGGACTCTATTTACATTGCCCATTGCCATGGAAAGGCTGCCAGCATCATCAAAGACCCAGTGTGTTCCCCAGTAATGCTATCCTACAATTTCTTCCATCAAGCAGAAGATACAGAAGCTTGAACACACGCAACAGCAGGTTCAGGAACAGCTTCTTTCCAACTGTTATTGGGATTGATGAATGGACTCTGTAACTTCAAATAATGCTGATCTTGGTAATGTTGATTTTGTCTAGCACATGCCATGTGCAGTTTAACTTGTATGCCTGTCTAGTTTTTTTTTAACTCTATGATCTGTATGTCCTTGCTTATCTGCCTGTACGCTCATAAACAAAGCTTTTCACTGTGCTTCAGGTACACATGACAAGAAATCAACCAAATGTCAAACAATCCATAGTGTCCAGGGATGTGCAGGCTAGGCAGATTAGCCATGGGAAATGCAGGGTTACAGGGATAGGATAATGGTGGATCTGGGTCGGATTCCTTTCAGAGGATCAGTATGGACTCAATGAGCTGAATGGCCTGTTCCACATTGTAGAGATTCTATGTTTTGGAAGGTACTATTGAAGGAGCCGATGAAGTCATAGAATCATAGAACCCCTACAGTGTGGAAACAGGCCATTTGGCCCAACAAATTTACAGCAAACCTCCAAAGAGTAAACCACCTAGACCCATTCCCCTACTCTTAGTCTACATTTCCCCTGATTAATACACCTAACCTACACATCCCTGAACACTGTGGACAATTTAGCATGGCCAATTCACCTAACCTGCACATCTTTGGACTGTGGGAGGAAACTGGAGCATCTGGAGGAAACCCACGCAGACACGGGGAGAATGTGCAAACACAGACAGTTGCCCAAGACTGGAATCAAACCCGGATCCCTGGCTCTGTGAGGCAGCAGTGCTAACACTGAGTCATCGTGCCACAATTCATCTTGTAGATGGTATCCAACACTACCACTATGGGTGGTGAAGGCAGTGAGTGCTTAATGTGAGGAATAGGATGCAAAATAAGTGGGCTGTTTTGTCTAGGATGGAATCAAACCCCTTGAGTGAGTACAGGGAATATCATTACCCTCCTGTCTAATGCCTTATAGGTGAATGGACCAGCTGCCAGTAGTCAGGAGCTGAATTATTCACTCCAGAATTAATAGTCAGTGCTCTGCTCATGTAGCCAAAGTTTTAACATGGCTGGTCCAGTTCAGTTTCTGGTAAATGGAACCAGTTTCCTCTCCCCACCCACACCAGGAATCATTTCTAGCTATATTACAATGCTGAACACTATTTATAAATGTAAATGAAACTGAATTATATTAAACAAAGTCACAACACTTTGCATATTTTGGTATGACTAGGTGAGGAGGTGTGAATTGGTCCCTCTCTTTCACTAACCACCAATTCCACCATTCCCTGACCCACCCTACTCCCACCTCAGGATTCCTGATGAAGGGCTCCTGCCCGAAACGTCCTGCCCGAAACATCGATTTTCCTGCTCCTCGGATGCTGCCTGACCTGCTGTACTTTTCCAGCACCACTCTAATCTTGACTCTGATCCCCAGCATCTGCAGTCCTCACTTTCGCCTGATTGCAACATATATTTATAATCCTTTTCAGCACATAGCCAAATCACATTTCAATGAATACATAGTCCACTAAGTCAAAATCAAGGAACCAATTGCAATGTTTTCTTGAATGAAAGAGAAAGGAGTTTTATTACTTATCAATCCCAAAAAGGAGACTAAATTGCAACATTAAATATGCACAGAAATACAGGTATAAAGATTATATTCTTCTCCAAGTAGCTTCTCCTGGGGCATTGTCTTTGAGACACCAAGAGAGGGAGAAATAATCTGGGGGTGACTTGCATCCCAATATGTGAAACCTCCAGAAAGATATAAATAAGGAGATACAGATCTAAGTTTTATCATCTTTTTATAACAATAATTTCAGCTCAAATTGATTCTTGCTTACTGTTGGCTTCATTGTCTTGAGTTAACCTGGTCAGGTGTGACCAATGTAAGTCAATGCTTTTCCATTTTTAAAATCGTTTTAGTCCATGAAAAGTTCAGGTATTAAAATCAGATAATAAAATGAAAAATAGTAGTCAATTTTTATTATTATCATAGAATAGTACACAGTACCTTACAAAGCCCCTGCAAACAGCAATGTGGTAATGTTTCAGTGATGTTGATTGATGGATAACAATGAACTGTACACCAAGGAGAACTCAAATGCTCTTTTCCAAAGTTACATTTTAGCATCTATTTTCTCCAACTGAGAAGGCAACGTCAGTTTAATATCATATCAGAAATGTAGCACCTGACAGTGTCACATTCTTACTGCGTTATAATGGAACATCAGCTTAGATTTTGTACTCATACTTCTGAGATGGGGCTTGAACCCACGTCTTTCTGACTTGAAAGCCAGGTATTATTGAACCATTACTAATATTTTAAAAGTTCATGTATCTGAAGAGAAATAAATCATAGGATAAAGGCAATAAATAGACTTCATCTTCAATGTCATGAGGTGACTATAAATTGCATTTTCAACATTTGCAATGAGTCAAGGAAAAATCTTGGAACTAGAAGTAGTCATGAGGTGTTAACACTTCATGAGGTGTCATGAGATGTTAATTCTGGATGGGATGCTAAGAATGAACTCTCCCAATTTCACAACATATAAAGTACAGTCCATCTTGTCAGGAAAATAACAAAATAGAAAATATGGAAATTGATGAATAGTATATAAGAGCAGCTAAGTGGTGAGGTGGGACCAATGACAAACTGTGATATGATTGCACTATATTGATGGGACTGGATCACAAAGTTCACATCTCTCCAATAAAGAATGCAGCCATTGTCTTGCTATCTCCCAGAAAATAGCACAGTCAAATGTTTAGAAGGAACAAGGAAAGATAACACTGTGTCATTCAGGAAAAATTTGTTGAAATTAACTTTTAAAAAGTTGACTTGAAAAAATGTTTTCTAGCTTCTATGTGTGTTTGTGTGAGAGAGAGGCTAATTCAATTACTGATGTTTAATGTCAGATAGCTAAATGGTCTATTATTATCCATGATCCTTAGTTCAAAATAGCTCATTGTCCTGATTGATCCTGACTGGAATGCAATACCTGAGAATCCATTGGCAACAGGTTCTTTCAAAGCCTTCAAAACAAAATTGATTAATTATCTGAGTAAAAACGATTTGAAGAGCTATGAAGATTTTTGAGAGAATTAAACTAGAAGAATTGTACTTATGGAGAGTGAGCAAAGACATAACCGCCTTCCTTCTGTGCTGTAAAATTTACATTCTATTCTATAGTTCAATCACGTTACAGCTATAACTTTTGCCAGTTTTAATTTTAAAAATTATCAACCTCATACATTAACTCTGACTCTATACAGAGTTGAAGAAGGGCTCATGCCCGAAACGTCGATTCTCCTGCTCCTTGGATGCTGCCTGACCTGCTGCGCTTTTCCTGCAACACATTTTCAGCTCTGATCTCCAGCATCTGCAGTCCTCACTTTCTCCTCTATACAGAGGCCATCATACACAATAATTCTAATATTTTTTATTTTTTAGGCTCGTTCCTCCTGTAGGATAGCAACTTATTAGCTGTTTAAATTTCCATCCAGGCCTTTAGCAATGCTGGATGTTGATGGGCACAACTAGAGAAGAATGTGTAATATTATATATTCTATTATGTACATTGTGTCATTATGGGCAGAATTGGGGTCAGAGCAATATGGGACATGGCAAGATTTGTGACAGAATCAGATGAAAAATCTGGTGATGCCTATCTCCATATTGGGAATATCTCACTCCATCTTTATACTTTTGATAAGTGTTGCAGTGAGTTTATTGCTTGTTAAATATCTTGTTAATGTCCCAATTTGCCTCAGTATTATACAGCTTCCTATTTTAGCACACATGCTAAACAAGCCAGACATCAAGAAAATGCAACTTGGAAATCAGAGCAGGTACTTGATGACTTTAACTCACCACTTATTCTGAAGAATCTCCATTTTGGACATGGGGCATTAACATTCCATAAGCATGTTATCTTGTCACCAGCTTCTAAAGGCCCTCGTGGCACACCTACACTCCACTTATAGGATGCTTCTGCACTTGAAGGCTGCATCTCGGGGAGCAACAGCACCTGTTATTGTAATAATACTGCAAGGAAACTGTGTGCACAGCGACACATAGCTCACTGCTGCTTCATGTTGCCTTGCCTTTGAGCACTTTTGCCCTCAGACAGGGATTTTATATTAGAATTAGTAACTCCCTGATTAGAAAGCTGGAATCACTCAGTAGATACTTGTCCTGTCTTTGAGCTGGAAGTCCATAGGCCTGTTGACCATGAAGAATCCAGCCACTGTTGGAGGACAGATATTGTGTATTGGCACCAGTCCCTAACCCCAAAGAGTAGGGATCAGGAAGACATGCAGCAGGAAAACCACCTGTCAAATGCAAAATAAAATTGTTGATATAAAGCTAATCAACTGGTGATCCCATGAAATAGAAAGTAGTCATGCTGAGCTCTTCACTTGAAACAAGACACTACTGGCTGCCATTCCAACACACAAGTTGTAAATTCTTATTGTTCTTTTCAAATCTCCCCATGATCTTACACCTCAATACCTTCGCTCAGAGCCAAATCTTTTTTCAATTATGCTCCTATGAATCACTTTAGAACATTTTGATCCATCAAATGCACTATATAAATGCAAGTTATTGTGGTTGTGGCTTCTCCTTTGTCTTTTGTCTTGGTAACAGGCTCAATCAAAAGCAGCACAGGCTCATATCACTGCAGCTCATAAAAAATGCTATTTGTGGTCACTAAAGTATATGCTTTTTGTCAGGTACAAGACAGAATAAAAGAGAAAATAACTTTTTGTTATAAATCCTTCAATCATTTCTCTGCTCCCACATGATGCTACATGAGTCAGCACCATCTCTAGAGGCCTAATATTATTACAAACTGGACCTCAGTGACTACTGAATTAACTCATATTGACTGCATGATGGTTTTTCTCTGCTATGTAGTCTGACGCAAGGAATGAGGGCACATGCTGCTGCTTGCACATGCTGTCATTCAATGTGCTGAGAAAACAGACAGAAATCTTGTCATTTGGAGTTCAACCCATCTGGAGATCAATGTCAGTAAGTCAGCTTACAGTTATGGCACATAGCTCACTCAGTTCAAGGGCTTTGCCACCAGCAGCACAGTGTGATAGCAATCATTGATATGGACAGAAAACCTGGTTAAAAATTCCAGTCAAAACTTACTGTCCACTGCATGGACACCACAATGCATTCACACACCAATTCAGATCATACTAAAATGTTATCCATTAAGTAAATATGTCTTTAAATATTTCCATTTTTTAAAACTGTGAATAAGACCACTCTTTTTTTAGTTTCTAAGGAAATAAAAATTGCAGAACCCACTAAAATAGAGGCAGTTTTACAATTCAACAAGACTCTACATCATCTCACTACCTGAGGATTTGTTTCTCAGTAAGATAGATACATTTCTTTTTCGGTTTGTATGCAAACAGTGGGGTTGTTTTTAAAAACATACATAAGAAATAGGCACAGGAGCAGGCCATTTGGCCCCTTTATTTAGCAAAAGTAGTGCTTGCCCAGAGACAGGCACGTAACTGTGCTGCAAAGAAATCTGATCAAAATTCTGAATATGAAATAACTCCAATTTAGAGATAGGAATATACGAACAGGAGTAGGCAATTCAGTCTGTCAAGCCTAATCCTCCATTCAATTAGATAATGGCTAATCATCTACCTTGATGCCATTTTCCTCACTATCACCATTTCCCTTGATGTTATGAGTCTCTCAATTTCTGTCTTGAACATGTTCAATGATTGACTTTCCACAGCCCTCTCATGTAGAGAATTTCAAAGATTCACAATCAAAAAAAAAATTGCAGGACAATCTGCATTATACAGCTTAGTATTATTTATCTTTAAATGGAGCAATAGCAAATATTTACCCTAAGTTTACTGATTTCTTAAGTAGCTTTTACATAGTTTAAAACTTGAACCAATTAAGTATAGGATTTGTAGAATTAATAGGAAAATGTTAACAACAGACTGTACATTTATATAGTATATTTAACATTGAAATGTCTCAATGGGCTTCACAAGAGTGATTACCAAAGAAAATTTGACAGCAAACAACATAAGTAGATCTAATAAAGGAATCCATTGTAGATTTACTTGAAGTATATATGGACTCCAAGGGTTAAACTATAGGGAGAGCATAAACAAATTAGTTACATTTCCTGCACATTTGAAGATTAACAAAAGATGTGATTGAAGTTTATAAGACATTACAGGAGAATAAAGAGGGTACAGGCCGCATCACTATTTCTGCTATTTGTGAAGTCTAGAACTCAAAGGTATCATCTAACAATATAGCCAGATATTTCAGGAGTGCAATAAGAAGCATTTCTACATGGTAGTAGAGGTTTGGAAAACTCCACAATGTCAACTAATGCCAGGTCAATTGTAACTTACAAATTTGAGATTTTTGTTAACCAAGGTATAGACAAAGGTGAGTATATGGAGTTAGATCACAGATCATTTATGATATCAATTAATGATGAAGCAGGCTTGACGGATTAAATGAGCTGCTCCCATTCCTATGTTCCTCTGAAAATAGGGGATTAGTTTACACGTGTGCATTCATGACATCCATTTTTATCTCACTGCCGCTTCTCTTGACCTTTCCTTTGTCTGTTGATTAGTCAGAGCACATATCCAACATCCAGTACTGGATAAGTTGAAAATTCCTCCAAAATCTGAAGCCTTTCTGTTTGGTTCTAACACAAATTTTGTTCTCTAGCCACTAACTCCATCCTTCTCCCTGGTAACTGTCTAAGGCTGAACTAGATGGCTTACAATAAAATGAGTTTCCAGTCACATATTCACATTTCAGTAGACTAGCCATTTCCATCTTTTTAACATCTTTTTAACTGCTCCCACTAACGAAAGATTCGCTAACTCCATCTGTTTCAAAACATTAGTTGTTAAGACCCACACCCATGTCTTAGTTGTCTCTAAATGAGACTATTCTCATGCCAAAGATCTCTCTCTTTCTTCCTTCCATAGGTTTGATGTGATCCAAATTTCTAGTGCCTAAACTCACACTATGTCCTATACACCTACCATTCCCTGTCCTAATTTAACTACTTTGGCTTCCAGTTAAGAAATATTTCAATTTCAAAATTCTCATACTTTTTTAAAATCACCTCCTGCCTGTAATGTCCGCCACCCTCCCAGATATTTGCATTCCTCTGACTCTGACCGACCGAACATTCCTGGTTTTTATCTCCTCACCATTTACGATCAAATATTGATCTGTAAAGTCTCAAGCCCTGGAATTCTCTCCCTAAATCTCTTCATCTCCCTTTCTCTTCCCTCCATTCAGGCTCTACATAAAAAAAGTTATCACTTTTGCAGTGTCACATTTTAATAACGCTACTGGGAAGCACTTTAGTGACATTTTATTACATGGAAGTGTTATATAAATACAAATTGTTCTTGTAGTCATCTTTGGTGGATTTAGATTATTCGCCATGGTGATTCATTGTCCATTCCACAATCCTTATGTTGGATTAGTGGCAGTTAATACACAAGCAACTAAAACGCAGCAATAAAAATTGGTTTAAAATTTGGCTTCAGTTACAACAGTGGTAGAAGAGAATTCACAAAATCAAAGCACAAAGGAGGCCAATTGGCCCGACCTGTCTGCACTGGCTCTTCAAGTAAACAACTCATCCAATGCTAATCTCCTCATAACCTTGCGTATGTTTGCTTCGCAAATAATAATCCAAATTCCTCTTGAATGCCTTGATTGGACTTCCCTCCACCACATTCTCAGACAGGTCATTCCAGATCAATTCTATGCAAGACATTTCTCCATTGCTTCTTTTGCTGATTCCCATAAATCCATGTCCTCTCGTTTTCGAATCTTTCGCTAGTGGGAGCAGTTTTTTTGTTTCCATCTCTTCCATCCAGACTCTTCATGATTTTAAATATTTCCATCAAATTTCTTTTAAGTTTTCTCTTCTCCATGGAAAACAGTCTCAACTTCAGCAATCATTTCCTGTAACTGAAGTTCCTCATCCCTGGCATTATTCTCATTAATCTTTTCTGTGCCGTCTCTTAAAGTGTAAGAAACCCTTTGTTTTGTATTTTTCATTTTTGTGGGCTTTAAATTGAATTGGAATTTGGGCTGCTATGTAACTGAAATACTAGGAGAGTTTTGCAACTTGATAACAAGTTCCGCATATTTTCGAGCTGTTTTATACAGACTTGCTTTTTGAAGCAGTGAAGGACAGACTTTGAGACTGAGTGGCATCGAGAACCTTTTGAGGTAAGGAAATTCTGTGTGATGATGCCTTTTGATTTGTTGAACTGCAGAATGTCAAAAGCTGTAACTGTTGGGGCAGCAGAGAGGAGGGAACTATCTGGAGTCTGCAAACAGAAGGCATGCATCTCTTCCTCTAACCATCATTTTCTCCCCATGTAGGACAAGGACAGAAACACCAATAAAGCTTAAAAGAAATAATTCTACAAGAAAGGACCTTGGTCCACCTGATCAACCATCAAACTGAAGAACAACCATCACCCTAAACAAAACAGTGTGTCATAGAACATAGAACAAAGAACAGTACAGCATAGTACAGGCCCTTTAATCTAAGTTCAATCTAACCTACACAACCCTCAATTTACTGCCATCCACGTGCTTGTCCAGAAGTCACTTAAGTGTCCCTAATGTCTCTGACTCTACTACTGCTGCTGGCAGTGCATTCCATGTACCTACTCTCTTCCTAAAGAACCTACCTCTAACATCTCCCCTATTCCTTCCTCCAATCATCTTAAAATTACGACCCCTTGTGACAGCCTGGGGAAAAATCTTTGGCTAGTTACGGTATCTATGCCTCACATTGCCTTGACATCTCTCTCAAGTCACCTCTCTTATTTTTTCTCTCCAGCGTGAAAAGCTCTAGCTCATTCAACCTCTCTTCATAAGACAAGCTTCCAATCAAGGCAGCATCCTGGTAAATCTCCTCTGCACCCTCACTAAAGGAAGAGGAACAGAGCTTTAGTCATTGGGAACTCCATAGTTAAGGGGACAGATAGGAGGTTTTGTGGGAACAAGAGAGACTCACGGTTGGTGTATTGCCTCCCACGTGCCAGGGTTCGTGATGTCTCTGATCGTGCTTTTGGAGTCCTTGAGGGGGAGGGGTGGCAGCCCCAAGTCATGGTCCATGTAGGCACCAACAACATTGGTAGGAAAAAAGTTGGGTATCTAAGGCAGAAATTCAGGGAGCTAGGATGGAAGCTTAGAGCTAGAACAAACAGAGTTGTTATCTCTGGTTTGTTGCATGTGCCATGTGCTAGTGAAACAAGGAACAGAGAGAGCGCGGAGCTGAACACGTGGCTGCAGAGATGGTGCAGGAGGGAGGGTTTTGGATTCTTGGATAATTGGAGCTCTTTCTGCAGTATGTCGGACCTCTACAAACAGGATGGTCTTCACCTGAACCAGAGGGGTACCAATAGCCTGGGGGGGATATGTACTAATGCTCTTCGGGGAAGGTTTAAACTAATGCAGCAGGGAGCTGGGAACTTGAATTGTGGTTCAAGTGTGCAGGAGGTTGAGGGTAGTGAGGTCAGGGACAGGTATACAAGGTCACGAGAGGTCACTGGCAATCGGGATGTTGGTTTGAAATGTGTGAACTTCAATGACAGAAGCATCCGGAATAAGGTGGGTGAACTTGCAGCATGGATTGTTACCTGAGATTTCAATGTTGTGGCCATTTCAGAGACATGGCTAGAGGAGCGACAGGAATGGTTGTTGCAGATTCTGGGATTTAGATGTTTCAATAAGAACAGAGAAGATGGTAAAGGGAGGGGGTGGTGTGGCATTGCTAATCAAGGGTAATATTACAGCAGCTAAGATAACATTTGTGGACTCATCCACTGAGACAGTTTGGGCTGAGGTTAGAAACAGGAAAGGAGAGGTCATCCTGTTGGGATATTTCTGTAGGCCTCCAAATTGTTTTAGGGATGTAGAGGAAAGGATGCCAAAGATGATTCTCGACAGTAGCGAGAGTAACAGGGTAGTTGTTATGGGGGACTTTAAATTTCAAAATATTGACTAGAAATACTTTCATTTGAGTATATGTATTGCATCCATAATGGTATCTCTTTGTAACACTGGCTAGCCACTCATGAATCACAGATTTTCAAATCTGGTCAGAGGTCTTCGGTGAATACAGTCCTGGGTGCTTGCCTGTCCATCTTTCAGTAGGGGTGAACGTGGAGGGGCAGTGGGAATTGGGGAGTCAAGGCTGACGGAGGAAGCAGAGGGAGTTGTAGAATTGGGCATAAGGACAGTGATGTGGAGGATCTCAAGGTGAATGGGGAAGTGCGGGACAGCATTGGAGGGCACAATAGAAGGTGGGACAGTTATTGACTGCAACCATTGGTGTGGCCTCCTCGGGGGGGGGGGGGTGGCACAAGAAGGACATTTTAAATGTAAAATGATGGGGTTCGGGGGAGGGAGGCAATTGAAGATGACATTCAAGATAGCGTGTCTTCACATTGGGAATGATGAGTAGAAATGGGCAATCAGGATCGAGTGTGGTAATGAGACAGATGCAGACTCTGAGTGTGGGGGAAAGATGGTGATTGTGGCCGGCATCAGCTGTTGTTTATGCTCTCTAGGTGTGAAGTGCTACTAGAAAATAATGGCTGGAACAATGCCCAGGGTGAACAACGTATCAGTTTGATGCGCAAGAACACTGAATCCAGACTTACGAAATGTTGTGACATTGTACCAACAAAAGCAGGAATCATCTATGTGGCAGCATGGTGGCTCAGTGGTTAGAACTGCTACCTCACACCCCAAGGACCTGGGTTTGATTCCACCCTCGAACGACAATCTGTGTGGAGTTTTTATATTCTCCCCATGCACAGGTTTCCTCCAGGTGCTCCAGTTTCTTGCAACAGTCCAAAGGTTTACAGATTAAGGTGAACTGGCCATGCTAAGCTGCCCATTGTGTGTAGGGATGTGTAGGATAGTTGGGTTAGCCATGGGAAATGCATGGTTCCAGGGATATGATAGTCGTAAGATGCTTTTCAGAGGGTCAATGTGGACTCGAAGTGCCAAATGGCCTGCTTACACACTGTAGGGATTCTATACTCTATGATCCAAGTGCACCTAAGTTGGACTTGTAATCATTTCATCACCAATTTGCAGCGCATTCTGATTGAGGATGTGTAATCAGTCTTGCACTGTTCGATCTGTTTGAAGTCTGTCCCATTTAGAGGGGCGATAGGGCCAGACAATACAATGGAGGGGATTTTCAATGTAAAAGCAGGAGCCAGCAGATCGGTAAGGATGAGGCCAAGTATGTTTTTCCCTCTTGTTGGTTCCCTCACCACTTGCCCATCTACCCATTCTAGCAGCTGTACCCATCAGGACCTGACCAGCTCAAATGGTAGTATTGCTGCCAATCCACTCTTGGTGGTGGACATTGAAAGCCCTTTCCAGAGTAAATATTACACCCTTACTACCCTCAGTGCTTTCTCCAAGTGTTGTTCAACATGGAGGAGTACTGATTCACCAGATGAGAGAGAATGCTACATGACAATTTGCAGGACTCTTTCTTGCCCATGGTTAACCAACTGCCATGAGACTTCATTGGATCCAAATTCAATGTTGAAGATTCCCAGGGCAACTCCCTCTTGACTGTATACCTCTGTGCTGCCACCTCTACTGAGTCTGTCCTGCCGTGGGACAGGACATTTCCAGTGATGATGCTGGTGACATCTGGGACATTGTCTGTAAGGTATAAGTCTGTGAGTATGACTATACCAGGCCATTGCTTAACTAGTCTGTGAGACAAATCTCAATTTGGTATTCGCTTAAGATGCTAGTAAGGAGGACTTTGCAGGGCCAGGAGGGCTGTTTTTGCCATTGTCAATCTGGTGCTTCGGTCAATGCCAGGTGCTCTGTCTGGTTTCACTTCTTTCTTGAGACTTTGCAGCAATTACCATGACTGACTGGCTTTTTAGGCCATTTCGGAGGGTAGCTGAGAATTAACCATGTTGCTGTGGCTCTGGACCAAATGAGAATGGCAGATTTCCTTCCCTGAAGGATATTAGTGAGCCAAATGGGTTTGTCCGACAATTGACAATGATCAGAAAATCCTTAGTTCAAGATTTGTTTTATTGAATTCAAATTCAAACTCAGATCCCCAGAATATTAGCTGAATTTATGGATTAAAAACCTAGCAATAGTACCACTAGGCTATTGCCTCCCTCACTGTAATGGGCACTATGAGCCAGACAAAACTTCATTGATACCCCCATCCAGTTGATGTCGCTGGGTGCAGCAGAATATCATCAACTCTCGGACATTTTGGTCACGATGCTAAAAATGCTCATTTTTGTTCATTTTCCCTTCCTGGAAATAAAAGCTAACATTTATATCTGTATTTATCTGTTTGCTATCCCGT
This sequence comes from Chiloscyllium plagiosum, assembly GCF_004010195.1. Taxonomy (NCBI): domain Eukaryota; kingdom Metazoa; phylum Chordata; class Chondrichthyes; order Orectolobiformes; family Hemiscylliidae; genus Chiloscyllium; species Chiloscyllium plagiosum. The sequence continues at coordinate 78,891,696 of NC_057711.1, read as the reverse complement.
ACATGATGTTCCCCTGCTGGACAATGATAAACTGCAAGACTACACTGGGCAGTATGATTAGGATAAGGCAGACTAAGAGGTTGCTCAAACGAGATGTAGCTTTGGAAATGCAAAGTATGTACCATGGTGGTTAACCAGGAACTGAGGGGACAGAATGAGGTTTTATGTATGAGGGTGTGTCAGCCATAACCCCATGCTGCTGTTCCACTACATTTGCCAGTGAGGGGCAACCCAGACTACTAATACTCATCTAAGTGCATAATACTGTAGTCCTTTAAAGAAGGCACAGGTATGATGGATTCTAGTGTTTCAGCAGACTTTACAGAATGGCAAACTCTATCAGAAATAGTTAATGGGAAGATGGAAAGGAAAGCAGATGTGAAAAACCCATGGTGTAGGCTAGGTACTTAATGAGGTGAATATGGGATGATAGGTCAAAAAGTCTCGTGATGCATCACACTGAATAAACCTCCAATAACTTCAATGCAACTTTGACTTTGCCAGAAAGCAAAAGATTCAGGTGAATATAAAGTTAACCAACAAAAGGAATTTAAAACTTGAGAAAAGAATTAGTGCTTCATCACATTATTCCCTTCCCTCATTTAGTGACACTACTGGAAACAAATTCTGGTGCAATTTTGCTTCTGTACATTTTGAAACTGAAAGGAACATTAAAGGAAAAAGAAAGGGCAATTTAAAGAAAACTACTTTGCAATTTTATCGAGAAGAATGGTCATAATCTAGGAACACTGGGATTGATTGATCAGACCTTTCCTGGCTAAATGCAATAACATAACTTTATCTCTGTACTCAGATTCGGAGCGCTAAAATGACAGATGTATAGAAGGATCACTCGCATACATACGTTTCTTTTCTCATAAGTTATTTTATCCATCTATTTGATGTAAGGTCATGCTTCCTTCTTTCTTTTCTATCTAAGATTATGCCTTGTTCCATTTCCATTTTCTTTGTGTTACCTGGTCATATGTGAGCCAGAATTCACTGCATTTCCATGTAAATTGAATGTCATTTAAAATTAACCATGTAACAAGCATCCAGTTGCAAGTGTGTTAAACACAAGAGAAGATAGCAAAGGTTGCAATTCTTGCACCCAGTTATGACTGTTGCTTAAGATAATTTAAGCCAATTTGGCTGTTATTATGTGTTTCATAATCATAAATGTTCAATAGGAGTGAGACTTGACCCAATTCAAGTCATTTTTATTTGATTTAATACCATGAGGTACTCTATCAGCATTACAAATCATATTCAGACTAGACCAGAACTGCAAGAAAGCAAATGTTGTCACTTCTAATTCTCAGAAAGTTTACAGTCAAAAATGAGGATGTAGAGTGAGAGCAGGAGGTTATGTAAGGTATATCCATTTGACAATTTATCTTGGATATTAAGGACTCTGCCTTCAGAGTCAGGAGATCGAAGGACTGACCAGTCAGATTCACATTAGTCATATTTGAGCAGAACTCAATTGTAGTACTCAAAATTATTAAAAGAGCAAATAAAAACTATCCAATATTTTATCTATGGGAGGGTGCTGTCTGCAAATTAGCTGCCATATTTCCTGCACTACAACAATCAGCACAATTCAGAAATCCAAATTTGGCTTGAGAATACTTTGGAACAGCTTGAATTTGTGAAAGTGTCTGTTTTTCTATATTTAACACTTATACATGTTATTCGGTTTCAATTTCAATAAAGTACAATTAGTTGCAGGAAAACTTAAGGAAGAGCAAGCAATGCACAGAACCATCCAAGCATTCTAAATACATATTACACAAACACTGGGAAAAACATTTTCAAGCAGCAAGTCATTAAGATTTGAAATGCATTGCCTGAAAGTGTGGTGGAGACAATTGAGGCAATCGAGAGGGAATTAGACTGTACTCATAGATTCATAGCTGTCTACGCCACAGAAGGAGACCATTCAACCCATTGTATCTGCTTCAATCCGCAAAATATCTGACTATACTAATCCCACAACCCTGGAGGCAATGGCAACACAAGTGAGTATCTGAATACTGCTTGACTGTTACAAGAGTGCCTAACTCAACCAGCATTTTAGGCACTGAGTTTCATTCTCTCATCACACTCTGTGTGAAAAAAAATTCTCAACACTCCTCTAGCTGTCTATCTCTTATCTTCAATCTATGCCCCCAGGTTACTGACCCATCTACTAACAGAAACAGAGTCTTTCTATTCACAATTCCTATGCTCCTCGTAATTATACAGATATCTATCAGGTCCCCTCTCAACCTTGACTTTATTCACCTGCCTTGCTACTTCCAAGGATCTATTGATGTGCCTTTCAAGTTTTCTCTGATCCTCAGTACTTTCCAGGGTTCACCCATTCATAGTCTGACCCGTCGCTTTATTAGCCCTCCCCAAACGATTTACCTCACATTTTTCCAGGTTGAGTTATATTTGTCACTGCTCTACCTGACCAGTCTATTGATATCCTGCAGTTTATAGCTATCCTCCTCACTATTTACCATCCCACCAATTTTTGTGTTATCTATGAACATTCTTGATCATACCCTCTATATTTAAGTCTAAAGCATTAATGTAAACCACAAACAGCAAATGTTCCAGCACTGACCCTGCATGACCCCACTGGAACCAGCATTTCAGCCAAGGAAACATATCTCTACAATCACATCCTGCTTCCTGCCTCACAGTTAACTTTGGATCCAGAATACTACTTTGTCTTTGATCCCATGGGCTCCTACTTTCTTGACCAGCCTGCCAGAAGGGATCTTATCAAAAGTCTTGCTGAGGTTCACATAGACCACATCAAATGCATTATCTTTATCAACACTGCTCAAAATAAAATTAAGGTTTTCAAGCACAAACTTCCCTTAAGAAATGCTGTCTTTTCCCTGATCAATCCATTTCTTTCCAAGTGCAGATATATTCTGTCTCTCAGATTTCTTTCTAATAACTTCTCCACCACTGAGGTTAGACTGACTGGCCTGTAATTTCCTGCTCTATCTCTTCCTCCCTTTTTTAATAACGGGATAATAATAGCAACCTTCCAGTTCTCTGGCACTTCACCTGCATCCAGAGAGGATTTGAGTTATTTGAAAAGGAACAATGTAGAGGATTACATCAAGAAGGCAGGAAAATGACATTAAATGTCATGCTCATTTGGAGAGATTTGCAGACACAAAAGGCTCCTCCTGCAATGTAACAGTTCTTTTCTCCAGTGGTGCTGTTCAGACATTGAAATTACACCATACAGCAAGGATTTAATCAATAACTTTTGTGAGTCATGATGTCTGACAGTCTATCAAATAAGTAGTGCGGAGATAGTAGGACAAAAGGTTTATTTCTGTCTTATAAGCATTGTTGGTTGTCTGGTACAAAGACTTTCAGAGTCACAGATACTTCCCTCACACCTTGCACATGGAACATGCAACAGTTGATAGCATGTGCATTGTGTGTGTGGTCCTGAGCACTGGGGTCATGAACATCATGTTAACAGGACTAATATATCAAATATAGTCTTGTTGATGAACTTTATAGTTAGAATAACTTACAGCCAAATATCTGGAGAATATATTGCAGTTCGTGATTATTCTTAATCAAACTGAAAGTGCAGTAATAATACAAAGGATAATACAAAGGATAATACAAAGGCAAAACTCAGACATGGAGTAAGTCAATGCCATCCAGTCCAATTATCCCAATTAACTTTGGACATAGCTGCATCACAAAGAAAAATACATCCCAGACAGTTATCATAATATTTTATCAGTTATCAGGTGCAATCTTTGTATAGTATTGACCTCCATGGCTGTTAATAGTATGATACAGATTTCAGGAGAATTTCCACTTCTGCCAGTCATCTTGGATAGCTATTCATTTTTTAAAACGTTCATCTACAATGCCAAATATTAAATTGTTTGGATCAGATAGAACTTTACTCATCCTTACTGAAGAAGTATGAGCTGAAAATGTTTTGCTGGAAAAGCGCAGCAGGTCAGGCAGCATCCAAGGAGCAGGAGAATCGACGTTTCGGGCATGAGCCTGAAGAAGGGCTCATGCCTGAAACATCGATTCTCCTGCTCCTTGGATGCTGCCTGACCTGCTGCGCTTTTCCAGCAACACATTTTCGGCTCTGATCTCCAGCATCTGCAGCCCTCACTTTCTTCTGAAGAAGTATAAGTCATACCTAGCTTTGTTTTTATACTTGTTATTGACTGTTCTGAATTGAATTGTCATGTGGCTATTGATTTCATGCTGTAGTATTGATAGAACTATTGGCCTAAAGGCACATTGAAGACTGAATAGTAAAGATGTTACAGCAGCTGTTATTCGCTTTTTGTTGCATGAGTTTTGACACCACTGAGTTTAACTTTGATTCTTACTTACAGCTGGACTTGACCTTCATTGATTTTTAGTATTCCCCAACAAAAGCAATGGGCAGTACCTTGTCAGAATCTGAGCAATGTAGGATGTGGTGAGATTTGTGGGAGATTTGAACAAGAAATGTGGCAAGGGTCATCTGGGTTTCAAGGTCCATCTTTTATGCTTGCCACAAATGGCAAGGCAAGAATCATGTCAGACAGCAGAGAGATGCCAATTGAAGCATGCTAAATATCTTGTTCATGTCACAACTCACCCTCATTAATATTTTGCCACCCATCTTTGAGCCAAACTCAAACAAGCTCGACATTGGAAAATCTCAACAAGGAACTCAGAGCAGATACCCAGAGCATTCAGCTCACCACTTGCTCTGAAGAACTTCCATGTTGAACATGAGACAATAACATCCACAGGTAAGGATAGCCACAGGTGAGGTGCTGGAAAACTAGAGGTTGGTTAACTTGGTGCCACCATTTCAGAAAGGTGGTAAGTAAAAGCCAGGGAACAATAGACAGGTGAGCCTGTCATCAATGGTGGGCAAGTTGTTGGAAGTATCCTGAGGGACAGGATTTACATGTATTTGGAAAAGCAAGGACTGATTAGGGATAGTCAACATCGCTTTGTGCATGGAAAATCATGTCTCACTAACTTAATTGAGTTTTTTGAAGAAGTAACAAAGAGAGTTGATGAAGGCAGAGTGATGGATGTGATCTATATGGACTTCAGTAAGGTGCTTAGCAAGGTTCTGCATGCTAGACTAGTTAGCAAGGTTGGAACACTTGGAATACTGGGAGAACTAGCCATTTGGATACAGAACTGGCTCAAGGGTAGGAGACAAAGGGTTGTTTTTCAGTCTGGAGGCCTGTGACCAGTGGTGTATCACAACGATTGGTACTGGATCCCTGGTTTTTTGTTATTTATATAAATGATTTAAATGTGAATATTGAAGGTATTGCTGGTAAGTTTGCAGATGACACCAAAATTGGAGGTGTAGTGGACAGCAAAGAAGGTTACTTCAGAGCACGATGGGACCTTGATCAGATGGGCCAATGGGCCGAAGAGTGGCAGATGGAGCTTAATTTAGGTGCTGCATTTTGGAAAGTCAAATCTTAGTAGGACTTATACATTTAATGGTAAAGTCCTAGGGAGTGTTACTGAACAAAGGGACCTTGGAGTGCAGGTTCATACTTCAGTGAAAGTAGAGTCACAGGTAGATAAGATAGTGAAGACGGCATCTAGTATGCTTGCCTTCATTTGTCAGTGCATTGAGTATAGGAGTTGGGAGGTCATGTTGTGGCTGTACAGGACAAAAGTATGGCCACTTTTGGAATGCTGCTATCAATTTTGCTTTATCTGCTATAAGAAGGCAGTTGTGAAACTTAAAAGGGTTCACAAAAGATTTACAAGGATGTTGACAGGGTTGGAGGGCTTGAACTATAGGCAGAGGCTGATTGGGCTGCAGCTGTTTTCCCTAAAGCATCAGAGGATTAGCAGTAATCTTCTAAAAATTTATAAAATCATGAGGGGCATGGATATAGTGAATCACCTAGGGTAGTAGAGTCCAAAACTAGATGGCATAGGTTTAAAATGAGAGAGGAAAGATTTAAAAAGAGCATAAGAGGCAACTTCTTTCCGCAGAGGGTGATGTTTGCGTGTAATGGGCTGCCAGAGGAAGTGGTGGAGTCTGGTACAATTACAACATTTAAAAGGCATCTGGATGTGTATATATATAGGAAAGGTTTAGAGGGATATGGGCCAGATGCTGGCAAATGGGACTAGATTAAATGAGGATATCTGGTCAGCATGGGTGAGTAGGATCGAATGGTCCATGCTGTAAAGCACTATGAATCATAGAATGACTATCTTATGGCACAACCAACTGGCAACAGCCACACACACACCCTTTGTAAATGGGTATTGATACATTTTGACATGACTGAGTCCAACTTTGACTCTTGCTTCCAGCTAGGCTTTTACTCCTGTACAAAAATGAGAGTTGAAAGATATTGTGGACAAATTGTAAGTCTCCATTTCCTCTGTTGTGGCTTCCAGAACTTCAGCTTGTGTAAGATAAGTTTGTGCTATATTTTAGTTCAGTTGGTAGACTACTTGAGTTTGATGTTTGATATAATTTCAATAAATAAGTTTTAATGGCTAAAGCTTCTATTAAGTTGCAATTTTTATAATTCATTCATGGGATGTATATGTCACTGAGTAGGTTAACATTTATTGACCATCCCTAATTGCCCTGAAGATTGTGGTAATGAGCTGTCTTCTTGAACTGGTCAAGATTTGAATAAAGACAGACTCTACAACTTCACACCTTCGTCTGATCTGAGGTGTCACCTTTTTAAATAAAACCTTAATTGATCTTGGACATGTGATTTGAAAGCAGTTCTGGGATTTACACATTAATGAATCAAAACCTGCAACCCATTCTAAAAGATGAAAGACTTAACAGCGACCTAGGTTTATTCAATATATCGCATCAGTTGCATACACTATGATCTTTTGCTATAAATTCTGTGCCTAATGATCCTGCTCCACTAGCTATCTGATGAAGGAGTAGTGCTCCAAAAGTTGGTATTCCAAATAAACCTGTTGCACTATAACCTAGTGTTTTGTGATTTTAGCTCGGTTGAGAATGAATGACAGTCTTAAGAGACTGTCATAACAGGTTGTGTCTTTGATATGTTTTCTGGTGTTTTGAAACAGACTACCAGTTTTATAATTCTATAGCATTTCTCACATAGAAAAATGCTTATTTTTCAATATTAGTCATAGTGTTGTTGATGGAGGCTTTTATTAGATCAGTGGGCAATTGAGTCAGAAAATAACCAGATTTATAAATGTGCTTCCAAGAGAAGAATACAGCCTAGTGGTTTCCCAAATTTTATCAGAACAGCCATTTCCCAGTGGTATCACTGTCACAACTGAAATGTTGTGAGTTCAGGTTTCACTCAGAGACTTAACTATATATTCAGTGCTAAGGAAGTTAGAAATGCTATCTTTCAGATAAGAAATTAAACTGACCCCCTTTCAGGATGAAATAAATGACCCCTTGGCAATATTTCAAAGTGGAATAGAGGAATTCTTCCAAGTATATTGGCTAATATTTACACTTAAGCTACATCACTAAGATTTATTATCTGGTCACCTCATTGATGTTTGTAGGGCTTGCTCTGTACAAATATCTGTCTTGTTACTAGTGACTACTTTAAAAGTACTGAATTTATTATAAATTATAGTGTAACATCCTGAGGTACTGAAAGGTGTGATATATATATGAATTTCTCCCCTTCATTTGGTTACTGGACTTGAAAATTGTCTTGTTTTCTATATTTCAAGAAGTATTCATCACCAGTAAAATGCTTTGAGGTGTGCTGCGATCATGAACTGCACAATTTTTCTTTTGTTTCTTTCAGCTTTATTTAAATGTCTTGCCTCATTATTTCATTCAATCCAGCTATATCAAACTTTACATTCATTGTGCTTCTGAGTCCAGACAACAATTTCTTTCTGCTCTTCTCACTTTGCTATCATTGGCAATGCTTTCAGTCATAGCAATGGGATTTTCATTCGAAATCCATCAGTTGTGCTTCAATGCTCTCCACGTTTAACAGCCTTCTCAAACCTACTTCTTTGACAATGTCTCTGATTACCTCCCCCTAATTTTCCCCCTGTTTCTGATTGGTGCCTAATCTGCCCCATTTATGAAGAGCTTTGGGATGTCTTACAACATTACGGACATTTAAGCATTAGTTGTTGCTGTTGTTCACAGGTACAGTTTAATTCTGTTGGAAATAAAAGCAGAAAATGCTGGAAATACAGTGTATACCAATTACGATCTGAAAAGGTAAAGATCTTTTTCTTGAAACTAACACAGTGAGCAATGGTTATTCCTTTCAGGTGTTGACACCACTGCTATGTCTTTCCATTTTTTCATTTCAGTTTCATATGTATTGTACACTCCTATCATGCTTCCTGTAGTGATACTTTACATTATTTCATCCTTGCAGTTCTGAAATTATATTGATTTCTTCCTTACATTTTTTCTTGCTGGTGTTAAGCCACATGAAGAAAAACAGCAAATAGTACTTGTATTAAAAATAGACCAAAACAAGTTTTTCATCAAAAAGTAGAATGGGCATGAACTAAGACAGTTTACATTGATTTTCCCATGTTTTATGACTCATTCAAAGTCAGAAGTCTATATGTGTATGATGTATGTGGCCCACACAGGAGAATTAGCCTCTTTTGTAGGTTTGATCTCTAATTCTCTGGTTAGCACTTTAATTAAGTAACGTAACAGCTCCTCACCACTGCAATGACTGAATGAATCCAAATTTATAGAAAAAATCCTAACTACATTTGTGCAAATGCTTTACAGGGATTAAAACAAAATGCCTCTTTTAACCCACTCACATGTACATAGAGGCAACAAATCTATTAGACATTCAATAAATTTTCATGTTAATTCAATAAATTAATGTAAAGCAATTGATATGCTTTATAGAAAGTCTGTAAATGATTTGAACTAGCTATTGTTTCATAAATGCTCTATTTAAATGGATGTACATCCTATAAAAATTAAGTAATATAGATTTTGTTATATTTTGTAAGGCTCAGTTAGATACCTTCTAAACATATGAGCATTCTATTTAGATGGACAAGAGAAGAAAAAACATATGGGAAGGAACACCTGCACCTGAATTCTGCCTCCGAGCCACTCACCAACCTGCCTTGGAAATATGTAAGCATCATTGTTTTTATTTTGAATTGCTCATGAAGGTTACATTTCTAGAGAGTCATAGAAAATAAGAGAAAGAATAGGCAATTCAGCCCTTCGTGCCTGCCTCACCATTCAATATGATCATGGCTGATCATCCAACTCACCAGCTTTTACCCCATACACTTTGATCCTTTAGCCTTAAGAAACATATGTAACTCCTTCAATATATCAGCCTCAACCACTTGTATCTATCTGGTTTGTCCACATCAGTTGGTTCCCCAAGGAATGTTTTAGATATCTCCTCTATGAAGCTATCTCATGCAAGAAGGATAGTGGTGGCTGTTCTATTTGTAGATCTTTACATATGCGACTACCAGTATTTTTATTTTATTAAACTGTGTCTTACATCTGCACATATTCTGAAACTGGCCTACAGTTTGCAAATGTAGCATTCCTTTTAATAAATGGCCATTGTGTAGGGACTGTTTTACCATTCCACCAGCATCCATATCCATAGCCATTTCCACCACCTCCAGCAGAATGACTGATATGAGACTGGTCTATCTCTACTGCTCTCTTATAAAGTTGAATCACATCAGTTCTCTGGCACATCCCCTGTGACCAAATAGAAATTAAAAATTTGCGTCAGAGCTCCTGCTATTTCCTCCTTTGTCTTCCATAGCAGTTTGGGATACAAAGCAAAGCAGTCCTTCTTCTGCTTCTTCTTCTTCTGAGTAAAGGCAAATATGAAGTATTTGTTTAACACTCTCCCAATGTCCTCCTGCTTCATGCATAGATTCCCCCTTGGTCCTTAAAATGCCCTACTCTTTCCCTGATTATCCTCTTCGCCTTGATATACTTGTGAATTATCTTGGGATTCTCCCAAATCTTTCCCATCCTGCCTTGGAAATATATAAGCATCATTGTTTTTATTTTGAATTGCTCATGAAGGTTACATTTCTAGAGAGTCATAGAAAATAAGAGAAGGAATAGGCATTTTCTCTTCACCCTCTTTGCTCTCCTAATTGCTTTCTTGGGCTCCCACCTGCACTTCCTAAACTCCTCTAGGACCCCAGTTTTACTTTCTTTGTACCAATTATACAGCTCTCTTTTCCTTTTTATCCAGTCTGAATACACATATAAACATTTTTGTTGTCCTACATTTCATCCTAAAGAGAACATGTTTGACCTATACTCTCCACCAATTCATTTTTGAATGCCTCCCATTGTTTTGTAGGAGATTTACCCTCAAGTAGCTGTTAACTGTCTATTTTGACCAGATTCTGCCTTTCCCCAGTCCTGAAGAAGGGTTACACCCAAATGTCGACTTCTCTGCCTTCTGATGCTACCTGTGTTCTTCCAGACTCCTGCTTGTCCATTTTCCCAATCCAAAACCTTTTTTTTTCAGAACATCTTTTTCCTTTTTCATAACAACCTTAAAACATATAGTGTTGTGGCTGCTATCCCTAAAATGCTCTCCCAGTGTTACCTTGATATTTGCACACCTGTCTGGTTTCATTGCCCTGAATTGAGGTGTTGTGTTGCACCATCCCTTGTTGGACCTGCTGTGGTTCTGTTCGCCGAGCTGGAAGTTTTTGTTGCAAACGTTTCGTCCCCTGTCTAGGTGACATCCTCAGTGCTTGGGAGCCTCCTGTGAAGCGCTTCTGTGGTGTTTCCTCTGGCATTTATAGTGGCCTGTCCCTGCCGCTTCCGGTTGTCAGTTTCAGCTGTCCGCTGTAGTGGCCGTATATTGGGTCCAGGTCGATGTGTTTGTTGATGGAGTTTGTGGATAAGTGCCATGCTTCTAGGAATTCCCTGGCTGTTCTTTGTTTCGCTTGCCCTATAATGGTAGTGTTGTCCCAGTCAAATTCATGTTGCTTGTCGTCTGCGTGTGTGGCTACTAAGGATAGCTGGTCGTGTCGTTTCGTGGCTAGTTGATGTTCGTGGATGCGGATCGTTAGCTGTCCTCCTGTTTGTCCTATATAGTGTTTTGTGCAGTCCTTGCATGGGATTTTGTACACTACATTAGTTTTGCTCATGCTGGGTATCGGGTCCTTCGTTCTGGTGAGTTGTTGTCTGAGAGTGGCTGTTGTCTGAGAGCCAGGACAAACAGGACAAATCAACCTTTAAAGAACTGCCAATTCCTGGCCTTCAGAATATAATTTCTGAAACTTTCATTAGCATAAACTAGCCGGAATTGTCAGAGGCAGATTAGGAAGTATTGAACTTATTCATTATCAACAAACATGACACCAATTATCTCACAATCTTCCACCAGAAGGCCAGGGAGTCAACTAGTTAAATTCTGTCTGAAAACCAAAAGAACTACAGTTGCTTTAACAGAAACAAAAGTGGAAATTGCAGGAAAAGCTCTGCAGATCTGGCAACATCTGTGAAGATATCTATATTGTATTTTTGTTTCTAAATTCTGTATGATTTCAGTAGGTGGTTGCCAATGTCAGGTGGAAATATTTACTCAAACTATGAAGGCTTGATTTTGAAGCAAGTCCTTTCCTGACAAGAGAAGCAGTTTGGATCTTGCAGCAGCTCCTGGGATTGCAGGCTTAGTTAAAGATTTATTATAGTTTTTTTAAAATTATTACAGTCATGACAGTTTACTAATATAGGATCTTCATTCATTTTGTTTCATTAGCCTTCAAAAAGACAAACAAAACAATTGTGATTTTCTTTTTATTAAACTGACTTTTTTCTTCAATGAACCTTACAGGGTCTCTAGTGAATGTTTAGGTTTATTTATTCTAAATTCAAAAGTTAAAAAAGACTGTATGTGTTTTAGAAGGTTTTATTTATATTGCAAAAGGTTGTTTATTTTTTGAAAAACCAAAGGATTTTTTTAAAAATAAGGAATTGTCTTATTGTTCCAGAGAGTTCTACAAATGGTCGTATCTGGGGAAAACTTGTTTTCTTCAAGGAATTTATTGAAGAAGAGTCGTTTTTTTTATTCCGTTAATCAGGTAAGTGGTTTATTTTATTTAAGTTTCATAAGTTTGATATGCATATTTTAGCTTTTTCCATTTTAACATTATTTTCTGTCAGTAATGAGGGGTAGTTTATTTTATATATAAGGTATTATTGAAACATCCTTTTTTTAGGCTCAGTAGTGTTAAGAGCATATTTGAAATACAGAGTGAGATGGCTAGTAGATTTAGAAAAGTTATTACACTAATAGGATCAGTCAGAGAGATGGGTGACTGTCAGGAAAGGTAAGAAGATAGTTCAAAAGTCTCCAGTGGCTATTCCTCTATCATATAGATATTCAGTTTTTGTAACTGTAGAAGGGGATAGTCTCTCCGAGGAAAATGGAAGGGGACAGTCGTTTATTGGACACTTGGAATGACTCTTATGTTAGGCTGCGTTTGACAAGATTTAATCGAATTATTCTTATCAGGGATTCTCCTAACAGGAGCATAGACAGGAAATTCTGTGACAATGAGCATAAATTTATGATGGTTTGTAGCTTTCCTGGTGCTACGATTAAGGATGTCTCTAAACGTTTCAAGCATATTGTTAAAGGTGAGATTGAGAAGGCAGTAATTATTGCACACATTGATAGAAATGACACTTTCAGGGAAAAGATTAAAGTAGTACAGAATGAATTTAAGATGTTAGGTAAAAGATTAAAAAATAGAACCTTAAAAGTAGTAATTTCCAGTTTACTCCCAATGCCAAACTCAAAAGAGAGAAGGAACAAAGGGTTAAAGTAAATAAAGCAAAGACTGATGAGTTGGTGTGTTGTTCAGGAATTCAGGTTTTTGGACAATCGGAATGTCTTTTGCGATAGAGGAGACCTGTTCAAAAAAGATGGATCTAACCTAAACTGGACTGAGACTAATATCTTAGCAGGGAAATTTGCTCATTCCATTAAGGGAGACCTTATACTGATAGAGAGGGGGAGTGAAGGTATTCTAAGCAGAGTTGTAATTAGAACGATTGATGAGGAAGATTCTGAATGTGAGGAGAGCATGTCAATTAGCAAAGAAAGACAAGAGAGATTCAGAGTATGTAATAACTCTGAAGAACTGAATTGCATTTACTTCAATGCAAGAGGTCTTACAGGTAAGGCTGATGAACTCAGGACATGTTTATGAACACGGGATTGGGACATCATAGCTATTACAGAAACTTGGCTGAGACAGACAAAACTGACAACTCAATGTTCTGCATTTTAGATGCTATAGGAAGGATAGAAAAGGAGGCAAGAAAGGAAGGGGAGAGACAGCGTTTTTGATTAAGGAATACATTAATGCTGTAGCTAGGGAAGGTATTTCTGAAAAATCATCCAGTCAAAATATATGGGTAGAAATTACAATTATGAAAGGAAAGATCTCTTTGATGGGATTCTACTATAGACCTTCCAATTAGATTAGATTACTTACGGTGTGGAAACAGGCCCTGCAGCCCAACAAGCCCACACTGACCCTCCAAAGAGCAAACCACCCAGACCCATTCCCCTACATCTAACACTACAGGCAATTTAGCATGGCCAATTCACCTAACCGAGGAAACCCACACAGACACAGGGAGAATGTGCAAACTCCACACAAACAGTTGCCTGAGGCAGGAACTGAACCCAGGTCTCTGGTGCTGTGAGGCAGCAGTGCTAACCACTTTGCCACCATGCCACTCAATGACAAGTGGGAAATTAAGAAACAAACATGTAAGGAGATCTCAGACATATGTAGGCATAATAAGGTTGTAATAATGGGGGATTTTAATTTTCCAAATATTTACTGGGGCTACCACAGTGTTAAAGATTTGGATGGTAAAGGATTTGTCAAATGTATTCGAGAAAACCTATTTTTATAACAAATGTGGATAGGATACTCCTATGAAAAAAGGAGCAAAATTAGACCTTCTTTGGGACACTAAGGCAGGGCAGGGAACTGAAGTAAAACTGAAGTAAAATTGCTAAACACTTTGGGTCTAGCAATCATAATTCTATTTGTTTCAAAATGGTTATGGAAAAAGATAAGCATTCCATAAAAGTTAAAGCTTTTAATTGGAGTACAGCAAATTTTAATGGTATGAGACGAGAACATTCAAAACATTGATTGGAGTAGACTGTTCACAGGTAAAAAGACTTCTGACAAGTGGGAAGTGGTGACAAGACTTCAGAAGCATTTTGTTCCTGATAGAGTGAAGGATAAGGCTGGTAGGATTAAGGAACAATGGATAAGTAAAGATATTGAGGTTCTAGTCAAAAATAAAAGTGAATCTTATTCTAGATATCAACAACTTGGTTCAACTGAATCTCTTAGTTAGTATAAAGAGTGTAGGGCATTCTTAAGAGAGAAATCAGGAAGACAAAGGGGGGATATGAGATAGCCTTAGTAGATAAGGTTAAGTATAATCCAAAAAGATTCTACAAAAACATTAAGAACAAGGGGGTAATTAGAGAGAGAGAGTAGGGCCCCTTAAAGATCAAGGAGGTTGTCTTTATGTTGAACTCCAGGAGATGGAAAAGATACTAAATGAATATTTCACATCAGTTTTTACTGTGAGAAAGAAATAGAGTAGATAGAACGCAAAGAAATAACTTTGATGTTTTAAAAACCGTTCACATTACAGAAGAAGAAGTGTGGAATGTCTTACAGAATATAAACATGGATAAATCTCTGGGACCTTATTTAATGTATCCCAGAATGTTGTGGGAAGTAAGACAGAAAATTATGAGGCACTTTGCAGAAATACTTACATCATCTATTAGTATGGGTGAGGTGCCCGATGACTGAAGGGTGGCTAATATGGTACCTTTGTTTAAGAACTATAGACCTGTGAGCCTGACTTTGGTTCTGGGTAAATTGTTGGAGCTGATTATAAAAGATAGAAATTAGAGAGGCAAAAATTGATGAAGGACAATCAGCATGGTTTTGTGTGAGGAAAATCGTGTCTCACAAACTTGGTTGAGTGTTTTGAGGAAGCTACTAAAAAGGCTGACGAGGACAGAGCAGCAAACATTGTTTATTTGGATTTAACAAGATTCCGCATGGTAGACTAATTAGTAAAGTTAGGTCACATGGGATTCAAGGTGAGCTTGTGAGTTGGATACATATTGGGTTAATGGCAGGAGACATTTCAGACTGGAGGCCTGTGACCAGAAATGTTCCACAGGGATCGGATCTGGGTCCTCTTTTGTTTGTCATTTCTGTAAATGATTTGGCTGAAAATATAGAAGGCATAGTTCGTAAGTTTGCGGACAACACCCAAATTGGCGGCATTGTAGATAGTGAAGAAGGTTTTCTAAGAATACAAAAGGATTTTGATCAAATGGGTCATTGGGCTGAAAAATTGCAGTTGGAGTTCAATCTGGATAATGTGAGTTATTGCATTTTGGTACAACAAACAAGGATAGGGCTTACACAATTAATGGTAGAGCCTTTGGGTAGTGTTGTAGAACAGAGGGACCTAGGGTTGCAGATATATAATCCTTTGAAGTTTGCGTCACATATAGACAAGGTGGTTAGAAAAGCATTTGGCACGCTTGCCTTCATTGCTCAGTCCTTTGAGTATAGGAGTTGAAAAGTCATACTGAGGTTGTGTAGGATATTCTGGAATATGTGTCCAGTTCTGGTCACCGATTTATAGGAAGAATATTATCAAGCTGGAGAGGGTTCAGAAGATATTTACCAGGATGTTGCCAGGTTTGAAATGTTTAAGTTATAAAGAAAGGCTAGATAGGCTGGGACTTTTTTCACTGGAACATAGGTGGTTGAGAGGCGATCTGGTAGAAGTTCATAAAATAATGAGAGGTATAGATAGAGTTGATGGTAGTTGTCTTTTCCCTAGGATGGGGGATTTCAATGCTTGGGGGTAAATATTTGATGTAAGAGGAGAGAGATTTAACAAATGAATGAGGGGCGATATTTTCACATGGAGGGTAGTTCTTGTGTGGAATGAACTTACTGAGAAAGTGGTGGCTATGGGTATAATTACAATTTTTAAAAAACATTTGGATAGATACATGAATCGGAGAGGTTTAGGGGGGATATGCGCCAGAAGCAGGCAGGCGGGACTAGTTTAGTTTGGAATTATGTTCGGCATGGACTTGTTGGACCAAACGATCTATTTCTGTGCTATATAACTCAACGACTCTATAACTCTATTGGCATTAGACAAAGATAAATGTAAAATCACAGACCTGAAGCAGAACCCCAAACACAGAAATCTCACACATACCATTTTTAGACCAGGAGGGAAGTGGAAGCAGAGCAGTGTTTGCATATGTGTGCTTTCTGAAGGCAACATTTAATAGTGCAGCTCCATTTACTTAGAAGCAATACTCATTGGAAGAAATTCTAGAATACAATGTGTGGCCTTTTCACCTTCAAAGCAAAACCTGCCAGAGTGCTTTGGAGAGGTCAGGTACCCATTTAGAGAGCTCAGGTACCTTTATGAAACATTTAAATTTTTTATCCAAGCATCAGAGACCTGAAAGAAAATTAAATACAGGCTGAACCAAAGGGGGTTTTGAGGATGGAGCCTATTGCCTAGGAAAGGCAAATAATTTTGCCTCTGATGATTAAGCACCCAGGTGGGAAGTCGGTAACTGTGCCAGGCAAAAGTTAATGTGATGAAAACTGGAGATTGCACCTTCATACAGTCACATCAAAGGGGCACGGGGGCCAGAGAGGTGGAACAAAACCAGAAGCTAAAGGCAGTGCAAGGAGAAGAAATACAATCTGGTTTTACCAAGAAATAAGGGTCTATGAGCCATTTACATCACAACTAGATATGATAAACAACCCTTGCAGAAGATACCTTAACTCGTGAGGAGTATGATCATCAACATGCTGCAGGAAGAACTGATGCCATATAATATTCTTAGTATTATTGACCTGACATAAAATATTTAAAGAATATTCTGAGGTAAGGAAAATTATAACTGACTATGGAATATATCTTTCCATATGTGTCTATAAAGAGAGAGAGACAATATTGAATGCCATTTAGGTATTATCAGATTGGGTAAAGCCAATGCAGCTTCATTTTAAACCTTTCAGAACCAATACTTTACACAATCCAAGCTTTCTTTCCCCACAGTTTACTCATTATACAATCATGTATATAACCATATTAACGTTATCACTAACACTTCTCCTACATTTCCAACTTCACAAATGCAAAGAGTCTAGATATTTCACAACTTAACCAGAACACTTTCTCTTCAGATTTGGGAAAATAGATCTTCTGCTTGAGATCTGTTTACCTTAGTTCTGATCTATGGATCATTTCTCCATTGAAAGATCTTATCTCTCTTGGATAGCCTTTGTGGAGGAAATATCCTTGGAGACCTTGCCAGCAGTGCATTTCAATTTGTAGATTACCCCTAATCTCCTGAATTTCCTTTGCAAATGAATTCTCCTCTGCTGACTTAGATAGTTGCCAGTATATCATGTGTGGGACCTTTAAACTCATGAATGTCCTTCTTAAAAGGACTTGCTAGTTTGTTAAAACAAGGACTTTCACAGTATCCAGGAATTCTGGACATGGAAATATTTTTCTAATTGGAAAAGGTATTCTCTTTTTTTGCAGACATTGGGTGCTTAAACCAAGCAATTTGCTTCTTCCTGATCTTGATTCTGGTTCTCATGGAATTGTTTGGTGTTCATCTCCCTCAAGTTTCTGATTATGTAGGGTACATGTGTAAAACTAATAAAACTGCTGTGTAAGTCATGTTACTGGAGGTTTGCTGCTGCTCAGCATTATCGTTGTCACTAGTTTTGACTATTCTACCACAACAATATAGAACATAGAACATTACTGTGCAGTACAGGCCCTTCAGCCCTCGATGTTGTGTTGACCTGTGAAACCAATCTGATGCCAATCCAAACTAAACTATTCCATTTTCATCCATCTGTTTATCCAAAGACCATTTAAATGCCCTTAAAGTTGGCAGGTCGACTACTGTTGTAGGCAGGGCATTCCACGCCCCTACTACTCCCTGAGTAAAGAAACTATCTCTGACATCTGTCCTATATCTATCACTCCTCAGTTTGAAGCTATGTCCCCTCGTGCTGGCCATCACCATCCGAGGAAAAAGGCTCTCACTGTCCACCCTATCCAACCCTCTAATTAACTGAAATGTCACAATTAAGTCACCTCTCAATCCTCCTCTGTCTAACTATAACAGCCTTAATTCCCTCAGCCTTTTCTCAGAAGACCTTCCCTCCATATCAGGTAACATCCTAACAAATCTCCTAAAGCTTCTACATCCTTCCAATAATGTGATGACCAGAACTGTATGCAATACTCCAAGTGTGGCCACACCAGAGTTTTGCACAGCTGTAACTTGACCTCATGGCTCTGAAACTCAATCCCTCTGCCAATGAAAGTCAACACACCATATGCCTTCTTAACAACCCTATCAACCTGGGTGGCAACTTTCAGGGATCTATGCACATGGGCACTAAGACTTCTTTGCTCATCTACACTACCAAGAATCTTACCATTAGTCCAGTACTCCAGTATTCCTGTTGATCCTTCCAAAGTGAATTACCTCACACTTTTCCGCATTAAACTCCATTTGCCACTTCTCAGCCCAGCTCTGCAGTTTATCTCTGTCCCTCTGTAACCTGTAACATCCTTTGGAATTATCCACAACTCCACCGACCCTAACATCATCTGCAAATTTACTAACCCTAAATTTATTAAATTTCTATGCCCTCATCCAGGTCTTTATAAAAATAACAAACAGAAGTAGCCCAAAACAGATCCTTGTGGTACCCCATTAGTAACTGAATTCCAGGATGAACATCTCCCATCAACCACCACCCTCTGTCTTCTGTCAGCTAGCCAATTTCTAATCCAAACCACTAAATCACCCTCAATCCCATACCTCCGTATTTTGTGCAATAGCCTGGCATGGGGAATCTTATCAAATATGTTTACCACCCTGTCCTTCCAACTGAATAATATCAATTTAAGATTCCTGAATGAGCTCAAGTGGGTTTTATTGCTCATTCTTGTTCTCAGTATTGGCTTCTTCTTGCAAACTGAATTGCAACTGAGTTGCTGAGTTTTCTCTTCAGGGAGTTCAGGAATGTTTTCCAGTCTTGACAACTGTAGATTAATGAGATCTGGTAAATTCAAACTCTTTGGAGATAGTTGTCCCCTCCAGTTCTAATGAGGTTTGGCTGCACATCTGGCAAAGTCTAAGTACATCCAATGTATCCTTTCCAATGCACTTTCCTGGACAGAACCTGGAATAACTAACCTACTGTCATAAATTAATAAGCAAATCATGAAATGCTTCTGTGCTGAAGATTTGTATTCTCGGCTAACTCACTGGATTTTTGTTCTTCTTTCAATGAAATATTGGTAAATACTAGCATAGTTTTCTTCATTCTTTTGTACTTGTCAAATTTGATTGAACGTCTCTTGGTTTTCTGGCCACAGTTTCTTCTCAGCCATAGAAATCATTTATTTTATGCTGTCAGAGGGAATTCCAAGTGATTTTTTTTCTATGTTTTGGGCTCTGCCATTGCTGCATAAGGCTTTTGTTCCTAAAAGGTTAATGTTCATACATAGATTCCACTCATCTATGGATCGCCCTCACAGTTCTCCACCAGGTTTTGGAGACAGCAAATGTATGTACAGCAGCTCCCTAAGATTGTTGGAATTATGCCTGATCAAATATAGTTGTACTATCATGCTAGTTATTGCAATCATGTAATCTTGTTACCTACGATCAATGCTTCCTTTACTGGTATTCCATGGTGGTGTGTCCTTTCCCAATAATCATGAGACACGGCGATGAGAAAACAAAGACAAAGAAGTATAGATGGCAGCAAAATACCTCAAACATGCATTTCCCATTACTGCATGTAAATAACACAAGGTACCAAGAATGGTTAGCTGGGAAAATACCACATGGTTACAGTAGTATTAGTCTGCTCCTGACCACAAAAAGAAGAAATCTAGAGGAGCCAAAAGGAAACAGAAACAAGCAATCTTCAACAACTTTAAGAGCATTAGCCCGTAAAGAAGACTCAGTCAGTCAACAACTGAAACAAAATTACTGACAGAGAAACAGTAGTAGTCATGACAGCAGCAAAATAGCAAACTCATGATGGCTAAAGGCAAAACCAAAATAGTTTACTGAAGAATTCGGTTGTAGAAGTACAAAGTAAAACATATGGGCAAATAAAGGAAAATCGGTAACATTGTGAATGTATTGCATCCAGCTGGGTCTGCAGCCACTTACTTTAAAAGGACAATGGTGAATATGAGCTTAACTAACAGCAGACTTAAAGCAATATGAAATAGTACAGATTTAAAATACATTTACAAGAATAAAATTAACCAGCACATTGGGAAGGAATTGAAAAGATTGCAAAGTTACAAAGATTCAAGGTCAGAGAAAGACTGTACAGAATACAAGAACTGGACTTCATGAAAGTGATAGACCTTATAGCACTGCCTCAAAATTAAACACTCAGGCTGAACTTAATTCTGGAGAATGAAACCTGACGTGACAGATTCTGGTCAAAGTAGACTGGGATCAGCTACTTCTCTGTATATCTGCAGCAGAACAGTGTGGGACATTCAAAATGTAATCAATGCGAGTACAGGCCCAACAGGTTCCCTTGAGGGGGAAATGTAGGAGCAACAAGCCCAGAGAATTGTGGAGGTCTAGAAATATTTAGCACTAGATAAAAAGGAAAAGGTTTTTAACAGGTACAAAGGTAACAACTCAATGGAGGCCTTAGTGCAGTACAGAAAGTACATGTAGTGGGTGGTCATAAAAAAGTAAGCATATCAAGAGGAAGAGGATGACCAGGGAAAGAGTAGGGCCCTATTAAGGAACAGGTGTTCAAACTGCACGTGGAGCTGGAGGACATTGGTTTGGTGTTAAATGAGTACTGGCAGAGTTTAGGAGTAGAGGGCATAATCCCAGAAGAAGAGGTCGGCCGTTTAAGACAGAGTTGAGGAGGAATTTCTTCTTTCAAAGGGTAAGAATCTATGGAATCTTTACCACAGAGGGCTGTTGTTGTTGTGTCATTAAGAATAATCAATGCTGAGATAGACAGATTTTTAATCAGTAAGGGAAGCAAAGGTATGAGAAAAGAGAGGAAAGTGCATTTGAGGATTATCAGATCAGCCATGATCTCATTGAACGATGAAGCAGACTTGATAGACCAAATCACAACATTCTACTCTTTAGTGTTCTGGCCTTGTGATTCTTTTCTAGTTACCAAAATTTAACAAGTTTTATTTCACAAGATCTCAACTGTTCGCAACGTATATAAATCACTTGGATGAAGGGATTAATGGTTTGGTTGCCAAATTTGTTGATGACACAAAGATAGGTCAAAAATTAAGTTGTGAAGGAGGAATGCAGAGGCTACAAAAATACATAGATAAGAGAGAGGGCAAACACCTGGCAAATGAACATAATATAGAAAAACGTGAAATTGTCCATTTGGCAGGACAAATAGAAGGAAGCATATTATCTAAATGGTGAGAGATTGCAGACATCTGAGATGCAGAGGGCTGCGTGGCGTGTGTATGAATTGCAAGAGCTTCATACGCAAATACGACAACAACTAGGAAAGCTAATAGAACATTATCATTTATTAATACAAAAGCAGGGACGGTATGCTTTAGTCATACAAGACATGTTATAAAGATGACGTACGAGGAAAGCTTTCCCACAGAGGGTGATAGGTGCCTGAAATACACAGGCAGGCAAGGTACTAGTGGCAGAGATATTAGCAATGTTACACATGAACAGGCAAGAAATAGAGGGATATGAACCATATGTAAGCAGATGGGTTTAGTTTAGAATGGCATCATGGTCAGTGCAGACATGGTGAGCTGAAGGCTGAAGGGCTTGTTCCTGTGCTGAACTGTTCTATGATACTGATGAGACCACATATCTGGAGGATAATTTACTATATTAGTCACCTTTCTGTTTTGTTCATTATGGACGAAAATAGAAACATTAGGGGCTATGGAAGGCATAGCTGCACTCTTAAAAACAGAATACTGAAATTCATTGTGTGAGATGTTGACAGTGCTGTTTTGTTCAAGCAGTGAGAAGAAAATGTATGCAGAGTGAAATTTGACTTACAGCTGGTTGGTTTGTACAACCAGTAAAGGATATCGAAAGCCATCAGCCTGACAGCAACTCCAATACTTTAGATGGGTCAGTTTTTGTCCAATGTGTGCAGGAGGGTTCCTGACACAGTATATAAATATGCCCAACAAGAGGTGAGACCACATTAGATTTGGTACTGGGTAATAAACCAAGCAAGGTGTTAGATTTGGAGGCAGGTGAGCATTTGGTGATAGTGATCATAATTCAGTTACATTTACTTTAGCGATGGAAAGGAATAGGTCTCTATCACAGGGCAAAACTTATAGCTGGGGGAAAGGCAATTATGATGTGATTAGGCAAGATTTAGGATATATAGAATGACAATAGACAATAGACAATAGGTGCAGGAGTAGGCCATTCAGCCCTTCGAGCCTGCACCGTCATTCAATATAATCATGGCTGATCATTCGTAATCAGTATCCTGTACCTGCCTTATCTCCATAACCCTTGATTCCACTATCTTTGAGAGCTCTATCCAACTCCTTCTTAAATGAATCCAGAGAGTGGGCCTCCACTGCCCTCTGGGGCAGAGCAATCCACACAGCCACCACTCTCTGGGTGAAGAGGTTTCTCCTGAGCTCTGTCCTAAATGGTCTACCCTGTATTTTTAAGCTGTGTCCTCTGGTTCAGCACTCACCCATCAGCGGAAACATGTTTCCTGCCTCTAGAGTGTCCAATCCTTTAATAATCTTATGTCTCAATCAGATCCCCTCTCAATCTACGAAACTCAAGGGTATACAAGCCCAATCGCTTCAGTCTTTCAGTGTAAGGTAATCCTGCCATTCCAGGAATTGACCTCGTGAACCTACGCTGCACTCCCTCAATAGCCAGAATGTCTTTTCTCAAATTTGGAGACCAGAACCGCACACAGTACTCCAGGTGTGGTCTCACCAGGGCCATGTACAGCTGCAGAAGCACGTCTTTGCTTCTATACTCAATTCCTCTTGCGATGAAGGCCAGCATGCTATTAGCCTTCTTCACTACCTGCTGTACCTGCATGCTTGCCTCCATTGACTGGTGTACAAGAACACCCAGATCTCTCTGTACTGCCCCTTTACATAAATCGATTCCATTGAGGTAGTAGTCTGCCTTCCTGTTCTTGCTACCAAAGTGGATAACCATACATTTATCCACATTAAACTGCATCTGCCATGCACCTGCCCACTCACCTAACTTGTCCAGGTCACCCTGCAATCTCCTAACATCCTCATCAC